>NC_084575.2:11093066-11693066 GCF_033978685.3 Nerophis lumbriciformis
CAATCTGTTGATCAACTTGACATGCATTTGCATCACTCAACTCTGCTAAGCAACGTGGTCTACATACAACACACAAAGACAAAGATATGTTACAAAGACCAATTTGTTTCTGGCCAGAACAAATTGACAAAACTATTTTAAATAGCTGCAACATAATGTACATAAGTAACAAACAGCATAATAACAGCATAGATGTAAACCAAGAAAGGCACACACTACATACACAAAGCCTAACCAGGCATTTTCTTCCTCAAGTAATTCTTATACAAAATCATGTCTGAAACCCAGAGCACTACACATTTCCCCAGTTTTAGTTTAGAGATAAGGAAAGATTGGCCTGGCCCACTAGGATCCCTCTTTATGTTTGTGAACTTTATAGTCTATACATTTAGAGTGATGTGATAATCAAACACTCTAGAAGTCTAGAATGAAAGAGTATATAAGAAAATTGACAGCAACGTTCCCTCTCAGGAGCGCGCCTGTGCAATTGTGCACTGCTCAAGCGTCCTCTGCGCAAATCTATGCCATGCACAAAATCAAATAAAAAAATAAGCGCATAACAATTTTCGACACGACACGGACACGACAGAGAAAACCGTTTTCGTCATCATTGTTCAAATATTGTAACGTCTGTCGAGACGCTTTGAGGACATGAATTCCATCCATCACTTTACTGAGCAAAACTCTTTATTGTCGGCCATAAACACATCACCAAAACATTAGTAAAAAAAATGATATCTAGCAAAAGTGGTCATTTTCTGCAGTACAAACCAGACCAAAAGCAACTTTGTTTTATCAACAGCTGCCGCTCGCTCTTTCTCACGTGCGCCAACACTTGCACATATGGCACTGAGCCAGTGATGCGTTTACAGCCACACAAAAAGTTGGACAACTCCAACACCACACATAAAGTGTAATTCCAGGTCGTTACACTATGATTTACCAATCAAATGTGTGCTTATTCTAGTGTCATTTATTAGGAGTCTTAATTTATAAATATTAATCATTAAATGCTGTTAGTATATTAAATAAATACTAATAAAAATATATTTTTTACAAACAGGAAGTTGCAGGAATGTACACATGATCCCCTGCTTACATCTCATTGTGCAACATGTGAATGTTTTAATGGGAACTAAATGCAATATCTGAAAGGGGTACCAATTATTTCCAAAGCAGGACCTCCACCCAGACAAACAATACAAGTACACAGTTCATGAAAAACAATATTTGTTGTTATTGTCATTGTAAGTGGGCCTAAACACTTATATTAGAAATGGAAATGACTGCTGTTATTTGATTATAATAATAAGAGAATGTTGTCTGTCTATCTGTGTTGGCCCTGTGATGAGGTGGGGACTTGTCCAGGGTGTACCCTGCCTTCCGCCCGAATGCAGCTGAGATAGGCTCCAGCGACCCCGAAAGGGACAAGCGGTAGAAAATGGATGGATGGATGGAGATTGAACTTGTTATTTAGTCAGGTTTGGGACAGGTGTGCTGCTGGTGTAGCCACAGTGTGCACGTCTAAAGTTGCTCACATGGGCTCCACTCAATGCTCAGGGACTTTTTGCGTTTGCTCACACACATGAACAATTAGAGGGAACATTGATTGACAGAGTGTGTGTACCTTCAGCGGTGAATGATGAGAAGAGGCAGAGTTAATCCTTAAGTGGTGGAGGTGAAGTGGCATCAGAATCTCTATCTCTCTTTACTAGCTTCGTCAAGCATGTTGCTTATGTAGCTTGTTTCAGCAGATTTGAATTGCTGTTTTGGGCAGTAGATGGGATCTTTGATCCAAAGCACAATTTACATTTAACTAAAATGTTCTTTTCTTTGTGCTCGACAAAAGAAAAGTAGTGAAAATATCTCCACGTTAGCAAACTCGACTTCTGGCTCCGCCATGATCAGACACGCCCCCCCCCCCCCCCCCTCTCCACACTCACACTCACACACACCCACACAGAGCGCATGTCTCTCTCTCTTCTCCGGCTTGACACAAGAAGAATCAGAACGATGACAGATAAAACACACTTTATACTACATAAAAAGTAACGTAAAATAACGCAGTAACGCATCATGTAGTAACGGTAACTGAGTTACTGAAAATAAAAAATAACGCGTTAGATTACTAGTTAACGCCGAAACTAACGGCGTTACAGTAACGCGTTACAGTAACGCGTTACTTTGTAACGCGTTAGTCCCAACACTGGTCCCCCCTTATTTAGAAAAATACCGGTACCGGTACTAAAAAATTGGTATCGGGACAACCCTTACATATATATATATATATATATATATATATATATATATATATATATATATATATATATATATATATATATATATATATATATATATATATATATATATATATATATATATATATATATATATATATATATATATATATATATATTACTTTCAAACGATTAGAATATTTTATCGCCCTTGATCGCATTTTGTTCATAGTTAACTCAAAATGAATCGCAGTTAATTGTAGATATAATTTTTCGTCATTAATACGTGTCCCCTAGACAGATAATTTTCAAGTTTTTAATACCATGACTGGACAATTAGTTTGCTTTAATGAAATGGATTATGCTTTTTAAACAAGCTCAACACGAAAAGTTTCACGCATTAACGACACAAAATGTGGATTGTTTGTTTGTGCATGCTTTGATCGTCAAATATGTTCTGTAATATTTTTTCTACCTTAAAAAAACGTTTCTGATATTCTGTACTTTACATGTTGTACAAGTTAAAGGCATTCATATCTCTGCATAACAATGCTTTAACCTTCTGTACCTACTTATTAATAAAATTTAATATTCAGCCTGTTAGGGCTTCACGGTGGCAGAGGGGTTAGTGCATCTGCCTCACAATACGAAGGTCCTGAGTAGTCTTGGGTTCAATCCCGGGCTCGGGATCTTTCTGTGTGGAGTTTGCATGTTCTCCCCGTGACTGCGTGGGTTCCCTCCGGGTACTCCGGCTTCCTCCCACCTCCAAAGACATGCACCTGGGGATAAGTTGATTGGCAACACTAAATTGGCCCTAGTGTGTAAATGCGAGTGTGAATGTTGTCTGTCTATCTGTGTTGGCCCTGCGATGAGGTGGCGACTTGTCCAGGGTGTACCCCGCCTTCCGCCCGATTGTAGCTGAGATAGGCTCCAGCGCCCCCCGCGACCCCAAAGGGAATAAGCGGTAGAAAATGGATGGGATAGATTCAGCCTGTTAAACATTCTGTAATTGCAGACTATCAATCAGAACAGGTTATAAAATAATTCCTTCATATTGCCGCTGTCATGGCCCTGCGATGAGGTGGCGACTTGTCCAGGGTGTACCCCGCCTTCCGCCCGATTGTAGCTGAGATAGGCTCCAGCGCCCCCCGCGACCCCAAAGGGAATAAGCAGTAGAAAATGGATGGATGGATTACAATACACTTCATTTCAATCTGCCAGAAAACATTTATTTTGGTAGAATTATCACAGAATAACAGAATAGCATGATCTTATTGTAAGACAGTTCTTCTGTTGTAGCTTACCACCACCAGGTGTGAATGAATGATGGGTTCCCACTTCTCTGTGAGCGCTTTGAGTATCTAACAATAGAAAAGCGCGATATAAAATCTAATCCATTATTATTATTATTATTAGACTGAATGTGAAGCGTAGCGCTATTATTGTGAAGCCGCCACCCGGACGTGTGTGATTGGTACGAAAAAAGACTTGACATGTTTTGTCGAAAATGTCCCATAAAAGTGACTTTAGACTTCCTCTCGACCGTCATTGTTTCTGCTGAGCTTGTATTCCATTTTACTAAAGCAGTTTGAGTAGCAATCTACATTTTATGTTATAAATGCACTTAACTGTAATCCAAACACGGGCGTGAAGCGCCTCCATTCTACAAGCAACAATTCGCGCTAGCAGCCATACTTGCCAACCCTCCCGGATTTTCCGGGAGACTCCCGAAATTCAGCGCCTCTCCCGAAAACCTCCCGGGACAAATTTTCTCCCAAAAATCTCCCGAAATTCAGGCCGAGCTGGAGGCCACGCCCCCTCCAGCTCCATGCGGACCTGAGTGAGCCTGTTTTCACGTCCGCTTTCCCACAATATAAACAGCGTGCCTGCCCAATCACGTTATAAGTGTAGAATGTTCTTGATTTCTTATGTGGGTTTATTGTTAGGCAGTTTCATTAACGTCCTCCCAACGCGGTAACAACACACAACAACAGCAGTCACGTTTTCGTCTACCGTAAAGCAGTTCGTCTGCCGTAAACAGCAATGTTGTGACACTCTTAAACAGGACAATACTGCCATCTACTGTACATGCATATGTGACAATAACATCTACGGCTTTTAGAGAGTGCAGTGCACAACTGCGCACACAACAAGGAGACGAAGCAGAAGAACGAGGAAGATACAGCCGTGGCGACGCCGACGAGTAAGATGAAGAAATACGCTTGTAAGTTACAAGCCGCAGCTGCGATTGGACCTGGATAGCCTCCGGGAAGAAGTAGTGGACTACCAAGTGCTTGGCAGTGAAGATCTTCCTCAGGAAGCAAAGATTGACCGGTTTTGGGCCATGCTAGGGAGAGATGGAAGATTCCAGACTCTAGTGCATTTGATGAAAGCACTTTAGTGCATACCACACAGCGATGCATCATCAGAGAGGGTGTTCAGCATGGTTAGAAAAATAGTGACAGAGAATAGAACAAGGATGGACAATTCAACCCTTAACTCAACAATGAGTAGATGAGTGTTACGTGTGTGTATATGTGTAAATAAATGAACACTGAAATTCAAGTATTTCTTATATATATATATATATATATATATATATATATATGAAATACTTGACTTGGTGAATTCTAGCTGTAAATATACTCCTCCCCTCTTAACCACACCCCCAACCACGTCCCCCCTTCCACCCCCACCCTCCACCTCCCGAAATCGGAGGTCTCAAGGTTGGCAAGTATGCTAGCAGCGTTCACTCCAATGATGTCGTCTCACGGCGATTGAAGGTAAAATTGTCTTGTCTTGTCCGGAGAACGAGATTTCAATAAGGTTCCCCTTTTTTTTGTACAGTTTTGCTAGCTATTTTCGAGCTTGTGGCTCAACAGTGACTGGACACAATTGCACTTTTTTTCAATCTACGGAACGGGCCGAGGGTCCAAAACGTTAATCGTGCGTTTAAGAAAATTAGCGCCGTTATCATCGCGGTAACTTTGACAGCCCTAATATATATATACTGTATATATATATATAAAAAACATAAACATCATACATTACATTACATTCTATAACGGCAAAAGCTAAAATTAAATAATGATGGAACTGAAAATACAAAGCTGATGAATGACAACCTCCATAAACAAATTTCTAGCTCACAAATCAAATCAAAGCAAAGCAACACGTTATGATGATTTTATGATGCTATGCTATCTTTTACACCCAGCATGAAAGAAACCTAATCTTATTTTTTGTGATTTTAAACGCAGCGCGGGGCCTCCTGGAGAATAATTGATGTGACATTTCCCTGACATTTAGTCGCAGGTTTACAGAAGGAAGCGGCTAGCTCGGAGGGAGAAGGAACAACCCCATGAAAAGATCTCTTTGTAACATTTCCGCATCTCTTGATCACTATTAAACACTGATGCTCTCTTTTGTTGCTAGGTAACCATTTGTTTTGTGTTTATGGGCTGACCTGTGTTATCAGAGTGGTGCTGATGAGGCATCATTGTGGTTTCTGCTGAATAAGTGCAGATAAATTAAATATGTTGCGCAATCACTTTTAGACTATCTCGCTATAAGATGCAGGTGTGATACAGAACGTAATTGCCTTACAATATAGTCGTTCATCTACTCGATGCAATAGTGGATGGACTGGACTCTTACTATTATGTTGGGTCCACTATGGACTGGACTCTCACAATAGTATGTCAGACCCACTCGACATCCGTTGCATTCGGTCTCCCCTAGAGGGGGAGTGGGGGGTTACCCACATATGCGGTCCTCTCCAAGGTTTTGTCATAGTCATTCACATTGACGTCCCACTGGGGTGAGTTTTTGCTTGCCCTTATGTGGGCTCTGTACCGAGGATGTCGTTGTGGCTTGTGCAGCCCTTTGAGACACTTGTGATTTAGGGCTATATAAATAAACATTGATTGATTGATTGAAAAGTGCTAAGGAGAAGCCAAAACATGAAAATCCTCTGCTGTGATTAAAGTGGTTAAATATGTCACTTTCTGTCATTTGATAAAGGGCGGAGAAAAAAAATCTCTGCTTTTGCTACCGGGGTTTTAATAGTTTTGGAGCTTTACTGACCACTTAATGTGATCACAGCTACACGAGAGATTGCTGACATCTTGGATCTTAACTTTGTCCGGAGTTAGGCACTAATTCACTAAAACACGCGAATTTGAAGGGCAGCTATACGCCGACTACTTAGCAACGTTGTGACGTTGGAGTCTGCGCGTCTCCCTCGTCAAAAAAGACCTCAATGGCGGAGTGGGTGGATGATGTCTGCATAGAAGCTCCACAACGGTCACAAAAGCAGAAGAAGGCTGCAGCAAAGATGGGCCCCCAATTGTCTTGGTCTCCATGCCATTGGACCCTGGCCTTCTCTTTGCCAAGGACAGTGTGGTGGCTGTCTATGCACCAGTCTCCCCATTTTAAAAGATTTCACGCACAGGCATTCTCCTGAAGGCAATCCCACCATTAGGAGGACAATCATACTCGCTTCGAATGATCGCCGACGACGACTTAGCAACGATGCAACAAGTTTTTGCAAACAGAAAATGATAGAAGGAATAATGTGAGAATGATGACGCAAAACAACAAGACTAATCATGAAAAACTTATGTTGGATAACAACAAAACAATGATGCAAAAAATTGACAATTAACTACGTAATCAGATATGGCAAATTTACAACCAAATATAGAAAGTTTAGAATGCCCGAAAAACAGTTTGACAAGGGAGCTTGGTGACGAAATGAAAAATCTCAAAGATGAAGTGAAGAATCTTAAAAAGGAACTAACAGGCAAAGAAGGTCCTGCAAGACAACAACGCTCTGAAGAATATCAAAGAGGAGATGGATACACAACAGATAGATCTTTTCATTGCAGGACTGTGCATCACTCCCAGATCCTACACTAAAACAGTTGGCAACAGAGGAGAACTAGATGAAATGGATGCTGCTTCCAAAATCAACAAGCGGTCAACATTCTGCAATAAAAGAACGTTGATGTCAATATCAATACCATTGATGCGTGCATTCTACGGAATGGAAGAAACAAAAACGCCACACCATTCATCATTATAAATCTCGCCAGTAGGAAATCCAAAATCGTACGGCTGAAACAGAGAAAGTAGCTGAAAAAGTAGCTGAAGTAGCTAAATGAGCACTTCACTAAACACAATGCTGACATCGCCAAAAAAGCACGTGACTTGAGGAAGCAGCCAACGGCAAAATCTACAGCAACCTAAATGGTGGTCCAGAAGCAAGAGTACCGTATTTTTCGGAGTATAAGTCGCTCCGGAGTATAAGTCGCACCAACCGAAAATACATAATAAAGAAAGAAAAAAACATATGTAAGTCGCACTGGAGTATAAGTAACATTTTTTGGGGAAATTTATTTGATAAAACCCAACACCAAGAATAGACATTTGAAAGGCAAATTTAAAATAAATAAAGAATAGTGAACAACAGGCCGAATAAGTGTACGTTATATGACGCATAAATAACCAACTGAGAACGTGCCTGGTATGTTAACGTAACATATTATGGTAAGAGTCATTCAAATAACTATAACATATAGAACATGCTATACGTTTACCAAACAATCTGTCACTCCCGATCGCTAAATCCGATGAAATCTTATACGTCTAGTCTCTTACGTGAATGAGCTAAATAATATTATTTGATATTTTACGGTAATGTGTAAATAATTTCACACATAAGCCGCTCCTGAGTATAAGTCGCACCCCCGGCCAAACTATGAAAAAAACTGTGACTTATAGTTTGAAAAATACGGTACTTGTTGTCAAAGACATCAAGCGTCTGGACAAATATTAAAGTTCACACCGCTTCTACAACGACGACAAGGATAATAGAGTCTAACGTAAAAAAAACATCAACGTTCGATATCAACACTACAACGTTCCAAGGCACCACTGAAAAAAATATATGTATTTAAGAGCACATTTATCATGGACATTCATAAAGAAACACAAAATTGTTCAACAGGAAAATATGAAACTGAAAGCCTTCTGCAATATAGACCATAAAAGTCTGGAATTTAAGAATGATGTAGATCAAGATAAAAAATGTTTTTCTCCCAAATCAGGAATAATTGATTTTATTATTCAGACAAAAAACATAATAGCAACATTAAATCCAACAACAAATTGTCAATTATTAATTCCAAGAGGAGGAAACTACAACAACATGAAGCAATTCTTTTTGGAACAATTTATCGCTATCTGAGAAACATGGATCAATGCTAAAAAAAGGAATTCATTTTGATCTGGAAGGATATTAAATAAAGTACATCAACAGAACTACTAAGAATGGAGGAGGAAAGGAAATAAATCCCAATTTGATGTTCCTCACGTACTGTACATGACAGAAGAGGAAATATTTAAAATTGTGTGAATGAATCCTAGGCCTCAACTGACCGTAACATAATTTATACAGAAACGATAAAAAAGGATTGTTGAAGATATTTCAGAACTTTTAACGTATATCAACAAATTATCGTTTCAAACGGGCAAATTCCCAAACAAAATGAGAATACCAAAAGTTGTACCAATTTATAAGACCGGAGACAAACACCAGTTTACAGACTATAGAATTGTTTCCTTACTTCCACAATTTAAAAAAAAAATTGAAAAACAATTTAACAACAGATTGGACGATTTCATAAACGAAAATAGAACAGTTGCAGACAACCAATACGGATACAGTACTAGCTAACATTTAGACATTGATGGCATTATCCAAAATAACAGAGGAGATTACCAATGCAGTTGATGGTAAACAGTGCGCAGCTGCAGGGTTTATGGATCTAACAAAAGGATTTGACACAACTAATCAAAATATCTTAATTAACAAATTAGAACGCTATGGCATCGGAGGGTTGGTCTTAAACTGGGTAACAAGAAACCTCCCTAATTGTTATAAAGCACACTGTTTATATTAAACATGCTTCACTGATTCGAGTATTTGGCGAGAGCCGTTTTGTCCTACTAATTTTGGCGGTCCTTGAACTCACTGTTTACATTTATAACTTTCTAGGACGTGTTTTATACCACTTCTTTTTCTGTCTCATTTTGTCCACCAAACTTTTAAGGTTGTGCATGAAAGGTGAGTTTTGTTGATGTTATTGACTTGTTGGAGTGCTAATCAGACATATTTGGTCACTGCATGACTGCAAGCTAATCGATGCTAACATGCTATTTAGGCTAGCTATATGTACATATTGTATCATAATGCCTCATTTGTAGCTATATTTGAGGTCATTTAGTTTCCTTTAAGTCCTCTTAATTCAGTTTATATCTCATGACACACTATCTGTATGTAATATGGCTTTTAATTTTTTGCGGCTCCAGACAGATTTTTTTTTGTATTTTTGGTCCAATATGGCTCTTTCAACATTTTGGGTTGCCGACCCCTGAGCTAGGTGAACACACGTCTACAGCGCTAAAAATATCTTGCGGTGTACCTCAGCGATCAATACTGGGACCAAAATTGTTCAATCTCTATATAAACGACATTTGTAAAGTTACAAAGGACTTAAAGTTAGTATTATTTGCAGATGACAGGACTGTGTTTTTTCAGGAGGTAACACAAACGCTAATACAAATAACAGAAGAAGTAAACAAATGAATTAAATTAATTATTTCAAATTTGACAAAAACAGTTTATCTTTGAATCGATCTTCCAGTTGTTTGAATGAAGTAGATGTTAAAATGAACTATAGATCTCATTAAAAAATATGTTTTAGACCAGAAATCACTTTGTATTTTCTACTGCTTGCTAATAGTACCATCTCTGAGTTATTGTGTAGACATATGGGGAATTAACTACAAAACTACGCTTCATTCACTATTTGTTAACCGTGTTACAAAAAGGGGTCGGTTAGAATAATACATACTCCCATGCATCCTGAAAATACAGGATTGAAAATAGACAAGTCTTTTTTTCTTTCCCTTTTTCCTCCTTTCTTTCTTTTTTCATGACATGGCGATGATGATGATACCATTTCTTTCTGAATGCACCGACTTATCAGCAGGCGTCTTATTGACGGGCGACTACAATGTTTTGCCGCTCTGCTAATCATCATGGAGTCAGTGGTCACCTTCCAGATCCTTTTGTGACGAGTACAGAGCTTTCTTGGCTGGAATGCAATCTACATTGATTTTGACATCAAGTTTGATTGTTTGTAGGCGAGGAAGAACGCTGAAACCTCATCAGTAGACTGCTCAAAAGCAACAGCGGGCAGCGTTTTGAATGTTTGATGATGAAAGACAAGCTGTTGGTCAGCAGTTAAACATACTATATGGATTTTACCGCTTGTGGTATTATGTCCAAATGTGTGTTTTTAGTAGCTATTGTACTGCTAATGAGGCAACTGTCACTGAGCATCTTTACATTTAATAACATTGCCCAAAATGTAAGCTTTATGCTGACTCAAGCAGAAAATGCCATGGCCCGACTTGTATACTACTCAGTGACGGGCCGTGCGTTTCTCACCTAGGCCTTCAGTGCTGTCCTACTTCAGTAAATACCCTTCAAAATACCATCATTTATGTCGACACATGACCACGGCTGGAGAAATGCTATACATAGAAACACTTGTGCACTACTGGGTATTGAATCACCTTAAAGGGGAACATTATCACCAGACCTATGTAAGCGTCAATATATACCTTGATGTTGCAAAAAAAAGACCATATATTTTTTTAACCGATTTCCGAACTCTAAATGGGTGAATTTTGGCGAATTAAACGCCTTTCTAATATTCGCTCTCGGAAGCAATCCCGCCATTTTCTCAAACACCGAGTCAAATAGCTCTGTTATTTTCCGTTTTTTCGACTGTTTTCCGTACCTTGGAGACATCATGCCTCGTCGGTGTGTTGTCGGAGGGTGTAACAAAACGAACAGGGACGGATTCAAGTTGCACCAGTGGCCCAAAGATGCGAAAGTGGCAAGAAATTGGACATTTGTTCCGCACACTTTATCGACGAAAGCTATGCTACGACAGAGATGGCAAGAATGTGTGGATATCCTGCGACACTCAAAGCAGATGCATTTCCAACGATAAAGTCGAAGAAATCTGCCGCCAGACCCCCATTGAATCTGCCGGAGTGTGTGAGCAATTCAGGGACAAAGGACCTCGCTGGCACGGCAAGCAATGGCGGCAGTTTGTTCCCGCAGACGAGCGAGCTATCGACCCCAGCTTCCCTGGCCTGCTGACATCAACTCCAAAACTGGACAGATCAGCTTTCAGGAAAAGAGCGCGGATGAGGGTATGTCTACAGAACATATTAATTGATGAAAATTGGGCTGTCTGCACTCTCAAAGTGCATGTTGTTGCCAAATGTATTTCATATGCTGTAAACCTAGTTCATAGTTGTTAGTTTCCTTTAATGCCAAACAAACACATACCAATCGTTGGTTAGAAGGCGGTCGCCGAATTCGTCCTCGCTTTCTCTCGTGTTGCTGGCTGTCGTGTCGTTTTCGTCGGTTTCACTTGCAAACGGTTCAAACCGATATGGCTCAATAGCTTCAGTTTCTTCTTCAATTTCGTTTTCACTACCTGCCTCCACACTACAACCATCCGTTTCAATACATTCGTAATCTGTTGAATCGCTTAAGCCGCTGAAATCCGAGTCTGAATCCGAGCCAATGTCGCTATAGCTTGCTGTTCTTTCCGCCATGTTTGTTTGTGTTGGCTTCACTATGTGACGTCACAGGAAAATGGACGGGTGGTTAAAATCAGGCACTTTGAAGCTTTTTTTAGGGATATTGCGTGATGGGTAAAATTTTGAAAAAAACTTCGAAAAATATAATAAGACACTGGGAACTGATTTTTAATGGTTTTAACAATTCTGAAATTGTGATAATGTTCCCCTTTAAAGGCCTACTGAAATGCGATTTTCTTATTTAAACGGGGATAGCAGGTCCATTCTATGTGTCATACTTGATCATTTCGCGATATTGCCATATTTTTGCTGAAAGGATTTAGTAGGGAACATCGACGATAAAGTTCGCAACTTTTGGTTGCTGATAAAAAAGCCTTGCTTCTACCGGAAGTAGCAGACGAGTAGCGTGACGTCACAGGTTGTGGAGCTCCTCACATGTGCACATTGTTTACAATCATGGCCACAAGCAGCGAGAGCGATTCGGACCGAGAAAGCGTCAATTTCCCCATTAATTTGAGCGAGGATAAAAGATTTGTGGATGAGGAAAGTGAGAGTGAAGGACTAGAGGGCAGTGGGAGCGATTCAGATAGGGAAGATGCTGTGAGAGGCGGGTGGGACCGGATTTTCAGCTGGGAATGACTAAAACAGTAAATAAACACAAGACATATATATACTCTATTAGCCACAACACAACCAGGCTTATATTTAATATGCCACAAATTAATCCCGCATAACAAACACCGCCCCCCTCCCGTCCATATAACCCGCCAATACAACTCAAACACCTGCACAACACACTCAAACCCACAGCCCAAAGTACCGTTCACCTCCCCAAAGTTCATACAGCACATATATTTCCCCAAAGTCCCCAAAGTTACGTACGTGACATGCACATAGCGGCACGCACGTATGGGCAAGCGATCAAATGTTTGGAAGCGTACTCACGGTACCGTGTCTGCGTATCCAACTCAAAGTCCTCCTGGTAAGGGTCTCTGTTGTCCCAGTTCTCCACAGGCCAATGGTAAAGTTTGATTGTCATCTTTCGGGAATGTAAACAATGAAACACCGGCTGTGTTATCCGGCGCAGCAGTTAGGGGTCGCATTCTACGGCGGGGGTGCGTTATCCAGCACAACACCTGCCGCAATACACCGCTTCCCACCTACAGCTTTCTTCTTTGCTGTCTCCATTGTTCATTAAACAAATTGCAAAAGATTCACCGACACAGATGTCCAGAATACTGTGGAATTTTGCGATGAAAACAGACGACTTAATAGCTGTCCCAAAATGTCCTCTACAATCCGTGACGTCACGTGCCGGCGTCATCATACCGAGACGTTTTCAGCAGGATATTTCGCGCAAAATTTAAAATTGCACTTTAGTAAGCCATATTGGCATGTGTTGCAATGTTAAAATTTCATCATTGATAAATAAACTATCAGACTGCGTGGTCGGTAGTAGTGGGTTTCAGTAGGCCTTTAACAGTGTACAAAGCAGGCTATATTTCGGCACATTTAAACATCAATGAACCCGCATCAGCATTTAAAATATACCCTAAGTGGTACTATCAAAATTTAAATAATTGTAAAAAAAAAACATCTTAAATGTAGAAAAATAAATAAATAAAATATTTGAAGTTTTTCTTTGTGAGTTAAAAAAGTGACAACCGATGATTTCTCAGTTGGCCGGGTTTGGCTCCAGTGCCCCTTCCTGCTTTTCGCAAATTACAACTTGTGATTGGATTCTCACTTGGGAGTGACAAGTGATTATCCAATCACAGTCACATTTAGCATAAGGCTACCTAGATGGGCTACTGTCAACAACTTGTGATCTGATTGGCTATCGCAACTGTCTATCAACTGTCTGTCCGGCAGAATTCATACAGCGCTGGCAACGAGCTAGCTGAATTCTGATTGGATAAAAGCTCCAACTAAAAGCAAGCAACACTGGGGCCTAATAAGACATGAAGAGAATATGATGAATACTGTATGGAAAGTACTGGTAGTACTAGTAGTAGAATAACATTCCTTACAAACACAATATAACTCCCACAATAGTTGACTATTTCTGGGTTATTGTGTTTTTACCAAGTTTGGAAAGTATATATTTAAGTTAAAAAGTTAAAGTACCCATGATTGTCACACACACACTAGGTGTGGCAATATTATTCTCTGCATTTGATCCCAATACTAATTTATTAGTGTGGTAATATACTTAAAACCACAGTAATAAACTTTAAATTCACAGGTTTTTGTAATATTTCTGTCGAGTATAAAATGAACTATACTGTTTACTGGGGAGGTCAAAAGAGTTGATATTTTGATACCAAGTTCATACAAACATATTACAAATACTTGGACACCTGCTTTTTCAGTATCGTCATTACAGAATACTGAACATTACTTTGACATTGGCGAGCCGTATCAATACTCAACATTAACGCTGAATAAAAACGCCTGCTGTCTTGAATAATTATCCATTGTTTCCATATATTTATTCATTTGTGGAAGTTTGTCACAAAAAGTAGATTTAGTGCTTCAGATTCTCATTAACAAATGCTAATGTTTCACGAAGATTGAAGGTAAAATTGTCTTGTCTTGTCCGGAGAACGACTTGCCATGGCTTTGGATCAGAGATTTCCATAAGGTTCCCCTTTCTTTGTGCAGTTCTGCCTGCTATTTCCGAGCTTGTGGCTCAACAGTAACTGGACGCAGTTACACTTTTGAACGTGCCGAGGGTCCAAAACGTTAATCGCGCGTCAAAAAAAAGAATTGCCGTTATCATCGCGGTAACTTTGACAATATAATATAATATAATACAAAATAATAAATATATATATATATATATATATATATATATATATATATATATATATATATATATATACAGTATGTCTATATATATATATATATATATATATATATATATATATATATATATATATATATATATATATATATATATATACAGTATGTCTATATATATATATATATATATATATACATAAACATCATACATTATTATAATACATTATTACATACTATAATGCCAAAAGCTGAAATTAAACAATCATGGAACTGAAATTACAAAGCTGATGAATGACAACATCCATAAACAAATTTCTTGATCACAAATCAAATCAAAGCAAAGCAACACGTTATGATGATTTTATGATGCTATGCTATCTTTTACTACCAGCATGACAGAAACCTAATGGGAGTGTGTGAGTGTAACGTAACTGTAGGTGTGGCGTAACTCAGTTTTCCAACACACCTCATACGCGCCTGCTCTGCCAGAGAATAAGACGTAGCAATAATAATCTGTGATGCACTTTAGCCACTTTGTCGATATATTTAGCCAGTAGAGGTTCATATTAATAGTGAAAGAGAGGGGTATCTTGCATTTATTCAATGATCAAATACAAGCGGTCACTTAAGTATTCACCATGTGAGTGAGAGCCCAGATCCGCCACCACAAGCCCAGAGAGTGTGCATTACCACAGCGTGCAGAAAAGCTCCAGAATCATGCAAGCCTACCTTTATCACTTCCATAAGTGCTAAGAAAACACAACTTAGAGACTATCTTCTGTCATTTGGCAACACTTTGAACTGGAGCCTATCCCAGGTAAGGGGGGGTATACCCTGGACAAGTCGTATTTAACAAATGTTTTATCCTTTTTCTTAGCCCATTTCATCGCAAAAGAGATGTTGATCACACTAGCACTATATTGAAAGAATAGGCTACAGAACACTGCTGTTCTTTTTTGAAAGTACAATTACCTCTTGGCAGATGATATTAATATTTCACATTCTGTTTTTGCTCACTGATATGAAATACTTTGAAACACTTTTCAAAAAAGTAGTCAATTTAAAATGACAAGAGATCAGTTGTTTTATTTTGTATTATTGTATCGAATAAGTATCGAGAATCAATGGAAATTCCCTGGTATCGTTATTGACTACTGATATTGTGGTATCGTGACAACCCTACTGTATACTGTAAATACTGTATATATAAAACACTAATCCAATACTACAATAACAAGTTTTTATTTACGGCACTGCAGGCCTTCTTTGCTCCATCAGACTATGTGTGTGCTTGCTCAGGGAAAGGGCCTGTGGCTTCGTCGCCGTGGTTACAAGCGATGACTTGAAGCTGGAACTGAACATTGCCTTTTCTACTAGCGCTTCCACACAAAGAAGTGTTGGACATTTTGTAGTCGTCACTCAGTGGCCTCATTGTAAAACGCAGTAAGGAAGTAAGTGGACCCCGGAGAGTAAAAAAGGGGGGATGTATTCAAATGCTAAATGCCATCTTTTATTTCTTTATTTATTTTACATTAATTTACTTTGTTTAAATCTTGTTTTTTCTGTCTGTCATTACAGGAGCGCTACCTTGAGGAGCCATGAAAGCGCTGACCTATAAACAAAGCCGGGTGCATAATACATACATGTGAAGATATGTAAAAATAACAATGAACTAATAACAGGATGTTTCTTATGAAATTGTACTATGAAGCTCATTCCTGCTTCTTCACTGGTATGAAAATAATGGGCAATCTCCTAAGACACTAATATTAGTGACATTACTGCTGGTCTTGTAGTCACACGAGGAGGGTCAGAAATGGGTCTGGAAAATGTTAACATTTAAAAATTTGCAAAATAAATTCTTTTTTTAATGTTAAATTTGTCATTTTGCTTTAACCAGTAAATTATTGAACGATTTATTTTCCATGAATTAAATACAATTTTAGGTTTGATTAAAAAAGTTTAAAAATAATTTAACATAAAAAAACAAATATATATATATATATATATACTGTATTTTCCGTACGATATTTTTTCATATATAAGGTGCACCGGATTATAGGGCGCATTAAAGGAGTATTTTTTCTTTTTCTAAATGGAAAACACTTCCTTGTGGTCTACATAACACAGGCCTGGGCAATTATTTTGACTCGGGGGCCACATTTAGAGAAAAAAATGTGTCTGGGGGCCGGTATATCTACTTTTAGGGACACTAATACAAAACTTCACAATAATGTCTGATTGAATGCTAAAAACGTTATGACAGACCGCCGTAAAGAAACGTAATGGAATTTTACATTTTTCTATGAACGATAAAACATTGAATATTGACAAAATATGAATGTCACACCCCCTTTCGATCAACATATTTTACAATCAAGTGAAACGCAACAAAAAGGCAACAAACAGTGAAATATGAACGCGAAGGGTACACAATAAACCCACCTACAATCTGATATATCACTAAGCTTTAGAACTTTGTTGTGAAAAACTCCTTCCACCTCTGTGGAAACGCTTCCCGTCCACACTGCTTGGTGCCTCGTCTGAGCTGCTGTGACGTAGATTACCATAACTAATTAGATGTCCATAGTAACTAATTAGATTACCATAGTAACTGGTACATCATCAATAAGCGCAGATTCCAACTATTGAAATACTTTGTATAGTTCAAGACTTACGGTCATT
Organism: Nerophis lumbriciformis; assembly: GCF_033978685.3. Lineage (NCBI taxonomy): Eukaryota > Metazoa > Chordata > Actinopteri > Syngnathiformes > Syngnathidae > Nerophis > Nerophis lumbriciformis. The sequence continues at coordinate 11,110,484 of NC_084575.2, forward strand.
AGAAAACATCACTGCACATCATAATGGCAGCTACACTTTGTATCTTAAAGATCTAAAAAAAATTATTTGGGAATGTCCGGCGGGCCAGACTGAAAAGCTTAACGGGCCGCATGTGGCCCCCGGGCCTTAGTTTGCCCAGGTCTGACATAACATGTAATGGTGGTTCTTTGGTCAAAATGTTGCATAGATTGTTTTACAGATCATCTTCAAGCCGTTTTCTGACAGTCGCTTCCGGTTGCGCCGTTTTGTGAGCGGTCTTATTTACGTGGCTCACCTTAGGCAGCGTCTTCTCCCCGTCGTCTTTGTTGTAGCGGTGTAGCGTGCAAGGACGGGAGTGGAAGAAGTGTCAAAAGATGGAGCTAACTGTTTTAATGACATTCAGACTTTACTTAAATCAATAACGGAGCAGCATCTCTTCATCCGCCAGAAATGTGTCCCGTGAAAAACTGTCCGTCCGAAACGTTCTCATAACTAAAGTTCCTTGGGTGAATAATGTAAACTCACTACACCGGTATGTTTTAGCGCTTTCATGGCAGATATTAGTAAGAACTTTACACTACTTTATATTAGAAATGGCAACAGCGGAGGATGAATGTCCCATAGCAGGAAGATAGAGAAAAAGAAGAAGCTTATCGGCACGGACTACTATCATATGCAGATCCCAAATACAGATCAGCAGGTACCAGACGGTAAGAAAAGTTTCTTTTGCATAATATTGCGAAACAAAACACCAGATAAGGTCTTACCTTATACACGCACCATAATAATACTCGTATGTTAAAGCACAGTACAATCCATCAAGCGGTGCGGCTTCATAGCTTACCAAAGTCGTACTAAAACATTTTGATAGATGTTTAAGCGCTGTGTGTAATGTTCTATATTTTTAATGGAACATATACAATGTTGGTGTTGTTTACTTGAGTCATATTGCAGTCTACACCTATCTCTTATGTGCGACTGCCATCATATTGCAGTCTACACATATCTCTTATGTTTGACTGCCATCACACATATCATTTCACCATGTACCAAATAAAATAGCTTTGAGGTCGGTAAGTAAAACCAGAATTATTCCGTCCATTAGGCTCACCGGGTTATAAGGCGCACTGTCGAGTTTTGAGAAAAAACATTTTTTTAAGTGCACCTTATAGTCCGGAAAAAAAAGAAGAAAAAAAAAAGAATATATATATATATATATATATATATATATATATATATATATATATATATATATATATATATATATATATATATATATATATATATATATATATATATATATACAGTATATATATATATATATATATATATATATACAGTATATATATATATACAGTATGTATATACAACGTATTTTCCGGACTATAAGGCGCACTTAAAAAAAATGTTTTCTCAAAATTCGACAGTGCGCCTTATAACCCGGTGATTATATATATATATATATATATATATATATATATATATATATATATATATATATATATATATATATATATATATATATATATATATATATATATATATATATTAGAGATGCGCGGTTTGCGGACACAACCGCGGAGTCCGCGGATTATCCGCGGATCGGGCGGTTGAAATTAAAAAAAAAAAGATTTTATCCGCGGGTCGGGTCGGGCGGTTGAAATTAAAAAAAATTAGATTTTAAATAGATTCAGGCGGGTGGCAGTTAAACCAATTCGGAAATATATATACATAGTTAAATGTTGTTACCCACATACGAAAAACGAGCAGGCACCTGCAGCATATGCCACAACAGAAGAAGAAAAAAAAAAGAGATGGACACTTTTACGGAGCGGAGAAGGGACGCCTCGCCGGGGTCCGGGACCGAGGCCCCTTCCCCCGAGAGGGCCCCACCGGGAGCCGTAGCTGAGGTGATCCGCGAGAAGGGCCTGACGCACGTCCAGGTTCACCACCGCACCCACCGCACCGACACCCCGCCTCGTCCGCCTTCGCCGCGGCCGGCGTCACGCGCAGCAGGTAAGCAGCTTACCTGCCCGCCACCCCCGTGGCCGGGGGCTCGTAACAGGGGTCACTCCGCGCGCTCCGCCCGCGCAGCTTACCTGCCCGCCACCCCCGTTGCCGGGGGCGCGTAACAGGGGTCACTCCGCGGTGGACGGTGGCCATGGAAGTCGGAACCCGCTAAGGAGTGTGTAACAACCCACCTGCCGAATCAACTAGCCCTGAAAATGGATGGCGCTGGAGCGTCGGGCCCATACCCGGCCGTCGCCGGCAGCGGGAGCCGCAAGGGCTAGGCCACGACGAGTAGGATGGCCGCCGCGGTGCGCGCTGAAGCCTCGGGCGCGAGCCCGGGTGGAGCCGCCGCGGGTGCGAGGGACACCTCCACGCGCTTGGAGGTGCGCTCAGCGTGGCTCCCAGATGATTGCGCACTGGTGTCTCCTTTCTTTAACAGGCAAAAGCTTTATAACCTCACTAATGCCTTGCATCGTCTATATTAGATATATAACAACGGGCGGGTGCGGGCGGGTGCGGGCGGGTGCAGTTCTGATTAAATGTTAGAACGGGTGGATGGCGGATGGTTGACGACTTTTGTGATGCGGTTGCGGATGAAATAATTGCCTATCCGCGCATCTCTAATATATATATACACATATATATATATGTATATATATATATATATATATATATATATATATATATATATATATATATATACATACTTAATTCAATGGTGACCATGATTTGCAGATATTGCAATAAGACAATTGTACCTTTGCAGCAACAGACGAGCTGGGCTTTTCCAGAAGGTCCCACAGTTTCTTCCGTTTCTCGGCACAACACGTGTTGTCGAATTCGTCGCCATCGCGGTCCTTCAAATTATCCGCCTCCCTTTTGAGCTCCTCGTTCATCTGCTCCTTCTTCTGGTGGTACCTGGCCTGGCAGCAGGACTCCAGGTAGATCTCGTCGATGCCCCAGTAGTCCAGCTCTTGGCTGAAGGACAGAGCGCACATCTCCTCCATCATGTGCAGTTTGCCCGTGCGGTAGAAGTTGAGGATGGACGTGAAGGCGCCGGGATGTCGGTCGAAGAAGAACTCGTTGTCCTCCGTGTTGTAGTCGTCACAAACCTCCATCAGCGTCTCGTGGCTGCTGCAGTCCTGCAACTTTCCCAGTCGCGTCCGAGGGAGGCGCTCCAAGGTCCTCCACAAGACCTCGTGAGGGAGGCCGCCCACATTCAAGCGGACCCTCTGCAAACATGATTTACTGCGCACCACGTCCGCCGGATCCTGCGGGAGCGAAGACGTGGACTGAGAACCCACTTTGGTGAACTCTGCCAACGACTTCTCCATCGTCACCGCAAAAGCAGGAAGCGGCTCGACCTCAACCAAGCCTCCTTGCTGCCATGCTTGTCCTGAAGAAGGGCCAAAGTGGTTGGTTAGTTCAATCGTTAGTTGGCTAGTTACCCAGTTCTCTGGATATTCAATTAGCTCGTTAGTTAGTTGGTTTGTATTGTTAGGTAGCCAGTCAGTTAGTTAGTTCAGTGTTTTTTAACTTTTTTCACCAAGTACAACCTAAAAAAAAGTTCTCTCTAAGTACCAGCATAATGACTGATATTAAAATACAGTAGCGTAGAAGGCCTAAGTATTCATTAAAAACAAGGCATAAGTTCTATTATTTACACTTAATATTTTTGGCCACATTAACACTTTGCACACAGTTTGAACAGTAACTGTAAAATAAAACACTAAACACTAAATTTAAAGCCTGCTCAGTGGCCTTGTGGTTCGAGTGTCCGCCCTGAGATCGGTTGGTCGTGAGTTCAAACCCTGGCTGAGTCATACCAAAGACAATAAAAATGGAACCCCTTTACTTCCCTGCTTGACACTCAGCATCAAGGGTTGGAATGGGGGTTAAATCACCCAAAATGATTCCCGAGCGCGGCCACCGCTGCTGCTCACTGCTCCCCTCACCTCCCAGGAGGTGGAACAAGGGATTTCACCACACTAAGTGTGTGTGTGTGACTATCAGTGGTACTTTAACTTAATGAAGTGATTCCGTGGCGTACCACTAGATGGAGTACCACGGTTTGAGAATTACTGAGATAGTTTGTTAGTTAGTTAGTTAGTCTTCATTGAGAACACAACGCCGGAAGTGGGTTGACTTTAACTACTCATCCTTGCTTTCATGCTTGTCCTGAAGAAGGACCCAATTTGTTGGTTAGTTAGCTGGTTGGCTAGATAGTTTATTAGCTGTGGCTCTTTAGTGGCTCCCTGGAGGATTAAAAATGGAAAAAGATGGGGGGGGAAATATTTTTTGTTTTAGTATGTTTTTTGTTTGAGGACAAACATGACACACACATTCCCAATTGTTAGAAAGCCCACTGTGTAATATGTTTGTGTGTATGCTTCACTGGTGAGAGTATTTGGTGAACATAGTTTTGTCCTACTATTTTGGCGGTTCTTGAACTCACCATAGTGTGGACTGCGACGCAACAGTTTGTTTACATCATACTTGCCAACCCTCCCGAATTTTCCGGGAGACTCCCGAAATTCAGCGCCTCTCCCGAAAACCTCCCGGGACAAATATTCTCCCGAAAATCTCCCGATTTTCAGCCGGAGCTGGAGGCCACACCCCCTCCAGCTCCATGCAGACCTGAGTGAGGACAGCCTTTTTTCATGACGGGAGGACAACAGGGTGACAAGAACTAAATCATCCAGACTAGAGATAAATTGTATTATTATGTTTATCTTACCTAAAAATAAATATATTTATTAATTAAAAAAAAAAAAAAAACTAAATAAATTTTTACTATATTTTGCTAAAAACATCAAAATGAAATGTATTTTTATTTGTATTTTTTCTGACTCCTTATTACATCCCGCCATAGAATTATACATTAAAATAAACATATTTGAAATAATTAATTTTAAATTATCATAATAATTCATTTAAAATGACCATATTTAATTATTAAAATAATTGCTTGTTTATCAACAACTTTAGCATTTTATTCATTACATTTTGAAACTCTCAGAAGTCAAGTTATGTTATATTCCTTAATATTTATTTATGCAAGTTTGAAGTATCAATTATCTAAACACAGTTTTGTTTGCATATTTTCAGGATATATATATATATATATATATATATATATATATATATATATATATATATATATATATATATATATATATATATATATGAAATACTTGTCAATATACTCCTCCCCTCTTAACCACGCCCCCACCCCCCACCCCCTACCTCCCGAAATCGGAGGTCTCAAGGTTGGCAAGTATGGTTTACATGTAAAATCTTCCACTCCTTCTTTGTCTCATTTTGTCCACCAAAAGTTTTATACTGTGCGTGAATGCACAAAGGTGCGCTTTGTTGATGTTATTGACTTGTTGGAGTGCTAATCAGGCATATTTGGTCAGTGCATGACTGCAAGCTAATCAATGCTAACATGCTATTTAGACTAGCTATATGTACATATTGCATCATTATGCCTCATTTGTAGCTATATTTGAGCTCATTTAATATCCTTTACTTTTAACCTCTTTGTATATAATTTAGTTTTGCATGTCTCATGACACATTATCTGTATGTAATATTGGCTGCATTTCAAATAATTGTTTGTGTGTCATGTTGTTCCAGACCACAGCAAACATTACCTAGCTTGCCAAAGGTTGTATTAAATCCATTAGAAGAAGACAGCCTGCCGTTTCCTTTAACTTGGACAAACACATCTATACCTTTGGCCATTAAAAGCCAGTAATTTCCAGGAGTTATCTCACCTTCTGAGTAGCCTTTAATGTTTTCTTATGTTGTAAAAATGTGTAGAAAAAAAAATTACATTTCAACATTTCTGTCAACGAAGATTTGCTTCAGCCTGCGACACATAGTCATTTTGATAGTAGGCTAATATGGACACTTACGTCATGTGTTGCCTTCATTATAACACTTATATAAGACTTTTAAAGTCATTTTGATAGTAGGCTGTTATAGCTAATATAGACACTTACGTCATGTGTTGTCTTCATTATAACAATTATATTTTCTTTCATTTTTTTCGGCTCCAGACAGATTTGTTTTTTGTATTTTTGGTCCAATATGGCTCTTTCAACGTTTTGGGTTGCCGACCCCTGAGCTAGGTACTTAATTATGCGGTTAGTAATAATGAATTAATGAATTAGCCAGTTATCTAGCTAGCTAGTTAGTTGGTTAGTTTGTTATTCTCCATCGTGAGTGCAAAGCAGGAAGCGGCCCGACCTCAAATCACTCCCCCTTGCTCCCATTTTTGTCCTGAAGAAGGGCCAAAGTAGTTGGTTAGTTAGCTAGCTAGCTAGTTTTTTGTGTCAGTTAGTTGGTTGGTAATAATTAGTTAATTAGTTAGTTATTCAATTATCCAGTTAGTTAGTTACTAATATTGCTTGTATTCCGTCACGTGACTTCTTTCAGGAAGTGAAAACCAAGCAAGCAGCCTGCGAACTATCTGAGAACAAAAGAGGCTTAAATCTTCCTGCAAAGAGCAGATACAAGCGAAAAAAATCCAACTATGCATTGGAATAGATCCTAGACATTATCAAAAAAAGATTTGCCGATTGATATCAAGGATTATACGTCAGTCGCGTTCCCAGACATATCGAATTATTGTGCTCGAGACACCTTTCTATATGACAAACCAGATGAAAACTTGAAAAAGCATGGAGGTCTACAACTTCTTTGTCTGTGGCTGGGTCAAGGAAATAAGCATCAAGACTCTCCCGGATAAATATGCATCGTTTTTGCTCGGGTAAGGTTGCATTTTATGATTTAACTTCGCGTCTACGACTGTTTGTGCTGTTGCATGCGCTGTTTACAAGTAGCGTGTTTTCCCCGTCTTTATCAAAATATAACTATAGGTGTCAACATGATGTATGTGCTGAAAGCTTCATCTATGATTGTTGCCTTTGGTTAAAGCATATAGGTTTTGTAACCGGTACTTTTTGGAGGTGGTATAGTACCGAATATGATTCATTAGTATCGCGGTACTATACTAATACCGGTATGCCGTACAACCCTAGTCAGTAGTAAGTGTTTTAGTTAGTTAGTTAAACTATAAAACTTGTTTTAATTCATTACTGTATATATTAAGCCGGGGTACTTTAATTATATTCTTTAACTAAAAAAACTAGAGATGTCCGATAATATCGGACTGCCGATATTATCGGACGATAAATGCCTTAAAATGTGGTATCAGAAATGATCGGTATCGGTTTCAAAAAGTAAATTTAAAACGCCGCTGTATGGAGTGGTACACGGGCGTAGGGAGAAGTACAGAGCGCCAATAAACCTTAAAGGCCCAACCACATAATATCTACAGCTTTTCACACACACACAAGTGAATGCCAGGCATACTTGGTCAACAGCCATACAGGTCACACTGAGGGTGGCCGTATAAACAACTTTAACACTGTTACAAATATGCGCCACACTGTGAACCCACACCAAACAAGAATGACAAACACATTTCGGGAGACACAACATAACACAGCAGAACGAATACCCAGAACCCTTGGCAGCACTAACTCTTCCGGGACGCTACAATATACACCCCCCCGCCCCCCCCAAACCCGCCCACCTCAACCTCCTCATGCTCTCTCAGGGAGAGCATGTCCCAAATTCCAAGCTGCTGTTTTGAGGCATGTTAAAAAAAAAAAAAAGCACTTTGTGACTTCAATAATAAATATGGCAGTGCCATGTCGGCATTTTTTTTCCATAACTTGAGTTGATGTATTTTGGAAAATCTTGTTACATTGTTTAATGCATCCAGCGGGGCATCACAACAAAATTAGGCATATTCCGTATGTTGTCTTTAAGTTGAAGTAGAGTGGTGACACCTAGTGGCCTCAATAATTCATTACGTTACGCCAGGAGTCGGCAACCCAAAATGTTGAAAGAGCCATATTGGACCAAAAATACAAAACAAAATCTGTCTGGAGTCGCAAAAAATTAAAAGCCTTCTATAAGTGATATAATGAAATCAACACATGACGTAAGTGTCTATATTGCAACGGAAAGTTGGCACGGGCGAGACGGGAATGTAGGTACATGATTTATTTAAACTATCAAAAAAGGAATAAACGAAAAGCGCACAGTGGCGGAGAATAAACTATGAAACTAAAAGACTATAGCAAAAAAGTACAAATGAAAAGCACGCACAGTGGCGGAGAACAAACTATGAAAAACAAAAAGACTATAAACATGGAACAAAAACTTACTTTGACAAGGGACATGAAGCAGGATCTTAGAGGATGAAGAGAGTACATAAGCATAAATGTGGAGAGGTCGTCAGAAAGACAAACTGAAAAACACTGAACTTATATATAATATAATAATGTGTTAATTCTACGACTGTATATATAGGTATCGGTTGATATCGGAATCGGTAATCAAGAGTTGGACAATATCGGAATATCGGATATCGGCAAAAAAGCCATTATCGGACATCCCTACTTATTTGTCTTTGTGGCGGTTTAACCTCCAACCACAGGATTTAGAGAAAGTAAGGGGGGTGAGCAGAGCCCACAAAGAAGCCTCCTCATTGGCTGATGCGATATACAGTGAGGCGCGTGCACGGTGCAAACAGTAAAGCATGGTTTTCTTTCCAGATAGGTCATCTAATGTTCTTTTTTCCTAAATGTTGTGTGTATCCTTCTGAGTGGCGACGTGAGTTGCCGGTAGTCTGCAACAAAATACGAACTTGGGGATCCTTCGATACAACTTCAGACTGTCAACAACCTGCGCGTGTGCACCTACAGCTCACATGCGCGGTTTTGTGCACTTCCAGAGAGGAGCAGACTGGGAGGGACTATCAGCCAGGAGTGGGGGGCGGGATTTACAGTTTTTGAATTCTGCCTCATGTGTGAATGTTGTCTGTGTCTGTGTTGGCCCTGCGATGAGGTGGCGACTTGTCCAGGGTGTACCCCGCCTTCTGCCCGAATGCAGCTGAGATAGGCTCCAGCACCCCCCGCGACCCCAAAAGGGACAAGCGGTAGAAAATGGATGGATGGACATAAGATTCATGTACCGCAGCTTTAATTGTGCTTGTTTAGGGCTAGTGTTCCTTAACAAACTGTGTACACAACAATCAATGCATAATGGGATTGTTATGGGTGTCGGAATGGCGAAAGTAATGTCGGCAGTTTGGAATGTTGGAAAAGGTTTGATTAAGTCAAACTAATCAGAGAACAATGGTGTGTACGAACAATACTAACCTATTTATTACTATGCATAAACGTATGTTGTCTTTAAGTTGAAGTAGAGTGGTGACACCTAGTGGCCTCAATAATTCATTACGTTACGCCAGGAGTCGGCAACCCAAAATGTTGAAAGAGCCATATTGGACCAAAAATACAAAACAAGATCTGTCTGGAGTCGCAAAAAATTAAAAGCCTTCTATAAGTGATATAATGAAATCAACACATGACGTAAGTGTCTATATTAGCTGTAACAGCCTACTATCAAAATTACTTTAAAAAAAAGTCTCATATAAGTGTTATAATGAAGACAACACATGATGTAAGTGTCTACCCTAGATATATTAGCCTACTATAAAAATGACTATGTGTCGCAGGCAGATACAAATCTTTGTTGACAGAAATGTGTCATGTCCTGGTCTTGGGTGTGTGCTTTTCCGGGATGCAACGGAAAGTTGGCACGGGCGAGACAGGAATGTAGGTACATGATTTATTTAAACTATCAAAAAAGGAATAAACGAAAAGCGCGCACAGTGGCGGAGAATAAACTATGAAACCAAAAGACTATAGCAAAAAAGTACAAATGAAAAGCACGCACAGTGGCGGGGAACAAACTATGAAAAACAAAAAGACTATAAACATGGAACAAAAACTTACTTTGACAAGGGACATGAAGCAGGATCTTAGAGGATGAAGAGAGTACATAAGCATAAATGTGGAGAGGTCGTCAGAAAGACAAACTGAAAAACACTGAACTTAAATACTACAGACATGATTAACGAAAACAGGTGTGTGACTCAAGACGTGAAACAGGTGCGTGACGTGACAGGTGAAAAACTAATGGGTTGCTATGGTGACAATCAAGAGTGCACAATGAGTCCAAACGTGGAACAGGTGAAACTAATGGGTAATCATGCAAACAAGACAAGGGAGTGAAAAGCCAGAAACTAAACAAAACATGACTTAAAACAAAACATGATTACACAGACATGACAGAGCCCCTCCCTTAAGGACAGACACCAGATGTCCATAAAAAAAATTAACAAAGAGTCATGGGAGGGCGGGAGGGGGACATGGCGGTGGGTCGCCAGACCACGTGTCGCCGTATCCACCGGGGCAGAGTTAGGTGGCGGCGGCGAGTGGAACACCGCTGCAGCAGGCGAGGCGGGCGCCCAGGGAATGGCCACATTCGTGGCCGACTGGGAGGTGGGCGCACTTGGCGTGGCGGGCGACCAGGTAGCAGCCATATCCGTGGCCGACGAGGAGGGAGGCGCGTCGTCATCGTGGCAGACGTGGCTTGGCGTGGTGAGTCAGGCGGCGAAGCTCGGCGTGGCGCGTCAGGCGACGAAGCTCGGCGTGGCGCATCAGGCGGCGAAGCTCGGCGTGGCGCGTCAGGCGGCGAAGCTCGGCGTGGGTCTTGGTCTTGGCGTGGGTCTTGGCATGGCGGGTCTTGGTCTTGGTCTTGGCATGGCGGGTCTTGGTCTTGGTCTTGGCATGGCGGGTCTTGGTCTTGGCATGGCGGGTCTTGGTCTTGGCATGGCGGGCCTTGGTCTTGGTCTTGGCATGGCGGGTCTTGGTCTTGGCATGGCGGCACTTGGCGTCGTGGAGCTGCGACTGGCGGCACTTGGTGTCTTGGAGCTGCGACTCGCGGCACTTGGCGTCTTGGAGCTGCGACTGGCGGCACTTGGCGTCTTGGAGCTGCGACTGGCGGCACTTGGCGTCTTGGAGCTGCGACTGGCGGCACTTGGCGTATTGGAGCTGCGACTGGCGGCACTTGGCGTCTTGGAGCTGCGACTGGCGGCACTTGGCGTCGTGGAGCTGCGACTGGCGGCACTTGGCGTGGAGGCTCTTGGTCTTGGACTTGGCGTGGAGGGTCTTGGTCTTGGACTTGGCGTGTAGGGTCTTGGTCTTGGACTTGGCGTGGAGGGTCTTGGTCTTGGACTTGGCGTGGAGGGTCTTGGTCTTGGCGTGGAGGGTCTTGGTCTTGGCGTGGAGCAGCTACAGGTGCTAGCCGTGGAGCAGCTACAGGTGCTAGCCTTAGAGCAGCTACAGGTGCTAGCCTTGGAGCAGCGACAGGTGCTAGCCTTGGAGCAGCGACATGTGCTAGCCTTGGAGCAGCTAGCCGTGGTGCTAGCCTTGGAGCAGGTGGAGGTGGCCTAGCTGGGGGTTGCGGCTTGGCAGGTCGGAAGACTGGTGAGGGCGGTCGTGCTGGAGGCTGTGGCTTGACGGGTCGGAAGACTGGTGAGGGCGGTCGTGCTGGAGGCTGTGGCTTGACAGGTCGGAAGACTGGTGGTGGCGGCCGTGCTGGAGGCTGTGGCTTGACATCGTGATGCTGAGCCACCCCACCTGAACAATTCCCAGCCCTAGCCCCCTCCTCAAGGGGCGGATACCAGACGCGCTCCCTGCGGTCTGGAATTCTCTGTAGGGGTGGGCGGAGGAGGGCAGAAACTTCCCCATTAAATTGTCCAAATTGTCTTTTTTGTACCTGGGATTGAGTGGGTGAAAAAAAATTGTTTTGTGTCTTGGGTGTGGCTTGAGTCCTGGGGAGCGGGGAATCAAAAGAAAAAGAATTCAGAAAAAAAAAATCCTGGTCTTTGACGTCATCCGGGCGAAGCCGGGCTGGCTGCTGCTTGCTTCCGCCCGCAGGGGGAGGGGCATGTGGGAGCGGCGTGTCCTGCAGGCTCGCGGAAGTTCTACCTGACGTCCTTCGTCGGGAGCGGCGCTTCCGGCACTGCGCTGCGTCCCCGCATTCCTGGGACCAAATGGAGTCTCTGTACTCCACGGAGGAGTAGCGCAGAGTTTCCTCCTCCATCGCGCACAGGACCGCCCAAGAAGCCTCGTCCAAATTGTCCAACTCGGCCAACTTACGTGCGGAAAAGCGGGTCTGCTGACGACCTACTGTCATGTCCTGGTCTTGGGTGTGTGCTTTTCCGGGATGCAACGGAAAGTTGGCACGGGCGAGACGGGAATGTAGGTACATGATTTATTTAAACAATCAAAAAAGGAATAAACGAAAAGCGCGCACAGTGGCGGAGAATAAACTATGAAACTAAAAGACTATAGCAAAAAAGTACAAATGAAAAGCACGCACAGTGGCGGAGAACAAACTATGAAAAACAAAAAGACTATAAACATGGAACAAAAACTTACTTTGACAAGGGACATGAAGCAGGATCTTAGAGGATGAAGAGAGTACATAAGCATAAATGTGGAGAGGTCGTCAGAAAGACAAACTGAAAAACACTGAACTTAAATACTACAGACATGATTAACGAAAACAGGTGCGTGACTCAAGACGTGAAACAGGTGTGTGACGTGACAGGTGAAAAACTAATGGGTTGCTATGGTGACAATCAAGAGTGCACAATGAGTCCAAACGTGGAACAGGTGAAACTAATGGGTAATCATGCAAACAAGACAAGGGAGTGAAAAGCCAGAAACTAAACAAAACATGACTTAAAACAAAACATGATTACACAGACATGACAAAATGTTGAAATGTAATATTTATCCTAACCATTTTTACAACATTGGAAAACATTAGTAAAACGTCTCAGAGGGTGAGATAACTCCTCTAAATGACTGGCTTAGAATGGCCAAAGGTAAAGATGTGTGTGTCCAAGTTAAAGGAAATGCCTTCTACTAATGGATTTATTACAATCTTTGCAAGCTGGGTAAAGTTTGCTGTGGTCTGGAACAACATGGCACACATACAACTATGATAAATGCAGCCAGTATTACATACAGATCATGTGTCATGAGACATGTATATTTAAACTAAATACACGGAGGACGTAAGAAATTAAATGAGCTCAAATATACCTACAGACGCGGTATAGTGATGCAATATGTACATACAGCTAACTTAAATAGCATGTTAGCATTGATTGACTTGCAGTCATATAATATATATGATGTCTCTCCACACAAGTCAATAACACCTTTGTGCATTCTCACACAGTATAAAAGGTTTGGTGGACAAAATGAGACAAAGAATGAGTGGCATCGCTGAAGAAAAATGTACATGTAAATAGAGATGTCCCGATATTATCGGCCGATAAATGCGTTAAAATGTAATATCGGAAATTATCGGTATCGTTTTTTTTTTATTATCGGTATCGTTTTTTTTTTTTTTTTATTAAATCAACATAAAAAACTCAAGATACACTTACAATTAGTGCACCAACCCAAAAAACCTTCCTCCCCCATTTACACTCATTCACACTCATTCACACAAAAGGGTTGTTTCTTTCTGTTATTAATATTCTGGTTCCTACATTATATATCAATATATATCAATACAGTCTGCAAGGGATACAGTCCGTAAGCACACATGATTGTGCGTGCTGCTGGTCCACTAATAGTACTAACCTTTAACAGTTCATTTTACTCATTTTCATTAATTACTAGTTTCTATGTAACTGTTTTTATATTGTTTTACTTTCTTTTTTATTCAAGAAAATGTTTTTATTTTATTTATCTTATTTTATTTTATTAATTTAAAAAAAAAAAGACCTTATCTTCACCATACCTGGTTGTCCAATTTAGGCATAATAATGTGTTAATTCCACGACTGTATATATCGGTATCGGTTGATATCGGTATCGGTAATTAAAGAGTTGGACAATATCGTAATATCGGATATTGGCAAAAAGCCATTATCGGACATCCTTACATGTAAACAAAACTACGCTGAGCTCAAGGACCGCCGAATTTAGTAGGACAAAACAGTGCTCGTCAAATACTCTCATCAGAGGATCATGTTTAATATAAACAGTGGGATTTCTAACAATTAGGGAGGTTTATTAGTGTGTTACTAAAACGGCCTTCTTTCATCTCCGTAATATCGCTAAAATTCGTTCTATTTTATCCACTAGCGACGCTGAGATCATTATTCATGCGTTCGTTACGTCTCGTCTCGACTACTGTAACGTATTATTTTCGGGTCTCCCTATGTCTAGCATTAAAAAATTACAGTTGGTACAAAATGCGGCTGCTAGACTTTTGACAAGAACAAGAAAGTTTGATCATATTACGCCTATACTGGCTCACCTGCACTGGCTTCCTGTGCACTTAAGATGTGACTTTAAGGTTTTACTACTTACGTATAAAATACTGCACGGTCTAGCTCCGTCCTATCTTGTCGATTGCATTGTACCATATGTCCCGGCAAGAAATCTGCGTTCAAAGAACTCCGGCTTATTAGTGATTCCCAGAGCCCAAAAAAAGTCTGCGGGCTATAGAGCGTTTTCTATTCGGGCTCCAGTACTATGGAATGCCCTCCCGGTAACAGTTAGAGATGCTACCTCAGTAGAAGCATTTAAGTCCCATCTTAAAACTCATTTGTATACTCTAGCCTTTAAATAGCCCCCCTGTTAGACCAGTTGATCTGCCGTTTCTTTTCTTTTCTCCTCTGCTCCCCTTTTCCTTGAGGGGGGGGGGGGGGGGGGGGCACAGGTCCGGTGGCCATGGATGAAGTGCTGGCTGTCCAGAGTCGGGACCCGGGGTGGACCGCTCGCCTGTGCATCGGCAGGGAACATCTCTGCGCTGCTGACCCGTCTCCGCTCGGGATGGTGTCCTGCTGGCCCCACTATGGACTGGACTCTTACTATTATGTTGGATCCACTATGGACTGGACTCTCACAATATTATGTCAGACCCACTCGACATCCATTGCTTTCGGTCTCCCCTAGAGGGGGGGGGTTACCCACATATGCGGTCCTCTCCAAGGTTTCTCATAGTCATTCACATCGACGTCCCACTGGGGTGAGTTTTTCCTTGCCCGTATGTGGGCTTTGTACCGAGGATGTCGTTGTGGCTTGTGCAGCCCTTTGAGACACTTGTGATTTAGGGCTATATAAATAAAGATTGATTGATTGATTGATTGATTATGTCATGTTTGTCCTCCCACAGAAACCCTATTAAAACAAACATATGTTTTCCCCCTCATCTTGTTCTATTTTCATACATTTTGGAAAAAGCTCCAGGGAGCCACTTGGGCGGCGCTAAAAAAAAAGGTTGCAGACCCCTCATGACGCAGCAAGTTGAATGATGCGGACACATTTGTTACTGGATACTCTCCAACACGCACCCTATGCGTAAGTAGTTTGCAACTATAACTACATGACACTTGTTTATACTGACAAATGTGCTGCTTCACACTGCAATGTTGTTCAACGAAGGACAGTGTGTGTGTGCGTGTCGGTGGAGTGGATTTTTGTCACGCAATAAAACAATTATGGAGAATTTACTGTAAAAATATGGCAGCTCAGTAGCCAACATTTTTAATTTTTTTTACTGTAAAATCTACTGACTTGTTACAGTGTGGGTGGGGACGTGCGCAGCTGTCCAGTGCTGAAACTCCATCAATTCGTGAACACACACACACACACACACACACACACACACACACACACACACACACACACACACTCACACACACACAAACTGTAATTTTTAATGTCGTTTATATTGATCCATTGCATCATCGATTCATCAATCAGTGCCACGCAAACTTTCACACGCAATCAGGCCGTGATTAATAACAATATCACACTTTAATACGCGCACGGTGATTGAAATGCGCACATATGGTGCTATAAATAAACATCCTCCCTGCCGGTGACGAGCATCACAACAATTACATGACGCGCGCACACGCGGCACATCAATCAGTTTCTGTGGAAGACGAACATGTTTTATGGTGGAAAATGGAACGCAAAATGTGCGGGTATAATTTGCTGTAAGATTACCGTAATGATCCAGCAGTTGAAAAGGAAGACGCCGTCACTGGTCCACTAGATCTGGACTGTGATGCCTTCCATCCCCGCCCTCCTCCTCCTCCTCCGACGTGTCACATCCACGCAGCGGCCGCACATTCGTCACAGCGCCGCTTTCATCGCTCCACGCCTCGGCCAGCAAAAATCAACAAGTACCGTTCGGGCCGACGTGGAAAAAAAAACAACAACCCCGGAGCAGTGGCACCCAGGAGGAGAGTAGAGACGGAGGAGGAGATGGAAATCTTTTCTCGTGTCTCCTCCCGCACATTGCACTTAACTCTTTACGAGCTGCAGCCTGACACCTGAACGCACCACAGGTCTGCGCTCGGCCAGAAAGAAACAGGATGTGACGTTCAAATCCTTGAAGAAAAATCTTCGAAGCATTGTTGTATGCATTTCCTGTACCTCTGTTTTATAGTTTGCTTTTTAAAATGGGAGCTTTTTATTTCCATCCATCCATCCATCCATTTCCTACCGCTTGTCCCTCTGGAATGTATTCCATTTGTGACTCTAAATTAGGGCCAATAGTTTTGTACCTAAAAAATAACTTTCAAACTGAAAGAAATCAGGTTTTGATGTGGAATTTTGACAAATCCATCCATCCATCCATCCATCCATCCATCCATTTTCTACCGATTGTCCCTCTTGGGGTTGTGGGGGATGCTGGAGCCTATCCCAGCTCCCACACCTGAGTCCTTCCTCGTTTGGCTCACCTGTGCTCCTACATATGCCTTCCCCCCTGCACTGCTCAACCAAAAAGCCCGCCACCTAGTGACAAAAGAAAGTAATGCCAACACAAAAATAAGGATGCCTTAAATGGCTCCTACACACCGGCCCCTAATTGTTTACGCTGTAACAATTACTTGAAAGGGAGCCATTCAAATTCACTTTTTACAAGATTCTTCTTCTCAGTTTTTTTTTCTTTTTTTTTTTTTTTCATATTTTCAAAATAAAAATATGTTGGCATTTATAGTTCATTAATCTTGAATCTTCATTAGTCTTCAATTTCAGTCCTTTGGAGGAGACATATCTTGGTTATTGGTCTTTCCAGTATTCTCCCCAGTAACCAGGATCCTCGTGGGGCAGTGGAATCGACCACCACCACAATGTCACCAGGGGCAAAACTTCTCTTGGCTCTGGTCCATCGCTGACGTTCTTGGATTAAAGGTAAGTATTCTTTTGTCCATCGTTTCCAAAAGAGATCTGCCATGTATTGTACTTGTTTCCATACGTTTGATGTACAGATCCTCCTTTACAAAGAGTCCAGGTGGCATCCATTTTCTACCGATTGTCCCTCTTGGGGTTGTGGGGGATGCTGGAGCCTATCCCAGCTGCATTCGGGCGGAAGGCAGGGTACACCCTGGACAAGTCGCAGGGCCAACACAGATAGACAGCATTCACACTCACATTCATTGTATTCAAAATAAAAGTAAGTGCACACATTTTAAATACATTTTTTATTTTTATTTTTCACTTTCATATACAAACCCCGTTTCCATATGAGTTGTGAAATTGCAAATCCTTTTCAACCCATATTCAATTGAATCTACTACAAAGACAACATATTTGATGTTCAAACTCATAAACTTTATTTTTTTTTTGCAAATAATAATTAACATTTTCAATGTGAGACAGGTCTGGACTACAGGCATGCCAGTCTAGTACCCGCACTCTTTTACTATGAAGCCACGTTGATGTAACACGTGGCTTGGCATTGTCTTGCTGAAATAAGCAGGGGCGTCCATGGTAACGTTGCTTGGATAGCAACATATGTTGCTCCAAAACCGGTATGTACCTTTGAGCATTAATGGCGCCTTCACAGATGTGTAAGTTACCCATGTCTTGGGCACTAATACACCCCCATACCATCACACATGCTGGCTTTTCAACTTTGCGCCTATAACAATCCGGATGGTTCTTTTCCTCTTTGGTCCGGAGGACACAACGTCCACAGTTTCCAAAAACAATTTGAAATGTGGACTCGTCAGACCACAGAACACTTTTCCACTTTGTATCAGTCCATCTTAGATGAGCTCAGGCCCAGCGAAGCCGACGGCGTTTCTGGGTGTTGTTGATAAACGGTTTTCGCCTTGCATAGGAGAGTTTTAACTTGCACTTACAGATGTAGCGACCAACTGTGGTTACTGACAGTGGGTTTCTGAAGTGTTCCTTAGCCCATGTGGTGATATCCTTTACACACTGATGTCGCTTGTTGATGCAGTACAGCCTGAGGGATCGAAGGTCACGGGCTTAGCTGCTTACGTGCAGTGATTTCTCCAGATTCTCTGAACCCTTTGATGATATTACGGACCGTAGATGGTGAAATCCCTAAATTCTTTGGAATAGCTGGTTGAGAAAGGTTTTTCTTAAACTGTTCAACAATTTGCTCACGCATTTGTTGACAAAGTGGTGACCCTCGCCCCATCCTTGTTTGTGAATGACTGAGCATTTCATGGAATCTACTTTTATACCCAATCATGGCACCCACCTGTTCCCAATTAGCCTGTTCACCTGTGGGATGTTCCAAATAAGTGTTTGATGAGCATTCCTCAACTTTATCAGTATTTATTGCCACCTTTCCCAACTTCTTTGTCACGTGTTGCTGGCATCAAATTCTAAAGTTAATGATTATTTGCAAAAAAAAAAAAAGTTTATCAGTTTGAACATCAAATATGTTGTCTTTGTAGCATATTCAACTGAATATGGGTTGAAAATGATTTGCAAATCATTGTATTCCGTTTATATTTACATCTAGCACAATTTCCCAACTCATATGGAAACGGGGTTTGTATTTTGATATTTGAGCTTCTGTTGTTTTCAGATTCAAATCTTTTTTTTTCCACTCTAAATTGCGCCCACTCTAAGTTCTCGCCACTTTAGGTCCAAGTTGGGCCCACTCTGAGTCACGCCCACTTTAGGTCTAGTCGCGCCCACTCTAAGTTGCGCCTACTTTAGGTCCAAGTCACGCCCACTCAAAGTCACGCCCACTTTAAGTCACACCCATTTTAGGTCTAGTCGGGCCCAGTCTAAGTCGCGCCCACTCTAAGTCACGGCCACTTTAGGTCCAAGTCGGGCCCAGTCTAAGTCGCGTCCACTCTAAGTTGCGCCCACTTTAGATCCAAGTCGCGCCCACTCTAAGTCACGCCCACTTTAGGTCCAAGTCGCACCCACTTCGAGTCACGCCCACTTTAGGTTCAAGTTGCGCCCACTCTAAGTCACGCCCACTTTAGGTCCAAGTCGGGCCCAGTCTAAGTCGCGCCCACTCTAAGTCGCGCCCACTTTAGGACTAAGTCACGCCCACTCTAAGGCACACCCACTTTAGGTCCAAGTTGGGCCCACTCTGAGTCACACCCACTTTAGGTCTAGTCACGCCCACTCTAAGTTGCGCCTACTTTAGGTCCAAGTCGCGCCCACTCTAAGTTGCGCCCACTTTAGATCCAAGTCGCGCCCACTCAAAGTCACGCCCACTTTAAGTCACACCCATTTTAGGTCTAGTCGGGCCCAGTCTAAGTCGCGCCCACTCTAAGTCACGGCCACTTTAGGTCCAAGTCGCACTCACTCCGAGTGACGCCCACTTTAGATCCAAGTTGCGCCCACTCTAAGTCACGCCCACTTTAGGTCCAAGTTGGGCCCAGTCTAAGTCGCGCCCACTCTATGTTGCGCCCACTTTAGATCCAAGTCGCGCCCACTTTAGGTCTAAGTCACACCCACTCTAAGTTCTCGCCACTTTAGGTCCAAGTTGGGCCCACTCTGAGTCACACCCACTTTAGGTCTAGTCACGCCCACTCTAAGTTGCGCCTACTTTAGGTCCAAGTCGCGCCCACTCTAAGTTGCGCCCACTTTAGATCCAAGTCGCGCCCACTCTAAGTCACGCCCACTTTAGGTCCAAGTCGCGCCCGCTCCGAGTCACGCCCACTTTAGGTCCAAGTTGCGCCCACTCTAAGTCACGGCCACTTTAGGTCCAAGTCGGGCCCAGTCTAAGTCGCGCCCACTCTAAGTCGCGCCCACTTTAGGTCCAAGTCACGCCCACTCTAAGGCACACCCACTTTAGGTCCAAGTTGGGCCCACTCTGAGTCACGCCCACTTTAGGTCTAGTCACGCCCACTCTAAGTTGCACCTACTTTAGGTCCAAGTCGCGCCCACTCTAAGTCACGCCCACTTTAGGTCCAAGTCGCGCCCGCTCCGAGTCACGCCCACTTTAGGTCCAAGTTGCGCCCACTCTAAGTCACGCCCACTTTAGGTCCAAGTCGGGCCCAGTCTAAGTCGCGCCCACTCTAAGTCGCGCCCACTTTAGGTCCAAGTCACGCCCACTCTAAGGCACACCCACTTTAGGTCCAAGTTGGGCCCACTCTGAGTCACGCCCACTTTAGGTCTAGTCACGCCCACTCTAAGTTGCACCTACTTTAGGTCCAAGTCGCGCCCACTCTAAGTCACGCCCACTTTAAGTCACACCCATTTTAGGTCTAGTCGGGCCCAGTCTAAGTCGCGCCCACTTTAGGTCTAAGTAGCACCCAATCTATGTCTAAGTCACGCCCATTCTAAGCCACACCCATTTAAAAATTGCGCCCACTTTAGATCTAAGTCGCGCTCACTCTAAGTTGCGCCCACTTTAAGTCTAAGTTGCCCATTTAAAGACCTGGGGTGACGACAACGTAAGTTAACCATGTCTTAAAGCTTCCAGCTGCGGCCACTCTAAGTCACGCCCACTTTAAGTCGTGCCCACTCTAAGTTGCGTCCACTTTAGGTGCAAGTCGAGACCACTTTAGGTCTAAGTTGTGTCCACTCTAAGTCGTGCCCACTCTAAGTTGCGCCCACTTTAGGTGTAAGTCACGCCCACTTTAGGTCCAAGTCGCGCCCGCTCCGAGTCACGCCCACTTTAGGTCCAAGTCGCGCCCGCTCCGAGTCACGCCCACTTTAGGTCCAAGTTGCGCCCACTCTAAGTCACGCCCACTTTAGGTCCAAGTCGGGCCCAGTCTAAGTCGCGCCCACTCTAAGTCGCGCCCACTTTAGGTCCAAGTCACGCCCACTCTAAGGCACACCCACTTTAGGTCCAAGTTGGGCCCACTCTGAGTCACGCCCACTTTAGGTCTAGTCACGCCCACTCTAAGTTGCACCTACTTTAGGTCCAAGTCGCGCCCACTCTAAGTCACGCCCACTTTAGGTCCAAGTCGCGCCCGCTCCGAGTCACGCCCACTTTAGGTCCAAGTCGCGCCCACTCTAAGTCACGCCCACTTTAGGTCCAAGTCGCGCCCGCTCCGAGTCACGCCCACTTTAGGTCCAAGTCGCGCCCGCTCCGAGTCACGCCCACTTTAGGTCCAAGTTGCGCCCACTCTAAGTCACGCCCACTTTAGGTCCAAGTCGGGCCCAGTCTAAGTCGCGCCCACTCTAAGTCGCGCCCACTTTAGGTCCAAGTCACGCCCACTCTAAGGCACACCCACTTTAGGTCCAAGTTGGGCCCACTCTGAGTCACGCCCACTTTAGGTCTAGTCACGCCCACTCTAAGTTGCACCTACTTTAGGTCCAAGTCGCGCCCACTCTAAGTCACGCCCACTTTAAGTCACACCCATTTTAGGTCTAGTCGGGCCCAGTCTAAGTCGCGCCCACTTTAGGTCTAAGTAGCACCCAATCTATGTCTAAGTCACGCCCATTCTAAGCCACACCCATTTAAAAATTGCGCCCACTTTAGATCTAAGTCGCGCTCACTCTAAGTTGCGCCCACTTTAAGTCTAAGTTGCCCATTTAAAGACCTGGGGTGACGACAACGTAAGTTAACCATGTCTTAAAGCTTCCAGCTGCGCCCACTCTAAGTCACGCCCACTTTAAGTCGTGCCCACTCTAAGTTGCGTCCACTTTAGGTGCAAGTCGAGACCACTTTAGGTCTAAGTTGTGTCCACTCTAAGTCGTGCCCACTCTAAGTTGCGCCCACTTTAGGTGTAAGTCACGCCCACTTTAGGTCCAAGTCGCGTCCACGTCCACTTTCGGTCTAAGTCTGCCCACTTAAAGACTTGCCCACAGAGGTGACAACAGTGGAAGTGCAGCGTGTCTTAAACTGAAGTGAAGCTGGAGAGGGTGGAGTCGACTCTCTTGGTTGCTTTGTTGGGTCTGCTTCTGTCTCTGGCCATGCTCCCCCAACCCCAGCAGACGATGGCGTGGAACACCGCAGAGGGCACCACAGTGTATATGGCTGTTGAAATGATGTTTTTGTTTGGTTGCTTGTCTATGCATGGTGCAATCGTGTGTGTGCGCAATATATATTATTGGTAATTTTTTTTTTTTTTTTTGTGTTGTTTTGCTTTTGTAGCTACAGGTAAAAGCCAGTAAATTAGAATATTTTGAAAAACTTGATTTATTTCAGTAATTGCATTCAAAAGGTGTAACTTGTACATTATATTTATTCATTGCACACAGACTGATGCATTCAAATGTTTATTTCATTTAATTTTGATGATTTGAAGTGGCAACAAATGAAAATCCAAAATTCCGTGTGTCACAAAATTAGAATATTACTTAAGGCTAATACAAAAAAGGGATTTTTAGAAATGTTGGCCAACTGAAAAGTATGAAAATGAAAAATATGAGCATGTACAATACTCAATACTTGGTTGGAGCTCCTTTTGCCTCAATTACTGCGTTAATGCGGCGTGGCATGGAGTCGATGAGTTTCTGGCACTGCTCAGGTGTTATGAGAGCCCAGGTTACTCTGATAGTGGCCTTCAACTCTTCTGCGTTTTTGGGTCTGGCATTCTGCATCTTCCTTTTCACAATACCCCACAGATTTTCTATGGGGCTAAGGTCAGGGGAGTTGGCGGGCCAATTTAGAACAGAAATACCATGGTCCGTAAACCAGGCACGGGTAGATTTTGCGCTGTGTGCAGGCGCCAAGTCCTGTTGGAACTTGAAATCTCCATCTCCATAGAGCAGGTCAGCAGCAGGAAGCATGAAGTGCTCTAAAACTTGCTGGTAGACGGCTGCGTTGACCCTGGATCTCAGGAAACAGAGTGGACCGACACCAGCAGATGACAAGGCACCCCAAACCATCACTGATGGTGGAAACTTTACACTAGACTTCAGGCAACGTGGATCCTGTGCCTCTCCTGTCTTCCTCCAGACTCTGGGACCTCGATTTCCAAAGGAAATGCAAAATTTGCTTTCGTCAGAAAACATGACTTTGGACCACTCAGCAGCAGTCCAGCTGGTGTCGGTCCACTCTGTTTCCTGAGATCCAGGGTCAACGCAGCCGTCTACCAGCAAGTTTTAGAGCACTTCATGCTTCCTGCTGCTGACCTGCTCTATGGAGATGGAGATTTCAAGTTCCAACAGGACTTGGCGCCTGCACACAGCGCAAAATCTACCCGTGCCTGGTTTACGGACCATGGTATTTCTGTTCTAAATTGGCCCGCCAACTCCCCTGACCTTAGCCCCATAGAAAATCTGTGGGGTATTGTGAAAAGGAAGATGCAGAATGCCAGACCCAAAAACGCAGAAGAGTTGAAGGCCACTATCAGAGCAACCTGGGCTCTCATAACACCTGAGCAGTGCCAGAAACTCATCGACTCCATGCCACGCCGCATTAACGCAGTAATTGAGGCAAAAGGAGCTCCAACCAAGTATTGAGTATTGTACATGCTCATATTTTTCATTTTCATACTTTTCAGTTGGCCAACATTTCTAAAAATCCCTTTTTTGTATTAGCCTTAAGTAATATTCTAATTTTGTGACACACGGAATTTTGGATTTTCATTTGTTGCCACTTCAAATCATCAAAATTAAATGAAATAAACATTTGAATGCATCAGTCTGTGTGCAATGAATAAATATAATGTACAAGTTACACCTTTTGAATGCAATTACTGAAATAAATCAAGTTTTTCAAAATATTCTAATTTACTGGCTTTTACCTGTATATGTAGAAATGGCACTGCTGGAGTGGCAGCTGGTTGCATCAGCTCTGCTCTTTTAATGTATTTAATGTCCTTTGTGTCGTTTGATGTTTCCCTCTTACACACATGTTTATGTGTGCTATGACAATGAGGGTTTTTTTCTTCATTGGCCTCAGTCTGGACCCCCTCTCCAGGGGCCCAGGCTTAGAATGAATATTTTTTTCTTTTTAAATTCTGCTTTGGACCACAATTTAGCCAGGGGCGGCCCTGGCCTCACTCAGGCAACACAGTGAGGTGAAGGAGGAGCTTGTTGTGTAATGGAGGGACAAGCCCCTGCATGGTATGTACCACCGACTCTTTATGGTTAATTATATAGGTGATGAGGATTATTGTTGTTGGATGTTCCTTTGTTACTCACCCTTTTTATTAAATCTAATCCAAATGATTTAGTCTTTGTTATGAGTTTATTAGTACTTGCTGGTGTAAATGATTGCTATCATTAATTAAGAAGGAGAAGAAGAACATGACATCTAAGACACTTCATTAGGTACCACTAATATAATTTTATTGAATTAACCTTTTTTGACCTCCATCCATGCATTTTCTACACCGTTTATCCTTATTAGGGTCTGGTGTAATCTGGAGCCTATCCCAGTTTATTTGGGGCAAGAGACAGGGTACACCCTAGCCAATCGCGTATAGACAAATTTAGACTTCCCAATTAACATAACATTAATATCATTATTATCGGAATGTGGGAGGAAGCCGGAGTAGCCGGAAAAAAACCACAAACGTAAGAAGGAAACATGCAAACTCCACACAGAGATGTCCAAATGGAGATTCGAACACTGATCTCTTATATGTACGATCGAAATGCGACTGATATAGCTAATAAAATGTCTGGTGAGAATAAGTTTTTTGGTTTGGAGCATTTTAATAATCATAGTTTGTTGTTATTGAAACACGGAATGAAACATTTTCACAGAAGAACAAAGAGAATAAATAAATAGACAGCATGGTAATAAAGTGTATTTCTCTTAAAGTGTGTTCAACTTCAGTCTATATTCGACCAGTAGATCTCCATCAGGTTGCATAATTCCATAACCATAACGACTTGGATTGACGGGAGGCATTCCAGCTGTGGGCTCACACAGCTGAAGATCAACATGAGCCAGCATCAAGAACACAAACCTGCCAGAAATGGAAATATTTTATAAATATTATTTCATGTGATAGGACTTCACTTTGCAAGTACCGTATTTTTCAGACTATAAGTCGCAGTTTTTTTCATAGTTTGGCCGGGCTCCAGTGCGACTTATATGTTTTTTTCCTTTTTTATTATGCATTTTCGGCAGATGCGACTTATACTCCGGTGCGACTTATACTCCGAAAATACAGCAATGACCTTTAACTGCTCTATTATGCAACATAAGTCATTCCTGGATTATAGCATGAAGATACATTGTACTTATAATGTTTAATATATCAGATATGAATATTAATATACTGACTTTTTAATGATGGTGATAGCAAAGTGTTTCCCAACACAGACGTTGCTGCCTGCCCCCCAAGGCAGGTTGGCGTACTTTAGTCTCCTCCCATTCTTGTAGAAAACATGCTTAGTCGTCACTTCTTGGTCTAAGAAGCGGTCGTACTTGAATGTCTGTCACCAAGAAACAAAAAACATATTTGGTAATTATCCAAGTTGTGATGAAAATTCATGTTTCTTCATTGGTTGCATGTGTCGTTGAGGTCGTAGAACAATATATTCGTCACCACAAAGACAACCATATTGCATTAATAACTGTAATGGCAATCTTCACCTTCAAATGTTCCAATTTATTGTCATTACTCAACAGGTTTGAGGGAGTGATCTTACGCAGTAGCAAGTATTGCATATGAAGTGAGGTCCAGTCAGAAATCCAGTTTATGTCTATTTATTAATGAACTTGCAAGGTGAATGAAACATACCCGGGATTATTGCAGTGATATTGTGTTATATGTTGCTGTCTGCTGTTGCATTTGCTGTTGCCTGATGTTGTCTGATGCTGTCTGATGTTGTCTGCTGCTGTCTGATGTTGTCTGCTGCTGGTAAGAACGGTTTGTGCTCCCACACCTGAGTCCTTCCTCGTTTGGCTCACCTGTGCTCCTACATATGCCTTCCCCCCTGCACTGCTCAACCAAAAAGCCCGCCACCTAGTGACAAAAGAAAGTAATGCCAACACAAAAATAAGGATGCCTTAAATGGCTCCTACACACCGGCCCCTAATTGTTTACGCTGTAACAATTACTTGAAAGGGAGCCATTCAAATTCACTTTTTACAAGATTCTTCTTCTCAGTTTTTTTTTCATTTTTTTTTTTTTTCATAATTTCAAAATAAAAATATGTTGGCATTTATAGTTCATTAATCTTGAATCTTCATTAGTCTTCAATTTCAGTCCTTTGGAGGAGACATATCTTGGTTATTGGTCTTTCCAGTATTCTCCCCAGTAACCAGGATCCTCGTGGGGCAGTGGAATCGACCACCACCACAATGTCACCAGGGGCAAAACTTCTCTTGGCTCTGGTCCATCACTGACGTTCTTGGATTAAAGGTAAGTATTCTTTTGTCCATCGTTTCCAAAAGAGATCTGCCATGTATTGTACTTGTTTCCATACGTTTGATGTACAGATCCTCCTTTACAAAGAGTCCAGGTGGCAATATTGGATTGTTCTTTTTGCAAAAGAAGATGGTTTGGGGTCAGCGCTTCCAGGTCCATGGGGTCATCAGAGGATTTGGTTATGGTGGCTTTAAATACTTGCATCTCCTCTTCAATCTTCTTCTTTAATTTGACAGGATTATTTTCAACACTACTCACAGCAGTTTGAACTTCTTTTCTTTTCCTAGTCCTTTGCAAGAGTGTGGTCTTTACTTTTAAAAGCCAGGCTATTGCAATCTTCAGTCTCATCCAGGATGAGAAGTAGTGGATGAAATAGTTAGTTGGGTTCAACTGACTTTTGACAATGGCATTTACTGTGATGCCAGGTTTGATCTCTGGATCATCAACAGAGATTTTGGATTCAACTTGCAAAATTGGCCATTCTTGGCTTGCTTTCCAGAGAAAATCTGGTCCTCTTATCCAATTTTTGTAGCCTAAGAAGCGATCTGCTGTCAGCCCTCTTGATGCTGCATCTGCAGGGTTTTCCTTTGTGCTCACGTATCTCCATTGTGATATGTCGGTAACATCCCTTACAAAAGAGACTCTGCTACAAATGTTTTAAAGCGTTTGGTTTCGTTGCTTATGTATTTAAGCACGGTTGTGCTATCCGTCCAGAAAAATGATTTCTCCAGTTTTAACTGTAGATCCTTTCGCAGCATTGTGTCAACTTTGACAGCGAGGACAGCTGCCGCCAGCTCCATTCTGGGAATTGTCATTTGTTTTAATGGTGCCACTCTTGATTTTCCTATGATGAATGCAACATGCACTTCTTTGTTTTTGTTTTCCAGTCTTAGATATGAGACGGTTCCGTAGCCACTCTCACTGGCATCCGAAAAGTGATGCAGCTGTGAGTGTGTGATTTGACCAAAGTGTGTAGGCTGCATGCACCGGTCAACTTTAAACTTCTTCATTTTGCTGAGATCTGCTAGCCATCCTGTCCACTGTTGAGAGAAAACGTGTGGTATGGTTTCATCCCATTGAAGCTTTTCCTTGCAGAGCTCCTGCATAATCATTTTGGCTGGCAGAGTAAATGGTCCTAGAAGTCCTAAAGGGTCGTATACAGAGCTGACCACAGACAAAATGCCACGTCTAGTGTGTGGTCTTTCTGGTACAACAACTGTGAACTTGAACACATCAGTTTCCACACACCAGTGTAGTCCTAGGGCTCTTTCCATTGGTAGATTGTCCTTGTCCAAATCCAACTCCTTGATTTCTTTAGCCCTGTGGTCTTGTAGAATAGATGTTAATACAGCACGGCTGTTGCTGATCCATTTGGACAGAGTAAACCCACCCATTTGGCAAAGAGCAGTCAGATCTTTTACTAATTGTACTGCTTCTTGTTCTGTGGGAATCGAACGTAAACAGTCATCTACATAAAAGTTATGGCGTACTGTGTCTGTCACCTCAGGTGGAAAATGAGCTTGGTTGTCTTCCGCAGTTTTCCTCAAAGCAAAGTTTGCACAACTTGGTGATGACACAGCTCCAAATAGATGTACCTTCATCCTATATTCAGTCAGATCTTGCTGCATATCACCGTCAGGCCACCATAAGAATCTCAAGTAGTCGACATGCTTATCAGACACCTTAACCTGATGGAACATGGCTTTAATGTCTGCCATCAAGGCAACCGGTTCTTGTCTGAATCTGATGAGGACTCCGATAAGTGAGTTGGTAAGATCAGGACCCTGAAGTAGTTCACAGTTCAGTGATGTTCCTTTAAAGACTGCACCACAGTCAAAAACAACTCTTAATGTTCCTTTTTTTGAGTGGTGCACACCATGATGTGGAATATACCAGAGTCTTCCATCTTTTCTATTCAGCTGGTCTGCTGGTACCAATTCAGCATAGCCACTGTCAATCATATCTGTGAGGAAAGATGTATATTCTTTATGGAACTTTTCATTTGTGTTGAACTTGCGTTTCAGGCTCTGGATGCGTTGCTCTGCAATACAACGGTTGTTCGGCATGATGGGATCTTCTTCTTTAAAAGGTAAGTTTAAACAGTAATGTTCATCTTTAATCTTTGCAGAGTGGCTCACAATATCAAGAAAGTTTTCCTCTTCTCTTGACATTTCCTCTATTTCCTTACTGGATCTTTCACTGAAATCTTGGTTGTACTGTTTGACTAATAACTTCTCCAGGTTTAGAATAGATATTCTATTGACACCAGCAACAGGGCAGCCATTATGCCTGCTGGTGTCATCTCCTTTTAAAGGACCATAAATGACCCATCCCAATAGGGTCCTCACTGCGTATGGCCCGTCCTCCTGGCTATTGACCACCTCCCAGGGTTCCAGTACCTTAGAGGCATTCGTGCCAATGAGGAGGTCGATTTCAGAGTCAATTTCAGGTAATGTGATATGGTTTAGATATGGCCAGTGTTTCAAATCCTGCTGTTTTGGAATATTGTGTGGTGAAACGGGCATGATTTTGTCTGTAAATACATCAGGCAATTGAATAAAGTCATTCGTATTTATCCTGGCTATTTCCAGTCCAGTGATGTGGTAGCTGGTTTCGGGTTTCACTTGATTCATGGTTTTGAGAAGGATGGTTGTTCTTTGTCCTGTTATGTTCAGTCTTTGCATCAGTTTTTCTGTGCAGAATGTGGAGGTGCTTCCATGATCCAAAAGTGCATATGTTTGTAACACTGTATCTCCCTTGTTGCTTTTAACTTGTACAGGTACAATGGAGTAGATGGAGGGGTCATCCCCGGCCCCAATATGACCACAAGTATGCTTGGGAGGTGGCACAACAGTATTGGTTCCAATTGATTTGGTTTGTGTTTGTTCTGTCTGTTCAATGTGGAGTATTTGTGGATGTTGTTGTTTACAGGTTTCACATAATAGACGATTTCTGCAGTCTCGACTTAAATGTCCTATTTTCAGACAACCAAAACAGACTCCTTTTTCCTTTAAGAAGTCTATTTTTTCTTTGTGCTTCTTCCTCTTGAATTGTGGACAGCACTCCAGTGTGTGACCACTCTTCGTACAGAACAGACAACTGTGAGATTTGACAATCGCATTCCTTTTTCCTTCATTTGACTCCACAGTTTCTATGGGTACTAATGTTGTTGCAAAGCTGCTTCTTGGACTTGACTTTACTCTTGGCTTAGGGACGGATGAGGGTTTGACAGATGATTGCTTAGTGTCCTGAATGTTACCAAACAGTGGATCAGAGAGTATTTTGACTTGTTTTTCAATAAAGTTCACAAGGTCTGGGAAAATGGCTCGACGGCCTTGCTTCTCCTGTAGGTCACAGGCCTTGTTCCTCCACTGCTCTCTGAGCTTGTATGGAAGCTTTAGGATGATGGTCCTCATATTAGAAACAACATTCATTTCTTCCATATAGGCCAGACTTTCCATTGCATTGGAACAACTTCTGAGGAATAGAGAGAATGCTCTCAATCCTTTTACATCCTCCAATTTAATTGTTCCCCAGGAAAAAGCATTTTCCATATATGCTGTTGCAATATGATATTCATTACCAAAATGTTCCTTGAGTAGCTGTCTTGCCCTCTGGTAGCCCTGGGACGGAGGCAAATGTTGGCAACTTTGAACCAGCTCTTTTGGATGCCCTCTAGTATATTGTTCCAAATAATGCAAACAGTCATAGGTGTCACACTTTTTCTCCACTCCATATTCAAATGCCCTTATAAAGGTTTCATACTGAAACGGATCTCCATCAAACACAGGTACGTCTCTTGATGGTAAAGAGGAATGGACATTCTGCTTAACCAATAAGGCATTGAAATCATGTTGTCCTTTTAGTAAATCAAGAATGTGATCTTGTTTGATGGCATTTGTGACAGGGGATGTAGTGTGAACTGTATGACCTTTAACATCATCTTTTTTCACAGAAGTATGATCAGTTTGCCCAGTTCTATTAGGACACATTTTTCATTTGCATAGTTGGTTTTGACAGATTGTCAGTTTGCATTAAAGAGAGAGCAGCCTGTTTTGGAGTCATGTAATGAGCTTTAGTATACTTTTCATATATGAATTGTTTTGGCTTCCCAACCTGTGTGTCAGAGAGGGGCATTGTTTTCTTTGGAGCAGCAGCTCCTTTGTGTGATTCAGAGCTCATTCTTGACACTCTTGATCCTTCCCTAGATCCCATGGTTGCAAAAACTTGCTCCCTTGCATTTGCTGCTGCCAGCTTGGTTTCCATTTCCAACGTTTCCTTTTCCATTCTGAGTTGTTCCTGTTGTTTTGCGAATTGTTCCTGTTGAATTCTTTGTTGTGATTCAATCTGATGTTTTTTCTCCAATGCAGCAGCCTCTGCCATGAGAGCAGCCTTTTCGGCCTGGGCTCGAATGCGAGCAGATGAGGTAGAAGAGGTTCTTGATGTTATGGAACTGCGTGGGATTGAGACATTTGATGCACTGTCCTGGGCTCCAATATCAGAAAGTGTAACACATAAATGTTCATCATGGGCAAGTGGGACATGCATTTCATCTTGGACTTGCATTTGAACTGAGCCATGTGTTTCAGAGACATGCAATTGTGACTCCTCTCCCATAGGGGCAGTGTCATGTGTGGTTAGCTTTTTCACTTCTGATAACCATTCATGCACAAGTTTTATAAAACCTTCTAGTATCTTAATCTTTTCTTGAAACCAGTCATTTTTTCTATCAAGTTCCTCTTCAGGCAATGGTAAGGCAATCAATGAGGAATGATTTCCCCTTGCCTCTCCACACAAATGAATCAATTCATCCAAGTGACCTCTTACAGCATTTGCATTTTCATCATTTTCATTTGAATGCATGAGTTGTTTCATTGTGTCCCTTATTTTAGCAGCTTTTTTAACACATGCTCCTATTGCTTTATGATAATTGTCAACTTTCATTTCCAAGCCTTTGGCAGTATACTTTATGGCTCTTTTTTCCTTTTCAAAATATTGTACATTTTCCTTTTCAGGATCCACCTTTTCGCCACCTTGTGGCTGTACATCATATTTGCCACCAGACATAATTGGCCAAGTCTCTCCCTTGTGCTGCTTTCAGCTCCACTCAACTCACCCTATAGAGCTGGCAGGTGTTTCCAATCACCCTGGCTGATGAGCAGCAGCGTGGCCGTGGCACAGTTCGTCCTCTTGCAGCTTTTTGATGTCCTTCTTTTTGTCCTTTTCACTCGAAGAGCAGCGTTCTTACTTGAATGTAATGGCAATCTTCACCTTCAAATGTTCCAATTTATTGTCATTACTCAACAGGTTTGAGGGAGTGATCCTACGCAGTAGCAAATATTGCATATGAAGTGAGGTCCAGTCAGAAATCCAGTTTATGTCTATTTATTAATGAACTTGCAGGGTGAATGAAACATACCCGGGATTATTGCAGTGGTATTGTGTTATATGTTCTCCTGCCTGTTGCTGTCTGCTGTTGCATTTGCTGTTGCCTGATGTTGTCTGATGCTGTCTGATGTTGTCTGCTGCTGTCTGATGTTGTCTGCTGCTGTCTGATGTTGTCTGCTGCTGGTAAGAACGGTTTGTGCTCCCACACCTGAGTCCTTCCTCGTTTGGCTCACCTGTGATCCTACATATGCCTTCCCCCCTGCACTGCTCAACCAAAAAGCCCGCCACCTAGTGACAAAAGAAAGTAATGCCAACACAAAAATAAGGATGCCTTAAATGGCTCCTACAATAACTATATTATTACTACTGGTATCATTATTTTTATATGCAATTCAGTGTACTATCCATCCATCCACCTTTTTCCGCTTATTTGAAGTCAGGTCACGGGGGCAGCAGCCTAAGCAGAGAACACAGACTTCCCTCTCCCCAGCTACTTCGTCCAGCTCTTCCCGGGGGATCCCGAGGCGTTACCAGGCCAGCTGGGAGACATAGTCTCTCCACCGTGTCCCGGGTCTTCCCCGTGGT
Source organism: Nerophis lumbriciformis (assembly GCF_033978685.3). Lineage (NCBI taxonomy): Eukaryota > Metazoa > Chordata > Actinopteri > Syngnathiformes > Syngnathidae > Nerophis > Nerophis lumbriciformis. The sequence goes on from NC_084575.2 coordinate 11,142,929, forward strand.
CTCCTACCAGTCAGACACGCCGTAAACCCCTCCCCGGGTAGGCATTTGGGGGCATTCTGACCAGATGCCCGAACCACCTCATCTGGCTTCTCTCGATATGGAGGAGCGGCGGCTTTACTCTGAGCTTCTCATTCTATCCCCTATGTCTCGGGGAGAGCCTCGCCACCAGACGGAGAAAACTATTTTCGTACCCTTGATCTTGTCCTCTCAGTCATGACCCAAAGCTCATGACCATAGGTGACCATAGGGACGTAGATCAACCGGTAAATTGAGAGCTTTGGTTTTCGGCTTAGCTCTTTCTTCACCACATCGGAACGATACAGTCCGCATCACTGTCGAAGCTGCACCGATCCGCCTGTTGATCTCACGATCCACTCTTCCCTCACTCGCGAACGAGACACTGAGGTACTTGAACTCCTCCACTTGGGGCAAGATCTCCTTCCCAACCCAGAGATGGCACTCCACCATTTTCCGGAGAGAACCATGGATTCAGACTTGGAAGTGCTGATTTTCATCCCAGTTGCTTCACACTCGGCTGAGAACCGATCCAGTGAGAGCTGAAGATCCTGGTCAGATGAAGCTATCAGGACCATATCATCCGCAAAAAGCAGAGACCTAATCCTGCAGCCACCAAACCGTATGCCCTCAACGCCCTGACTGTGCCTAGAATTTGTGTCCATAAAAGTCCCATCCCATCCATCCATTTTCTATTGCTTATTCCCTTCAGGGTCGCGGGGGGCGCTGGAGTCTATCTCAGCTACAATCGGGCGGAAGGCGGGGTACACCCTGGACAAGTCGCCACCTCATCGCAGGGCCAACACAGATAGACAGACAACATTCACACTCACATACTAGGGCCAATTTAGTGTTGCCAATCAACCTATCCCCAGGTGCATGTCTTTGGAGATGGGAGGAAGCCGGAGTACTCGGAAGGAACCCACGCAGTCACGGGGAGAACATGCAAACTCCACACAGAAAGATCCAGAGGCCGGGATTGAACTCACGACTACTCAGGACCTTCGTTTTGTGAGGCAGACGCACCAACCCCTCTTCCACCGTGCTGCCCGTCCATAAAAGTTGTAAAACTCAAAATGCTTCACAGAGAACTGCGAACCCATCATTTATTCACTCCACGTTCACACATTGATGGTGGTAAGTAACATTTGTAGCCACAGCTGCCCTGGGGTAGAATGACGGAAGCGTGGCTGACAATCGCGCCTAAAGCCCCTCCGACCACCACCAAACATTCATACACAAATGTGAGTGGCACTGGGACACATTGACACAATATGATAAACTAATAGTAATACACAATAAATATGATAATGCTTTAGTCATATCCTAGTTGTATAGATTATTAAAAAATACATATCTTTGTTCTATGTATTAATAAAGTTAGAAGCATTAAGTCCCATCTTAAAACTCATTTGTATACTCTAGCCTTTAAATAGACCCCCTTTTTAGACCAGTTGATCTGCCGTCTCTTTTCTACTCTTCCCCCCTCTCCTTCGTGAAGGGGGGGGGGCACAGATTAGGTGACCACAAATGTGTGCTAGCTGTTCAAAGTCGGGACCCGGGATAGACCACTTATCTGTGCATCAGTTGAGGACGTCTCTGCGCTGCTGACTTGTTTACACTCAAGACTATCTCCGGCTGGCCCCACTTTGGACTGGACTGTCACACTATGATCTAGGAGGGTGGGGGGTCCCTACATCTGCGGTCTCCTCCAAGGTTTCTCATTGTAATCCCATTGGGTTGAGTTTTTTCTTGCCCTGATGTGGGACCCTTCTCTTGTGACTGGCGGGCGGTCAGCGCCATAAAGCTGAGCGGGTCCCTGGGTAATTGGGGCGCGGACAACCAACAGGACAGACTAAGTTCAACAGTCCAGTAAGGCAATTAGTCTAGGAGAAGGATCTCTGATATAAAATACCCCTTCTAACCCGCACCAAGCCAGCGTGGAAGGTGTAGGCTAATAACCAGCATGAAAAGTACGCCAAGAAGACGGCCCCCAGTCCCCAGCAGTTCCAGAGGGAACAGTGCAGTGGCAGGGAGCAGCTAGAGATCGTTCACTATGGCAGAAACATGCTGAGGCTTTCGTCCAGCAGTGGACTGACAACGGCTGATGATGATGATGTGGGATCTGAGCCGAGGATGTCGTTGTGGCTTGTGCAGCCCTTTGAGATACTCGTGATTTAGGGCTATATACATAATATTTGATTGATTGATTCATTGATAGTTGTATTCATAATGGGACCTAGATTATATATTTCTGCAAGTTTTAACAATAATTTTTTTTTTTTTTATATGTATGATTATTTTATTCGTTATTGTTATTGTTGACCTCGCATGGCAATACTCTTCATTGAAGTACAGTAAAGGGGAGTGTACCTGTGGTTCTTGGTGTATCTCTGGGTCCATTTGTGGGCTCAGGAAGGGGAAAAGACAGACTTTGTCTCCTCGTCTAAGATGATACTTTTGTCCAGTGGACATGTGCAGGATTTTGTAGTCCACAACTTCTCTGGTGATCAAAGCAGCAGCGGTGAGACGCAAAGTTTCCTTCAAGATGCTGTCTGCAGGACGGACGGAACGTAAGCTTCATGTATGCGAGTGAACGATAAACATTCAAATGTTGCTGTCTCCGTCCGGGTGGATGGACGATGCGTACCAAACACAGGTGTGCTGTGTGTCTCCATGGTGGAAGGAGGCTGGGGGGACATGTCCTCCAGAGTCAGACCTCTCAGCTCTGATTGAAGCGCCTTCATGGCCTCAGGGTGAGTGAGCAGGAAGCCAAGCAGCCAAAAGGCAGTTGGTCCGGCGTTACACTGCATAGGAGGAAACAAAGTTCATTATTATTATTATTATTATTATTATTATTATCAATATTTGTATCATTATTGTAGGAGGACACAAACAGCGCAGGCAGCCAACGGCAGCCAGAAGCGGTGCAGCCCCCTGGTCAGTGTGCCGCACTGGGAGGTAACGTCCCTCTATCTCGCGATGATTCAATCTCTCTACCATTCTGTCCCTCTATCAGTTATCCCTCTGTCCCTCTGGCTTTCTGTCATCTATCCATCTGTCCCTACATCTTTTGGTGCATCTATCCCCATACCCCTCTATCCTTCTGTCCATAGGCGCCGATCCCATGGATGCTTCAGGGCCCGAGCACCCACAGACAATGGCGAGCACCAACGTGGGATTGATGGTAATTTTCAATCTTTAAATTATATTTTTTTAAATCAATCTTGTTGTTGAAAATTTTGTGGCGGGTCTGGTACGTTTTACATAATAACAAAGTCTCAAATCATATAGTATATAATTAACAAAGCCTAACCAGGATTTCATTGTGCCCGATAATGAACTGATGACACAATCATCTTGCCTCTGAACGCACTGAACACGAGCGAATGAAGTGCATACTTACTCAACAGCCATACATGTCACACAAAGGGTGGCAGTATGAACAATGCCAACACTGTCATAAACATGTGCCATATAGTGAAACCACACTAAACAACAACGACAAAAACATTTTGGAAGAATATTTGCACCGCAACACAACATAAACACTTTCCGGGACGCTACAATATAAACAAATGCCATTTGGTGGATGTACACCTAACATCCACTGTAATGATACAAGTACAATAGCGTATCTAGTCGATACTACTATGATTACGTCAATATTTTTTAACATCACAAAATCTTCTTTCGTTTTTTTTCAAATGTATATTATGTTTATAAACTCAGGAAATATGTCCCTGGACACATGAGGACTTTGAATATGATCAATGTATGATCCTGTAACTATTTGGTATCGGATCAATACCCAAATTTGTGGTATCATCCTAAACTAATGTAAAGTATCAAACAACAGAAGAATAAGTGATTAGTACATTTTAACAGAAGTGTAGATAGAACATGTTGAAACAGAAAATAACCAGATATTAACAGTAAATGAACAAGTAGATTAATAATATTTTTTTTTACAGCTTGTCCCTCATAATGTTGACAAAATAATAGAATGATAAATGACACAATATGTTACTGCATACATCAGCAGCTAAATTAGGAGCCTTTGTTTGTTTACTTACTACTAAAAGACAAGTTGTCTAGTAAGTTCACTATTTTATTTAAGGACAAACTTGCAATAAGAAACATATGTTTAATGTACCGTAAGATTTGTTTTGTTAAAATAAAGCCAATAATGACATTTTTTGTGGTCCCCTTAATTTTGAAAAATACCGAAAAGTACCGAAATACTTTTGGTATCAGTACTAATACACTAATACACACACACACCGAGCACCCACTGGCAGAAATGTAGATCGGCGCCTATGCTTCTGTCTCAAATCCATCCCTCTGTCCCACTGTCCCTCTATGCTTATTTCCACGATGATCACACCAACAGACACAATTCACTATTGGAGTAGCAGCAACTTTACTACGTGATTGGCAATCAGCGAGCAAGCAATCGCTACACGAAGCAGAGCTGTCTGTGATTGACAGCCATGAACACCAATCGGGGGCCCCTGATTGAGTGGAGGCACCAGGGGCTTCAGCCCAGGTAAACCCTTGCATTAAGCCAGCCCTGTTTGTGACGCTACTCGTGTCGAATAAGAGATGGCAACAGCTACAGACATCAGCTAACCCTGACAACAGGCCCCTGCCTTTTGAGAAGATGCCACAGGTTCAATCCCCAGCCTAATGTCCAAGCCTGGATAAATCGGAGGGTTGTGTCAAGGAGTAAGAAGAAACGATTGACTCGGTTCTGTGACCTTTGATGGGAAAGGATAACAACCAGCACTTTTACAAAAGAGCTGTACTCTGTATTCACTATAAAATGAACACAGAAGTGCCATCTGCTGGAGATGCTAGTGCACTTCTTCACTTTCCTCTAATGCAAGGTTAGAGTTATCCATCCATCCATCAATTTTCTACCGCTTATTCCCTTTGGGGTCGCGGGGGGCGCTGGAGCCTATCTCAGCTACAATCGGGCGGAAGGCGGTGTACACCCTGGACAAGTCGCCACCTCATCACAGGGCCAACACAGATAGACAGACAACATTCACACTCACATTCACACACTAGGGCCAATTTAGTGTTGCCAATCAACTTATACCCAGGTGCATGTCTTTTGGAAGTGGGAGGAAGCTGGAGTACCCGGATGTAACCCACGCAGTCACGGGTAGAACATGCAAACTCCACACAGAAATATCCCGAGCCCGGGATTGAACCCAAAACTACTCAGGACCTTCGTATTGTGAAGCAGATGCACTAACCCCTCTTCCACCGTGCTGCCCGGTTAGAGTTATTACATTTAAAAAATGTGCTGTTTCCTTGAAGGACAGGACAGGGTTGGTATGAATAATCACATAATAATGATGACTATAGATCTATTTATAACCAATAGAGAATTACTACTCTGTATTTAATATAAAATTACCCATCTGCTGGTGCACTGCCCCACCTTCTAAATGCAATGTTTCTAAAACGGAGTCTGAAAATTTTATATGAAGTTTTGTCCTGGACCAGTGTCTCAGAGGATGGTTTTTCTTTCTGGAATCTTGTCCTGTTTTTGGATTCTATTTCCCATAAAGTTTGGGGTCATCTTCCAAACCTTTTAGGTTCCGTTTTTAGTTACTTGGAAGAAGAGGAGAATAAGTGCTAGCTTTCTGATGACGTTAAGTGAAGCTCTACTGTACCCGACATGTTTTCTGCACTATGAAATAATAATGATGATGAAAACTCGTGTTCCTAAATCATTTATTTCTTTGATAATAAAATATGCCAGTGATTTTACTGTGTGTTTACTTGCAAGGGACATCTTTCAACACCTTTGCAGCTAATCTCTCTTCTCTCTGCAGAGCTGCTCCACTTTCTATTCTAGTTTGTGTCCGCCAGCGTCCCTGCTGACACGCCGGAGCGCAAACACACCAGCTGGAGTGAAGACCTTCTCTTCTTAATCTGCACACCAGACGTCCCCCATCAGGTGACCCACTGGAGGCTTTCCTCACATCACACACTCCTGCTGAACAGCATCTTTGTTCCAGAAGAGTGGAGATCTTTTGCACCACAACATTTGTAGCTGACTATCGCCCCTTCCTGGTTAGAGGCAGCACTGATGGTGCAGGGAAGCACCAGTTCTCCAAACACTACCAGGCTTTGAATCAAATCTGTGGCCTGCATCAAGTATTTTAGTATGCAGCAACGTTCAAACACAGGAATGATCCAATCCCAAAAACACTCACACACACCACAAAACAAAAGCAGCCAGAAAATGATGCCAAAGAAAAATGCAGCTAATGCCAAAAGCGTACAAAAACTAAAAACAACTGTTTGGCAGAAATTCTGCAAGTTCACAAAACAAAATGGAGGTTGGCCAAGCAGCCAGAAAGTTAGCCAGGCTATTAGTAAGTTAACCAGGATACCAGGAAGTTGACCCAACCACCAGGAAGTTAGGCAAGCTACCAGGAAGTTAGCCGAAATACTAGATAGTTAGCCAATTAGCTAGTAGGACGTTAGCCAGGATACCAGGGAATTTAAAGGGGAACATTATCACCAGACCTATGTAAGCGTCAATATATACCTTGATGTTGCAGAAAAAAGACCATATATTTTATTAACCGATTTCCGAACTCTGAATGGGTGAATTTTGGCGAATTAAACGCCTTTCTATTATTCGCTCTCGTTGTGACGTCACATCGGGAAGCAATCCGCCATTTTCTCAAACACCGAGTCAAATCAGCTCTGTTATTTTCCATTTTTTTCGACTGTTTTCCGTACCTTGGAGACATCATGCCTCGTCGGTGTATTGTCGGAGGGTGTAACAACATGAACAGGGACGGATTCAAGTTGCACCAGTGGCCCAAAGATGCGAAAGTGGCAAGAAATTGGACGTTTGTTCCGCACACTTTACCGACGAAAGCTATGCTACGACAGAGATGGCAAGAATGTGTGGATATCCTGCGACACTCAAAGCAGATGCATTTCCAACGATAAAGTCAAAGAAATCTGCCGCCAGACCCCCATTGAAACTGCCGGAGTGTGTGAGCAATTCAGGGACAAAGGACCTCGGTAGCACGGCAAGCAATGGCGGCAGTTTGTTCCCGCAGACGAGCGAGCTAAACCCCCTGGATGTCTTGGCTCACACCGTCCCTTATGCCACCGAAGATGATCAAGAGAAGAATATCGACCCTAGCTTCCCTGGCCTGCTGACATCAACTCCAAAACTGGACAGATCAGCTTTCAGGAAAAGAGCGCGGATGAGGGTATGTCTACAGAATATATTAATTGATGAAAACTTTATTCATTACTGTGTTTACCAATAATTTGGCTTAAAAACATTTATTTTTTTCAATCATTCGAGTACATTCGGGTAGTCTTGTGTAATGCAGTATTTTGTGTCTATTTAGGTATGGTTAACCTGGGTGCTGAAATCGTGGAAAAATATATGTATTAATTGATGAAAATTGGGCTGTCTGCACTCTCAAAGTGCATGTTGTTGCCAAATGTATTTCATATGCTGTAAACCTAGTTCATAGTTGTTAGTTTCCTTTAATGCCAAACAAACACATACCAATCGTTGGTTAGAAGGCGATCGCCGAATTCGTCCTCGCTTTCTCCCGTGTCGCTGGCTATTGTGTCGTTTTCGTCGGTTTTGCTTGCATACGGTTCAAACCGATATGGCTCAATAGCTTCAGTTTCTTCTTCAATTTCGTTTTCGCTACCTGCCTCCACACTACAACCATCCGTTTCAATACATGCGTAATCTGTTGAATCGCTTAAGCCGCTGAAATCCGAGTCTGAATCCGAGCTAATGTCGCTATAGCTTGCTGTTCTATGCGCCATGTTTGTTTGAGTTGGCATCACTATGTGACGTCACAGGAAAATGGACGGGTGTATATAACGATGGTTAAAATCAGGCACTTTGAAGGTTTTTTTAGGGATATTGTGTGATGGGTAAAATTTTGAAAAAAACTTCGAAAAATAAAATAAGCCACTGGGAACTGATTTTTAATGGTTTTAACCCTTCTGAAATTGTGATAATGTTCCCCTTTAACCTAGCTACCAGAAAGGTAGCCACGCTAACTGGAAATGAGCCAACCTACTAGGAAGTTTGCCAGGATACTAGGAAGTTAGCAGAGCTATTAGGAAGTTAGCCAGGCTGCCAGAAAGTTAGTCAGGCAACTAGGAAGTCGGCTAAGCGACCAGGAAGTTATACTGGATACCAGTGAGTTACAAGTACAGCTAGCTGCGGCAACAGACACTCTTAAAGCGCGCCTACTTTAAGTCTAAGTCGCACCCACTCTAAGTCGCATCCACATAAAGACATGCCCAACACAAGTTAGGCGCGTCTTTAACGGAAAGGAAACTGGATAGACAATATGTAACATGGAAATCAGAAATAAATACAATTTAAAATACTGCTGAAAATAAGATTTGAGTTTGGGTTTGGGTTACGGTTGTATATAGCAAAGCAATACATTCAACAATTGAAATAATAACAATCAATGGTGCGTTGCTATAGGCATCTTGGATCACGTCACAAATTAACTGTCCACTCTCGCATTGTCAGTGCCACTGTGGGCATGTCTTGGGCGCTCTCAGCACAACCGTGTTCATCTTCTGCCACACTAAAACAACCACCACAAAGAAGAAGTGTGATGAAGTGGACAGAGGAGGCATGAGAGCAATTGAGGGACTGTTTCGATACCACAGACTGGGATGTACTCTGTAGCCCACATGGATACATCGACAGTTTGACTGAGTGAATCACGGAACACCTAAACTTCTGTGTGGAAGACACTGTGCCCTCCAAGATGGTCTGGTGTTTTCCCAACAACAAACCCTGGGCCACCACTGAGCTAAAGGCCCTACTGAACGAGAAGAAGAGGGCTTTTACTTCAGGACACAAGGAAGAGCTGAGAAGAGTCCAGCGGGATCTTAAATATAAGATCAGGAGGTTGTATGAAGGATTACAAGCAAAAACTGGAACAATGACTAGAGCAAAATAGTGTGTTTAGTTTATTATAAAGAAGGAATATTTGCTCTTGCAAGCACAATTGTTATTTTATTGTGAGGTCACAGGATCCAAAGTAAAACATGTTCTTGCATGTTTTTACAGTGCAGTAACGGCTGTCGAGGAACCTGCTTGGCTTTTGTTTGCTAAACAGCGTGAAGTTTAAACAGACAGTTTGGAGTCTGGAGTGTCCTGATGTTCAGGTGTATAATTTTTGCTATTATGGTTTAACAATAATCTGATCTCCAAGACTAGCAGCTACACAATACACAAAACATACACAGCACCATGCGCATACTACACTTTCCTTTTCAGAACAGTGACATATTTAATTGCCTTTTTATCCAAAGTAACAAAGCACAATACACATAGAAATCAATCACTGCCAGGTAAACATGTTTGGTTGGTTTTAGAATATTTCAGTAAGGTAACATTACATGACATAAAAAATGAAGTAAGTATATCTCGGGTCTCGCAATGTATGACAACTGTAATGTCATTGATGCACATTTTACATCATAATACATACATTATACTATATATATATATATATATATATATATATATATATATATATATATATATATATATATATATATATATATATATATATACATACAGTCACGATCAAAAGTTTACATACACTTGTAAAGAACATAATGTCATGGCTGTCTTGAGTTTCCAATAATTTCTACAACTCTTATTGTTTTGTGATAGAGTGATTGGAGCACATACTTGTTGGTCACAAAAAACATTCATGAAGTTTGGTTCTTTAATGAATTGATTATGGGTCTACTGAAAATGTGACCAAATCTGCTGGGTCAAAAGTATACATACAGCAATGTTAATATTTGCTTACATGTCCCTTGGCAAGTTTCACTGCAATAAGGCGCTTTTGGTAGCCATGCACAAGCTTCTGGCAAGCTTCTGGTTGAATTTCTGACCACTCTTCTTGACAAATGTGGTGCAGTTCAGCTAAATTTGTTGGTTTTCTGACATGGACTTGTTTCTTCAGCATTGTCCACACGTTTAAGTCAGGACTTTGGGAAGGCCATTCTAAAACCTTAATTCTAGCCTGATTTAGCCATTCCTTTACCACTTTTGACTTGTGTTCGGGGTCATTGTCCTGTTGGAACACCCAACTGCGCCCAAGACCCAACCTCCGGGCTGATGATTTTAGGTTGTCCTGAATAATTTGGAGGTAATCCTCCTTTTTCATTGTCTCATTTAAAGCACCAGTTCCATTGGCAGCAAAACAGGCCCAGAGCATAATACTACCACCACCATGCTTGACAATAGGATGGTGTTCCTGGGATTAAAGGTCTCACCATTTCATCTCCAAACATATTGCTGGGTATTGTGGCCAAACAGCTCACTTTTTGCCATGACATTATGTTCTTTACAAGTGTATGAAAACTTTTGATCGCGACTGGATATATATCACGTACTGTATATATCATTAAGATTTGGGTCATTGGGAGGATGATGGATGTTTATTGAGACTTGCAGTATTGAAAATATTGACTTTTTAAGACATGTTTTCAGTGTGTCAAAGAGCACTGATGTTGTTCCATACCAAGTCACCCAATCATACCTTTTATGAACCTTGTTTTGTCCACTAGGACACAAGAAAAATGACCTTCCTACAAACTGTTGCCACAGAGTTGGAAGCATAAACTGTAAATCAAATATATTTGTAGATTTTACGGTTAAAAAAAAACAAAAAACAAAAAAAACTTGCAGCTCAGTAATCTGAATTTGACCACAAAATATATGGTGAAGTTCACACTGAATGACTGAATATATGTAATTTTTTAATGTAAAATTACAATACATTTTAAAAAAGGTACAGATGTTATTTTGTACGTGAAATTTTGCCAACTGAGTCGCCAGTTTGTTTTTTTTTACCATAAAATCAACAGATATTTTTTTTACAGTCTAAATGATTTTTTGCAGGGAATAAGGCAGAAGAAGAAAGAAGAATGAAGAACAAGGAAGAAGACGGAAAAAGAAGGAAACAGAATCAAGACGAAGGAATAAGAATGAAGATGGAGAATGAAAAACCAAGAAGAATGACGAAGTAGGAAGAAGAAGGAAGAAGAGCAAAGAACAATGAAGAACAAGTAAGAAGAAGGAAAAAGAAGGATGTAGAAAGAAGAAGGAAGAAGAATAAAAAAGAATCAAGAAGAAAGAAGAAGAATGAAGACGAACAAAGGAGAAGGATGAAGAAGGACGATGGAGAATGAAGAATTAAGAAGAAGGAATAAATAGGAAAAAGGAGGAAGAAGAAGGACGAAGAATGAAATAGAAGGAAGAATTATAAAGAAGAAGGAAGGAGAATGAAGAAAGAAGGAGAATGAAGAAGGATGTAGAACGAAGATGAAGGGAACAGAATCAAGAAGAAGGAATAAGAATGAAGAAGAACGAAGGAGAAGGATGAAAAAAGAAAAAAGGAAGAAAGAAGAAGGATGATGGAGAAAGAAAAACCAAGAAGAATAAAGAAGTAGAAAGAAGAGGAAAAATGAATGAAGAACTAGTAAGAAGAAGGAAAAAGAAGGACGATTAAAGAAGAAGGAATAAGAATAAACAAGAAGGATGAAGAAAGAAGAAGAAGGAATAAGAATAAACAAGAAAGAAGAAGAAGGAATAAGAATAAAATAGAATCAAGAATGAAGAAGAAAGAAGAAGAATGAAAAATAACAAAGGAGAAGGATGAAGAAGTAAGAAGGATGAAGGAGAATGAAGAATCAAGAAGAGTCAAGAAGAAGGAATAAATAGGAAAAGAAGGAAGAACAGGGAAGAAGAAGGATGAAGAATGAAATTTAAGGATAAGAATAAAGAACAAAGAAGAATGAAGAAGAAGGATGTAGAAGAAGAAGAATGAAGAAGAACAAAGAAGAAGAAAATGACCTGAGTGGTCCACAGCTGCATCAGCACTGCTTTGGTCTGCATCTCATCATTGACGCCCTCCTCCTGCAGGAAGTGCTGGTACTTGTCCTGCCAGGATTTTCGCTCGTCCCGCCCTCCGTTCTCCGTCCGAGACAGAAGCTCCCACAGTCGTCGCCGTGACGACAAGATCGTCTCGCTCTCATCTGTCGCACAGTCGGCATTAATCCGCAGTCAAAGTCGATCTGACTTTTGGAGAAGCGACTTACTTCCTTCCAGCGAGCGACGAGCCATTTTGGAGAGAAGTTGGTCAAACTTGCGGAACTCTTGGTAGACTTCATTGACGTTCTTTTTGTTCTCAAACAGTGAGAGGTATCCAGCTCTGCACAGCAACACCAGCAGTCAGCATCTACAGTAGGTCCTCATCTCATCTCATCTCATCCCATGTCATCTCATCAAAGCTCATCTCATCAAATCGTATCTCATCTCATCTCATAATCATCTCATAATCAGCTCATCTCATCTCATTCCATCTCATAATCATCAAATCTCATCTCATTAAATCTTATCTCCTCTCATCTCATAGTCATCTCATCTCATCAAATCTTATCTTATCTCATCTCATAATCATCTCATACTCATATCATCTCATCCCATACTCATCTCATAATCATATAATCTCATCTCATAATCATGTCATCTCATTCCATCTCATCTCATAATCAGCTCATCTTATAATCATCTCATCTCATCTCATTCCATCTCATAATCATCTCATCTCATCTCATTCCATCTCATAATGTCGTTGTGGCTTGTGCAGCCCTTTGAGACACTTGTGATTTAGGGCTATATAAATAAACATTGATTGATTGATTGATTGATAATCATCTCATCTCATAATCATCAAATCTCATCTCATCAAATCTTGTCTCATCTTATCTCATAGTCATCTCATCTCATCCCATGTCATCTCATCAAATCTTATCTTATCTCATCTCATAATCATCTCATACTCATATCATCTCATCTCATAATCATCTCATCTCATCTCATAATCATATAATCTCATCTCATAATCATCTCATCTCATTCTATCTCATCTCATAATCATCTCATCTCACAATCAGCTCATCTTATAATCATCTCATCTCATCTCATTCCATCTCATAATCATCTCATCTCATAATCATCAAATCTCATCTCATCAAATCTTATCTCATCTCAGCTCATAATCATATAATCTCATCTCATAATCATCTCATCTCATTCCATCTCATAATCATCTCATCTCATAATCATCAAATCTCATCTCATCAAATCTTATCTCATCTCATCTCATAATCATCTCATCTCATAATCATATAATCTCATTTTATAATCATCTCATCTCATTCCATCTCATCACATAATCATCTCATCTCATAATATTGAATCTCTTCTGATCAACGCAAAACAAATCAAATCTCATCTCATCTAATGAATTCAAATTAAATCTCATCTCATCTAATCTTGTCTCATCAAATCTCATGTCATTTAATGCCATCTCATCTCATAATCATCTCATTTTATGTAATCTCATCTCATTCCATCTCATAATCATCTCATCTCATAAAATCGAATCTCATCTGATCAAAACAAATCAAATCTCATCTCATCAAATGAATTCAAATTAAATCTCATCTCATCTAATCTTGTCTCATCTCATCTCATCTAATCTTGTCTCATCTCATTTTATTTAATTCCATCTCATCTCATAATCATCTCATTTTATAACCATCTCATCTCATTCAATCTCATAATCACCTCATTTTATATAATCTCATCTAATTCATCGAATTAAATCTCATCTCATTGAATCTCATCAGATCAAATCTAACCTAATCCAGGACTTTTGTATTCAAAAAACTGAAGCTTGCAAAGACCTCTTTGAAGTTGAAAAAATGTGTTTAAGGATTGGTTTGTTTATGAAGCTTGATGTGGTTTCTGTTTCTTTAGGAGAGTTCATTGACAGTCATGATTTAGTCAATTTAATTATAGTACTCGGTGAAAGGTTTATTTTGAAGGCCAAAAATGGATATTCACTTAGTATTACTTTCTTTAAAACATGTATTCAGCATTTCTTAACTTAAGAAAGTTATATGGTTGAAACCGATAATTATGCCCAAAAACATAAAAATAGATGGGAAGTTCTCAAATGCTTATTTTGAAAATGTAATTTTGTTTATAGATCATATGCAATCTGTTGTTGTGTTCCCTAATTTGAGTGTACATAAATGAAGGTGTGTGTTGCTGAGCCCGACCTGGACATAATCTGGACTGGATCTGGTTTTAAGAACCCTTTAAACAATCGAATTTCATTGACAACCTGGTCTGGTGAAGATTATGTCCTTTATTGAAAATAAAAAAAACATTTTCTTGGTCAAAAAAGAAACTAAAATAAAATAAAAACAACTACATAGAAACTTGTAATTAATGAAAATTAGTCAAATTAACTGTTAAAAGTTAGTATTATTAGTGGACCAGCAGCACGCACAATCATATGTGCTTCACGGACTGTATCCCTTGCAGACTGTATTGATATATATTGATATATAATGTAGGAACCACAATATTAATGACAGAAGGAAACAACCCTTTTGTGTGAATGAGTGTGAATGAGTGAGAATGGGGGAGGAGGTACGGGGGGAGGGAGGGTCTTTGGGTTGGTGCACTAACTGTAAATGTATCTTGGGTTTTTTATGTTGACTTAATAATAATTAAAAAAAATTAAAGCTGCAAGCAGCGTTGGTCGGGCCCGGGTATTTGGCAGGTGCTAGTCCTAAGTGTCCCAATACTTTTGTCCAGTTTTAGTCCCAAGTGTCCCAATACTTTTGTCAAGTTGCAGTCCCAAGTGTCCCAATACTTTTGTCCAGTTTTCGGCCTAAGTCTCCCAATACTTTTGTCCAGTTTTCGGCCTAAGTGTCCCAATACTTTTGTCCGGTGGTAGTCATAAGTGCCCCAATACTTTTGTCTAGTGTACCTACCTTGTCTGCATTGTGTGGGCACGCTGGTGCTTCCTGCTTTTAAGCAGCCATCTTAAAAAAACAGCAGCGCAGCAGCATCAGCGCAGCGGGTCTTTGAAGGGTCATAAAATCAAAACCGGAGCAGGTATTAAAACGCTGTTCTGTTGTTTTATACACAAGGGTTTAATCTCTCTCCTGTGTTAGTTTGAAGCCGAAACGACAAACGCGCTCAGAGGAGATAGTTTTTGAAGGAAGGTGACCGGTTTTTACAAAAAATTTGTTTTGAAGGGGGAATAGCAAACTTCCTGTTGATTTTTGCTGGGGGTTGTCAATTTATGAAATGTAGGTCTAAGTGAGACCTACATAGAGGTTTTTGTTTCATGTCTCTCCGACCTTCCCAGTGGGAGTTACAGGCAGTTTTGTCAGTTTTTTCATTCGAGGAGCAGTTTTTTGTGCGTTTTATTAAAAAATTGCGCTAGAGCACAATTTTGAGATTTGGGGTTAGGTTTTTTTATTAGATCACACTTTTTGCCAGTCCTGATGTGTGCGTTCAGTTTGGTGAGTTTTGAAGCATGTTAAGGGGGTCAAATTACAGCTCAAAGAGGCAAAAGTGACTGTTTTTAGTACTTTTTTGTCTTGAAGGGGGAATTGCCAACTTCCTGTTGATTTTAGCCCGAAAATGTACTATTATGAAATGTAGGTCTAAGTCAGACCTACATAGAGGTTTTTGTTTCATGTCTCTCCGACCTTTCTAGTGGGAGTTACAGGCAGTCTAGTTTTTTTTTTTCCTAGGGGGCGCTAGAGTGCAATTTTGAGTTTTGTGGTTCGTTTTTTTAAAAAAAAGGCAATTTTCGCAGGTCCTGATGTGTGGGTAAAATATGGTGAGTTTTGAAGCATGTTAAGTGGGTCAAATTACAGTTTAATGTGGCGGCGGAAGAATAAAGAATAAAGAATAAAACCTTACAAATTCAATAGGTCCTTATGTCCCATTGTATAAGGACTCCCTTTGGGAGTCCTTAAACAAGGGACCATGCGGGCCCTAAAAAGACCTCTTTGATGTTGTCCACTTTGTTAAAAGCAATACAATGTAGGTCAATCCACGTCTTAGCTTTGTGTTATAATGAGAGTAATATCAAAATACATCCATACATTTACTACCACTTATCCCATTCGGGTTCGCGGGGGGTGCTGGAGCCTATCCCAGCTGCACTCGGGCGAAAGTTGGGGTACACCCTGGACAAGTCGCCACCTCATCACAGGGTCAACACAGATAGACAGACAACATTCCCACACTCGGGCCAATTTAGTGTTGCCATTCAACCTATATAAATACATACTATCCATCCATCCATTTTCTACCGCTTGCCCCTTTTGGGGTCACGGGGGGTGCTGGAGCCTATCTCAGCTGCATTCGGGGTACACCCTGGACAATTCACCACCTCATCACAGGGCCAACACAGACAGACAGACAACATTCACACTCACATTCCCACACTAGGGCCAATTTAGTGTTGCCAATCAACCTATTAATAATTACCGGTATATATTTTTTAGAATATACAGAGGGACAATAAAACAAAAACAGTTGGCTAAATCGGGATCTAAAGTGTTATATCTTAAAGCTGTGAAAATACTCTCTTCCCTCTTTGTTAATGGTGAGTAGAAAGTGTATTGTTTCAAGTTTGATGTGCAGCGGTTAATTTCTTTTGACACATTACACTGACAATTATGAATGTTGAAATTAGACCTAGACTTAGACAAACTTTAATGATCCACAAGGGAAATTATTCCACACAGTAGCTCAGTTACAAAGGATGGAAAGTGTAAGGATGGAAAGGATAATGCAGGCATAAAGTAGACTAAAAATGTACCGTAGTAGCAATATAAAATAAAACATATATGTAATATTTACATATTATTAGGGATGTCCGATAATGGCTTTTTGCCGATATTCCAATATTGTCCAACTCTTTAATTACCGATACCGATATCAACAGATGTATGCAGTCGTGGAATTAACACATTATTATTATGCCTAATTTGGACAACCAGGTATGGTGAAGATAAGGTACTTTTTAAAAAAATTAATAAAATAAGATAAATAAATTTAAAAAAAATTATTGAATAAAAAAAGGAAGTAAAACAATATAAAAACAGTTACATAGAAACTAGTAATTAATGAAAATGAGTAAAAAAATTAACTGTTAAAGGTTAGTACTATTAGTGGACCAGCAGCACGCACAATCATGTGTGCTTACGGACTGTATCCCTTGCAGACTGTATTGATATATATTGATATATAATGTGGGAACCAGAATATTAATAACAGAAAGAAACAACCCTTTTGTGTGAATGGGGGAGGGAGGTTTTTTGGGTTGGTGCACTTATTGTAAGTGTATCTTGTGTTTTTTATGTTGATTTAATAAAATAAAAAAATAAAATAAAATAAACGATACCGATACCGATAATAAAAAAAAAAACGATTCCAATAATTTCCGATATTACATTTTAACGCATTTATCGGCCGATAATATCGGACATCCCTACATATTATATATACAGTATATCATATATACTGATATATTATAGTATATTTATAATGTGGGTACAAACGGTTTTATGATGGTGCTGGTTTGACTTTGGAGCAAATTACTTCTCTTAGTATGATTCCCTTCGCTAAAACATGTATTCTGATGTGTTTACGTTTGCATGTGCTGCTCACCTGAACAGGAGGCTGTAGCAGAGGCTGAAGAGTCCATCTCGTCTCCACTCTGATTGGTTGCACTGATGATGCAAGATCAGCTCCTGCAGGTGAGCACTCATAGAAGCATCCAACTGGTCCAGGTGGACACCTTGAAAGTGTCTTGAAGGAACACACCCGTGTGAATGATTATGTTTTCAGAAGATAAATCCTGCCTTACTGTTTCATGAAGGTCTTCTCAGCTGACGCCTCCATGTTGGGCAGACAAACACCAAACACATTTTCCATCAGCTGCTGTCGCTGGCGGCTCACTTTCAGGTGGACGTTGTCCTTCATCACCTCGTCGAAGGAGTTTGGATCCAACAGGACTGTCACGTAATGACCGGCAACACACACCTAACACACGCACACACATCAGTCTCAGGCTTGTGCTTGTTGTTCTTACAGTAGAAGAGTTTAGCAATAACTAATAACTGATCACTAAATAATAACTCATCTAATAACTAATCACTAATAACTGGTAATTAATAAGGAATCACTGATAACCAATAACTAATCAATCTCCCAACGGCGTGGCGCGTGTTGGGAGAGTGGCCGTGCCAGCAACCTGAGGGTTCCTGGTTCGACCCCCAGCTTCTACCAACCTAGTCACGTCCGTTGTGCCCTTGAGCAAGGCACTTCACCCTTGACTCCTGATGGGTCGTGGCTCGCGCCTTGCATGGTAGCTCCCGCAATCAGTGTGTGAATGTGTGTGTGAATGAGTGAATGTGGAAATAGTGTCAACACACTTTGAGTACCTTGAAGGTAGAAAAGCGCTATAAAAGTATAACCCATTTAATAACTAAAACCTAAAAAATAATCACTAATATCCAAACAATAATAACTTATCACAATAACTACTAATGAATAACTAATACCGAATTACTAATACAAAATAACTCGTCACTAATCAATTAACCCTACTACGCCATCATCACTAACAACTAATAAGTAACACATAATCACTAATAAATAATGCCTAAAACTAATACCAAATCACTAGTCACTAATAATAACTAATCACAAATACCTAATCACAATAACTAAAACCAAATAAGTAATAACTATTAACTAGAGATGTCCGATAATATTGGCCTGCCAATAATATCGGCCGTAAAATGCTTTAAAATGTAATTGTCATGTCTGTGTAATCATGTTTTGTTTTAGTCATGTTTTGTTTTGTTTAGTTATTGGACTCTTTAGTTTCTGGTTGTTCACTCCCTTGTTTTGTTTCCATAGCAACCCATTAGTTTTCACCTGTCACGTCACGCACCTGTTTCACGTTTTGAGTCACGCACCTGTTTTCGTTAATCATGTCTGTGTTATTTAAGCTTTTCTTTTTCTGTCGGTCAGCCTGGCGACACCACATTTATGCTCTGCACATTCCTGACACTTTGTTTCATGTCCATCGTTCATGCTGCTCCTTTAGTCCATGCCAAGTAAGTTTTTGTTGATTAATGTTAGTGTTTGAGTTTCATTGTTCATAGTTTCTGCCTTTGTGCAAGTTTTGTGTTTATAGCCAAGTTTTGTACCTCCACTGTGAGCGCCTTTTGTTTGTTCGTTTTTTTTATTGTAAAAATAAAAGATGTACTCACATTCCCGTCTCGCCCGAGTCAACTTTCCGTTGCCTTCCGGAAAAGCAAACACCAAGGACCAAGTCTTGACAGTAATATCGGAAATTATCGGTGTCGGTTTCAACCTCCCGATTTTCCCGGGAGACTCCCGAATTTCAGTGCCCCTTCCGAAAATCTCCCGAAACACTCCCACCCCCATCTCCCGAATTCGGAGGTCTCAAGGTTGGCAAGTATGCTCTAGTATACTCTGGACTGAAGCTGTGTGCCTTCATTGTTTTTGTAGCTGTTGTTTTGAGGCATGTTTAAAAACAATAATGCACTTTGTGAAAGTCAAAGTATAGTATTTCCCATAGTTGTAGTGGGTATTAGGATTATCTCAGGGAGAGCATGTCCCAAATTCCAAGCTGCTGTTTTGATGCATGTTAAAAAAAACTTTGTAACTTCAATAATAAATATGGCAGTGCCATGTTGGCACTTTTTTCCATAAGTGGAGTTGAAGTTGTTCTTTTATTTTGGAAAACTCTGTTTTTGATTGATTGATTGCAACTTGTATTAGTAGATTGCACGGTACAGTACATATTCCGAACAATTGACCACTAAATGGTAACACCCCAATAAGTTTTTCAACTTGTTTAAGTCGGGGTCCACGTTAATCAATTCATGGTAAAGTTACATTGTTTAATGCATCCAGCGGGGCATCACAACAAAATTAGGCATAATAATGTGTTAATTCCACGACTGTATATATCGGTATCGATTGATATCGGAATCGGTAATTAAGAGTTAGACAATATCGGAATATCGGATATTGGCAAAAAAGCCATTATCGGACATCTCTACTATTAACTAATCACAATAACTCACAACAATACCAAATAACTAATGCCAACTACCAAATAACAAATCACTAATAACCAAACACTTTCTTGATGGACTTCAGTAAAGTTATTGTTTACTATTTTAATTTGATTTATGCATGTTTGTACGTCATATTCCACATTAGTAACGAAATTCTTTTGAAATATTTGTTTGATATAGTGCTTCATTTGTGTCAGAGAAAACATCAATGTTGCGTAAACTAATATTGTTATTATTTATTAAGCTAAATGGCTAAACATCGAAATAATATCATATACAATACAATGTATTACATTAATATGGGTGTTTTTTTTTCATATATTTCCACAATTTCTCATAATTTTATCACTTACTACATGTATACATGCACATGTAATGTTATTGTACTGTAAATACTTACTGTAAACACGTCGCCATGTTTGTCTTTCATTTCAGACAGAAACTTTGCTGTGTCTCTCCTGAAGGCCAACGCGTGTCCCAACCATGGAATAAATCCTTTGTCCAAAGGTGGCTCATTTTTCCTTCTGTGTGATGCAAAGAATAAAAACAACTAGATGAAGGAATGTATGTACAAATTGCATGTGAATGCTACAATGCTGAAGCTGAACTGAAATGCTGTTAGATAGATAGATAGATAGATAGATAGATAGATAGATAGATAGTACTTTATTGATTCCTTCAGGTGATGGAATGTAGAATTCATGTAATAATAGTTTGAATGTTAAAACGTTTCAAATGTTGAAAAGCTGACGCTGACTAAAATGCTATTTAAATGTATGATGAATGTTGAATTGGTTTGAATATTGAAATGGTTTAAATGTTGAAGAGCTGACGGAATTGGGGGTTAAATCACCTGCTGCTCACTGCTTCCCTCACCTCCCAGGGGGTGGAACAAGGGGATGGGTCAAATGCAGAGGGTAATTTCACCACACCTGGTGTGTGTGTGTGTGACTATCAGTGGTACTTTAACTTTTAAATTTAAACTGAAATTGTAGTGGAATATAGAAATGGTTTGAAAGCTGAAATAGTTTAAAGGTTAAAATGGTTTTAGAGGTGAAGAGCATAGGCTGTCCTGAAATGTAGTATGAATCTTGAAATGCTAACGGTTGGTAAAGTTCAAGAGTTTACAAAGTAACATAATCTATATATTTTTTCTCTAAATATACCCTATTAGCTAATATGCTGGCATAAACATTTACCATGCTAACAGGGGAACAGCTAGCACATTTCTAACATGGCTTAAAGCAACAAAATCAGTGATTATTAGGTTAAAATGTACAAAATTAGCTAAAATGTTAGCATGCTAGCATTTTTTTGCTAATGATAGCAGCGGAACAGCAAACATGTATCCAAAACCATGTTCATTAGGTTAAAAAGTACAAAACTAGCTAAAATGCTAGTATAAAAAGTTAGCATGCTAACAGGGGAACAGTTAGCACATTTCTAACATTGTTTAAAGCAACAAAATCAGTGATTATTAGGTTAAAATGTACAAAATTAGCTAAAATGTTAGCATGCTAACATTTGCAGTGGAACAGCTAACATGTATCGAAAACCATGTTCATTAGGTTAAAAAGTACAAAACTAGCTAAAATGCTGGTATAAAAAGTTAGCATGCTAACATTAGAATGGTAACAGAGGAACAGCTAGCATAGTTCTAAGATGGCACCAAGTAACGAAATCCATGAATATTTTGTTTGAAACGTACAAAATTGGCTAAAATGCTTGCGTAAATCGGCACCACGCAAACATTAGCACTAACATTCGGAAAGTAACAGGTAAAGGGCTAGCAAACTCTTAGGACCGCCAATTGAGGAACTTTAAAGAATGTTCCATTCTTTTCAATGGGAATTTCCTGTTAATTTTTGATTTTTTTTTAAATAGCATGAATGTACTGAATGAGCTGAATTGGTTGGTGTTGGAATCGTTTGAATCGGTTAAGAAATGTAGGCATTGTGGAACCATCAACGCTAACATTACTGTTCACAGTTATGTTTAGAGTTTGCTCAAACGTTACCAGACACTAAATTAAATTATGTTTATTTGTAAAGTACCAATTTTCAGAGAAATCTGTTTATATTCTGGATTTAATTCACTGTTAGTTAGCCTTTCACATCATTTTCAGCCATTAAATTGAGTTAGCGCTCGCTTGATATTGCACTTGTTCTCTCTTTTTTAGCTCATAGCTTCAATAACACATTTCTAGATGGTTAAAATAATAACTTATGAATGTACGGTATGATTGTTTATGAGGTTTTTTTAAACTAATATAACAACGAAACAATCATTTTAATGATAATTTAGCATGTGACAAGATAAATAGCATCCTGTACATTTGAGCTTGCGTAATGTTAAAGCTAAGCTAGCATCAATGCTAATATTACTGTTACATAAAAGTTATGTTCAGAGTTTGCTCAAACGTTACTAGACACTACATTAAATGATGTTTATTTGTAAAGTACCAATTTTCAGAGAAATCTGTTTAAATTCCGGATTTAATTAACTGTTAGTTAGTCTTTCACATCATTTTCAGCCATTAATTTGAGTTAGCTCGCTGATATTGCACTTTTTCTCTCTCTTTTAGCTCATAGCTTCAATAACACATTTCTAAAGGGTAAAATAACTCATGACTGTATGATTGTTTATGAGATTTAGAAAAAATAAAATAACAGCGAAACAATCATTTTAATGATACTTTAGCATGTGACAAGATAAATAGCATCCTGTACATTTGAGCTTGCGTAATGTTAAAGCTAAGTTAGCATCAATGCTATAATTACTGTTCCATAAAAATTATGTTCAGAGTTTGCTCAAACATTACTAGACACTACATTAAATGATGTTTATTTGTAAAGTACCAATTTTCAGAGAAATCTGTTTATATTCCGGATTTAATTCACTGTTAGTTAGCCTTTAACATCATTTTCAGCCATTAATTTGAGTTAGCTCGCTGATATTGCACTTTTTCTCTCCTTTTTAGCTCATAGCTTCAATAACACATTTCTCGAGGGTTAAAATAACTTATGACTGTATGATTGTTTATGAGATTTAAAAAAAGATAAAAATAACAGCTATACAATCATTTTAATTATACTTTAGCACAGTGTTTTTCAACCACTGTGCCGTGGCACACTTGTGTGCCGTGAGATACAGTCTGGTGTGCCGTGGGAGATGATCTAATTTCACCTATTTGGGTTAAAAATCTTTTTTGCAAACCAGTAATTATAGTCTGCAAATGATGTGTTGTTGTTGAGTGTCTGTGCTGTCTATATAAACAAAAGGTGAGTGCCCCTAAGAAAAGGCATTAAAGCGTAGGGAAGGCTATGCACTGAACTGGCTACAAAGTAAACAAAAACAGAATGCTGGACGACAGCAAAGACTTACTGTGGAGCAAATGCAATGTACATCCGAACATGACACGACAATCAACAATGTCCTCACAAAGACGGATACAAACAACTGTAATATTCTTGATTGCTAAAACAAAGTAGATGCGGGAAATATCGCTTAAAGGACGACATGAAACTGCTACAAGAAAATACCAAAAAAAAGAGAGAAAAAGACACCAAAATAGGAGCGCAAGACAATAACTAAAACACTAAGCACAGGAAAACAGCAAAAACCTCAATATAAGTCAGGGTGTGATGTGACAGGTTGTGACAGTACACCTACTTTGAGACAAGAGCTATAGTGATGCATGCTTGGTTATGCTTTAAAGTCATATCCAACAATTGCGACAACGACTTTTTACTGTCAACTGTTTTTTGTTTTTTAATGATTCCCGCTGGTGGGGTGCCTCCGCATTTTTTCAACACGAAAAATGTGCCTTGGCTGAAAAAAGGTTGAAAACCACTGCTTTAGCGTGTGACAAGATAAAGAGCATGCTGCACAATTGAGCTTGCATAATGTTAAATCTAAGCTAGCATCAATGCTAACATTACTGTTCACACTTATGTTCAGAGTTTGCTCAAACTTTACCAGACACGACATTAAATTGTTTATTTTTAATATACCAATTTTCAGAGAAATCTGTTGATATTGTGGTTTTAATTCACTGTTAGTTTGCCGCTCACACCATTTTCAGCCATTAAATTGAGTTAGCGCTCACATGATATTGCACTTTATCTCTATTTTTTTTTAGCTCATAGCTTCAATAACACATTTCTAGAAGGTTAAAATAATAACTTATGATTGTTTATGAGATGTTTTTAAATAAAATAACAGCTATACAATCATTTTAATGATACTTTAGCATGTGACAAGATAAATAGCATCCTGTATATTTGCGTAATGTTAAAGCTAAGATAGCATCAATGCTAACATTACTGTTCACACTTATGTTCAGAGTTTGCTCAAACTTTACCAGACACGACATTAAATGATGTTTATTTGTAAAATACCAACTTTCAGATAAATCTATGTTTTTACTGCGGAAGTAATTCAGCAGTAATTCAGTCATTAAATTGAGTTAGCGCTAGAACTTGTAGGTTCATCCGTGTTTATCAGCTTACAGCTCCAAAAATCATATTGCTAGAAGTTTATAAACGATAAATTATGACTTACCTTGTGCGACGACAGTAAAGGAAGACAAGCAGGAGCAGAAATATGAGCAGTGAAAATAGCATCCATGGCATGTCTGACACGTTCTGATGGCTTAGTCCTCCATTACACAGCTAACTGACTTTTATGCCTTTCGTTGGAGGCGTGGAAAGGTGCGGCCCGCTGATGCCAACATGTTGTTACACAACTGTAACGCACTTCCTGAACAAATGCTTCCAAAGAACAACGACAGTAGATGACATCTTGCTTTCAGCGTGTGCATTTCACAGCGGTGACATCATCCAGGTGAGCGCACTTGAGGGTTGCTGTTCAGACACGCAGGTTTCTTGCCGTCAAACACTATTTTTAGGCATCAACGTGACTAAAGACGTGAACGTGTGAATACTTCATGACACACTACTGAAACATGAAATAGTATCCTAGCGACGTTTTAGTTTATTTCCATGTGCTGTGACTGTATGAGAAGCTACAGATTTATAAAAGCTTCTTTCACAGGCCAACAGTGCAGAGATGGGTGCCGTGTGTGCACTTCGCCAGCAGAGGGCAGCAAAGGACTTTCAGAATAAAGGCCTAAGACCAGCCAACATTTTGTATTCTTTTATTGAGTCACTTTAAAGGGGAACATTATCACAAATTCAGAAGAAGAGTGTTACTAAAACGGCCTTCTTTCATCTCCGTAATATCGCTAAAATTCGTTCTATTTTATCCACTAGCGACGCTGAGATCATTATTCATGCGTTCGTTACGTCTCGTCTCGACTACTGTAACGTATTATTTTCGGGTCTCCCTATGTCTAGCATTAAAAAATTACAGTTGGTACAAAATGCGGCTGCTAGACTTTTGACAAGAACAAGAAAGTTTGATCATATTACGCCTATACTGGCTCACCTGCACTGGCTTCCTGTGCACTTAAGATGTGACTTTAAGGTTTTACTACTTACGTATAAAATACTACACGGTCTAGCTCCGTCCTATCTTGTCGATTGCATTGTACCATATGTCCCGGCAAGAAATCTGCGTTCAAAGAACTCCGGCTTATTAGTGATTCCCAGAGCCCAAAAAAAGTCTGCGGGCTATAGAGCGTTTTCTATTCGGGCTCCAGTACTATGGAATGCCCTCCCGGTAACAATTAGAGATGCTACCTCAGTAGAAGCATTTAAGTCCCATCTTAAAACTCATTTGTATACTCTAGCCTTTAAATAGCCCCCCTGTTAGACCAGTTGATCTGCCGTTTCTTTTCTTTTCTCCTCTGCTCCCCTTTTCCTTGAGGGGGGGGGCACAGGTCCGGTGGCCATGGATGAAGTGCTGGCTGTCCAGAGTCGGGATCCGGGGTGGACCGCTCGCCTGTGCATCGGCTGGGAACATCTCTGCGCTGCTGACCCGTCTCCGCTCGGGATGGTGTCCTGCTGGCCCCACTATGGACTGGACTCTTACTATTATGTTGGATCCACTATGGACTGGACTCTCACAATATTATGTCAGACCCACTCGACATCCATTGCTTTCGGTCTCCCCTAGAGGGGGGGGGTTACCCACATATGCGGTCCTCTCCAAGGTTTCTCATAGTCATTCACATCGACGTCCCACTGGGGTGAGTTTTTCCTTGCCCGTATGTGGGCTTTGTACCGAGGATGTCGTTGTGGCTTGTGCAGCCCTTTGAGACACTTGTGATTTAGGGCTATATAAATAAAGATTGATTGATTGAGAAGGGTTAAAACCATTAAAAATCAGTTCCCAGTGGCTTATTCTATTTTTTGAAGTTTTTTTTTAAAATTTTACCCATCACGCAATATCCCTAAAAAAAGCTTCAAAGTGCCTGATTTTAACCATCGTTATATACACCCGTCCATTTTCCTGTGACGTCACACAGTGATGCCAATACAAACAAACATGGCGGATAGAACAGCAAGGTACAGCGACATTAGCTCGGATTCAGACTCGGATTTCAGCGGCTTAACGCTGTCTGATAAGATCATTACTAACAACTATGAACTAGGTTTACAGCATATGAAATACATTTGGCAACAACATGCACTTTGAGAGTGCAGACAGCCCATTTCAGGCGCGCTAAGAACATATATTTTTCCACGATTTCAGCACCCAGGTTAACCATACCTAAATAGACACAAAATACTGCATTACACAAGACTGCTTGAATGTACTCGAATGATTGAAAAAAATAAATGTTTTTAAGCCAAATTATTGGTAAACACAGTAATGAATAAAGTTTTCATCAATTAATATATTCTGTAGACATACCCTCATCCGCGCTCTTTTCCTGAAAGCTGATCTGTCCAGTTTTGGAGTTGATGTCAGCAGGCCAGGGAAGCTAGGGTCGATATTCTTCTCTTGATCATCTTCGGTGACATAAGGGACGGTGTGAGCCAAGACATCCAGGGGGTTTAGCTCGCTCGTCTGCGGGAACAAACTGCCGCCGTTGCTTGCCATCCTACCGAGGTACTTTGTCCCTGAATAGCTCACACACTCCGGCAGATTCAATGGGGGTCTGGCGGCAGATTTCTTTGACTTTATCGTTGGAAATGCATCTGCTTTGAGTGTCGCAGGATATCCACACATTCTTGCCATCTCTGTCGTAGCATAGCTTTCGTCGGTAAAGTGTGCGGAACAAACGACTGACCATTTCGTCGGCTTTCCCCACACCCTTGTATTTTGAACAAATTTCGTCCAATTTCTTGCCACTTTCGTATCTTTGGGCCACCGTCCCCGTTCATGTTGTTACACCCTCCGACAACACACCGACGAAAGTGAGAAAATGGCGGATTGCTTCCCGATGTGACGTCACCTTGTGACGTCATCGCTCCGTGAGCGAATAATAGAAAGGCGTTTAATTCGCCAAAATTCACCCATTTAGAGTTCGGAAAACGGTTAAAAAAAATATATGGTCTTTTTTCTGCAACGTCAAAGTATATATTGACGCTTACATAGGTCTGGTGATAATGTTCCCCTTTAAATGTTTGGCATTAACTCACAAAGGCCACGCCACGTTAAAAAGAATTCTAAATGATTAATTGAATGCTACAAAAGTGAAAAGAGAAGCGCAATTCCAGTTAAAGATCCTCTATCTCAGACTTGAGCCAATGCACATTTTTTGCGTTGAAAAAATCCGGAGCACACCACCAGCAGAAATCATTACAAACGAAACTCAGTTGACAGTAAAAAGTTGTTGTCGCAATTGTTGGATATGACTTTAAAACATAACCAACCATGCATCACTGTAGCTCTTGTCTCAAAGTAGGTGTACTGTCACGACCTGTAACATCATGCCGTGACTTATTTTGAGTTTTTTGCTGTTTTCCTCTGTGTAGTGTTTTAGTTCTTGTCTTGCGCTCCTATTCTGGTGTCTTTTTTGTCTTTTTTTGGTATTTTCCTGTAGCAGTTTCAGGTCTTCCTTCCTTTGAGCAATTTTTCCCGCATCTACTTTGTTTTAGCAATCAAGAATATTTCGGTTGTTTTTATCCTTCTTTGTGGGAACATTGTTGATTGTCATGTCATGTATGGATGTACATTGTGGACGCCTTCTTTGCTCCACAGTAAGATAGATAGTACTTTATTGATTCCTTCAGGAGAGTTCCCCCAGGAAAATTAAAATTCCAGCAGCAGTGTACAAAATTGAAATCGAATTTAAAAAGTAAAAAGTAAAAAGTAAAAAGTAAATAATGGGGGTATAAATGGAAACAAAATCCATTTATAATTTAATGAAGTCAAATCAGTAAGTCTTTGCTGTCGTCCAGCATTCTGTTTTTGTTTACTTTGTAGCCAGTTCAGTTTTAGTTTTGTTCTGCATAGCCATCCCTAAGCCTCAATGCCTTTTCTTTGGGGCACTCACCTTTTGTTTAATTTGGTTTAAACATTAGACACTTTTTTACCTGCACTGTGCCTCTAGCTGTTTCCGACATCTACAAAGCAATTAGCTACCGGCTGCCACCTACTGATATGGAAGAGTATTACACGGTTACTCTGCCGAGCTCTAGACAGCACCGACACTCAACAACAACACATCATTTGCAGATTATAATTACTGGTTTGCAAATAAAATCTTTAACCCAAATAGGTGAAACTAGATAATCTCCCACGGCACACCAGACTGTATCTCACGGCACACTAGTGTGCCGCGGCACAGTGGTTGAAAAACACTGCGCTATCTGACAAGAGTGTGTTGCTGTTTTTTAGGACTTACTGCTAAAACGCCACTTCCTACTGCTTGTCCCTCTCGGGGTCGGAGGGCTGGGGGTTGGAGCCCATTCAAGCTGCATTCGGGCGTAAGGAGGGGTACACCCTGGACAAGTCGCCACCTGATGAAGCAGAAATATTTCATGCAAACTGAGAAGTTTAAATAACAAGGAAAAAGCCTTTTAAATCGCATCTTAAGTGCGAACTACAATGCTCTCTCTCTCGCCGTTTACAAATATTGCTTTTAAAATTGCAGTTTTTCTTCCAAACAAGCACACATCACTTGTGATTCATGATTATTATTCTCAAGCAGACAGTAAAACACATGAAACTATTTAGCAGACGTAGTAGAATGATGTGTCCAATAACTTGTTTTTGTTGCTCGTCAGAGTTAAACCACAGCAATAAACGGCAAATGTGAACTCATTTTTGTGATGGCCACAGTTTGACCCTGGAACATAT
Source organism: Nerophis lumbriciformis (assembly GCF_033978685.3). Taxonomy (NCBI): domain Eukaryota; kingdom Metazoa; phylum Chordata; class Actinopteri; order Syngnathiformes; family Syngnathidae; genus Nerophis; species Nerophis lumbriciformis. Next base: position 11,172,221 of record NC_084575.2, read on the forward strand.
TATTTTTATGTTCTACGGCAGGGGTCACATCACAGTCATGGCTGCCCTCAGAGGGCCACTTGCAACACTGAGTATTAATGAACATAAATGTACAGGATTCACTTCATTAAATTATAAAAAAAATTGAATTTGATCGTTATATATTTTTTTACAGAGCTTGTATAAGAAACGTATAGACCCACAGCTCAGTTGCCAGAATTTTATCGTAGAAGTTGTTGTGTTTTTTTCTTTTACAGCACATTACTGTAAATGGAAAAATGGTACCGTTGTTTTTTTACGGTAAAATTAAAAGAGCCGACAGTTTTTCATCGTAAAATCGATGTTTATTGTTTTTGAAAGGTATTATTGTAAATAGAAAAACGGTACGACTGTGTTTTTAAAAGTAAAATTAAGACAACCGAAGACAGTTTTTTCTTTTTACCGTAAAATCTATTGTAATTTTTACAATGTACAATTTAATACTTGGTGATGAAATTATACTGTATGTCAATCAGGTATTTATTTTTATGTTAACAAAAAAGGTTCTAATGTATGATCATTTAATATTTGTGACACTATTAGGAAACACAAAACTAATAGTTCATTATTATCACAGATTATAACTACTTTCCAACCTAAATGCATACAAATGTAACTAACATTATTATTACAGATTTAAGTCAAGATTATATTTGAGGATTTATTTTAATTTCAAGAAAAACATTTTGTAAATAAATAAAAAAAAAAAAAACATTTATTAATGTTTGTAATGATAATATCATTGAGGGATTTCTAATCACTGCTATGTAGAAATTGTTACTAATATTGATACTGTTGTTGATAATATTCATTTTGTCTCACTACTTTTAGATTGTTCCGTGTCATGTTTGTGTGTCCTCAATTGCGCTCAATTGCTCTGTTTATTGCTGTACTGAATGTTGCTGGGTTGGGTTTGGTTTTGGAATTGGATTGCATTATTACAGTATTGTTGTGTATTGTTGTGTTGGATTGATTAATACATTAATTATTAAAAAAAAAAAAAAAGACAAACATTTTGTAATGTCTGTTAATATGATATGTGTTACATTATTAGATAATATGGAATAAAAATATACTGTAGGAAGGGGATTCATGTGGCCTCATTTGTGACTTTTTACCTGACACGTGAATCGTGACGAATTGTGGGGGGTGCACCATCCACTTTAGCTGCCAGACAGCAGTAGATTGTTGAATATCTTAACATGTGTTTTGTGGCAATTCCATTCCTTTGACCACACCGTCAGTTGCCATGTAGAGTGGCGCTTTCCATCATTTTCAGCAGACTGCATTGCAGAATGATTAACCCCCACCTTCCTCTCATGCTAGAGCCACCCAGGAACGGAGGCATATGAATCCCTTCCCAATTTCCAATTGCATGCAGTATGTGTATGTTTTTTCTGTCGAAATGGAAAGGATGAACGCATTAAGTAGAAAAGGATACATTTAACTACAAAACCCAAAACCAGTGAAGTTGGCACGTTGTGTAAGTGGTAAATAAAAACAGAATACAAATATTTGCAAATCCTTTTCAACCTATATTCAATTGAATAGACTGCAAAGACGAGATATTTAATGTTCGAACTGGAAAACGTTTTAATTTTTTGCAAATATTAGCTCATTTGGAATTTGATGCCTGCAACATGTTTCGAAAAAGCTGGCACAAATGGCAAAAAAGACTGAGAAAGTTGAGGAATGCTCATCAAACACTTATTTGGAACATCCCACAGGTGAACAGGCTAATTGGGAACAGGTGGGTGCCATGATTGGGTATAAAAGCAGCTTCCATGAAATGCTCAGTCATTCACAAACAAGGATGGAGCGAGGGTCACCACTTTGTCAACAAATGCGTGAGCAAATTGTTGAACAGTTTAAGAACAACATTTCTCAACGAGCTATTGCAAGGAATTTAGGGATTTCACCAACTACGGTCCGTAATATCATCAAAAGGTTCAGAGAATCTGGAGAAATCACTGCACGTAAGCGAAGATATTACGGACCTTCGATTCCTCAGGCGGTACTGCATCAAAAAGCGACATCAGTGCGTAAAGGATATCACCACATGGGCTCAGGAACACTTCAGAAAACCACTGCCAGTCACTACAGTTGGTTGCTACATCAGTAAGTGCAAATTAAAAACTCTACTATGCAAAGCAAAAGCCATTTATCAACAACACCCAGAAATGCCGGCGGCAAGATGGACTGATGCAAAGTAGAAAAGTGTTCTGTGGTCTGACAAGTCCACATTTCAAATTGTTTTTGGAAACTGTGGACGTCGTGTCCTCCGGACCAAAGAGGAACAGAACCATCCGGTCTGTTATAAGCGTAAAGTTGAAAAGCCAGCATCTGTGATGGTATGGGGGTGTATAAGTGCCCAAGACATGGGTAACTTACACATCTGTGAAGGCACCATTAATGCTGAAAAGTACATACTGTCAAGACTTGGACTTTGGCGTGGTTTGTTTTCCTGATGTGCAAAGGATTTGGACCAAACATGGCGTGAAGTTAAATACATATTTAATTTCAACACTCAAAAAAGGAATAAACAAAAGGCGCGCACAAGGGCGGAAGTACAAAACTTGGCTATAAAAACAAAAACTCGCACAAAGGCCGAACTATGGACAAAAAAAGGAACAAAAAAAAAGGCGCTCACAGCGGAGGTACAAAACAGAGGCTTGAATAAACAAAAAACTTACGTGACAAGAAAAGAGCAGCATGAACTACGACCTGGACAGAGTAAGCAGCGTGTCAAAAGTGCAGAGCATGAATGTGATGTCGCCAGGCCGACCAACAGAAAATGACAGGCTTAAATAGTCACGTGGTGATTGAAAACAGGTGCGTGAGTTCAAATGAATCAGGTGTGTGAGTCGTAAGGACAGATGAACTGATTGGTAGTCATGGAAACAAAACAGGGAGTGAAAAAACAGAAACTGACAGAGTGCACAAACCAAACAGAACATAGCCAAACTAAACATGATCACCAAGACATGACACATACAGGTTTTGGAGCAACATATGTTGCCATCCAAGCAACGTTATCATGGACGCCCCTGCTTATTTCAGCAAGACAATGCCAAGCCATACCTGTCTCCTGTTGAAAATGTGTGGTGCATTATGAAGCCTAAAATACCACAACGTCATGGTACATCAAGCAAGAATGGTAAAGAAATCCACTTCAAAAATTGGTCCCCTCAGTTCCCAATACCTTTACTGAGTGTTGTTAAAAAGAAAGGCCATGTAACACAGTGGTAAAAATGCCCCCCTGTGCCAACTTTTTTGCAATAAGTTGCTGCCATTAAATTCTAAGTTAATGATTATTTGCACAAAAAAAATGAAAGTTTCTGAGTTCGAACATTAAGTATCTTGTCTTTGCTGTCTATTCAATTGAATATAAGTTGAAAAGGATTTGCAAATCATTGTATTCTGTTTTTATTTACGATTTACACAACGTGGCAACTTTACTGATTTTGGGCTTTGTAATAAGATTTCCAGGCTCTGAGCCCCCGGGCCTTGAGTTTGACATCCGCGTCCTGTGGTGATGTTGCACATGGAAAGGTGCATAGGAATTGGGAGATGAAATATGAATCATGCACAAGAAGGTTGTGTGCTGAAGAAAAGGGGGAGGAGTCTTCCATTCAACCAGAGAGAGAGAGGGAGAGAGAGGGAGAGAGAGAGAGAGAGGGAGGGAGAGAGAGGGAGAGAGAGAGAGAGAGGGAGAGAGAGGGAGAGAGCTGTGTCATTATTGTCTTTCCGTTCATGTTGTTTCCCTGCAATGCGAGTGGAAGGAGGTGAGATATTTCATCTTCTTCTGCATCGACGACGCCTTTTGACGGCAACAAAGAAAAGCAGGCGGCAAAAAGACAACACGGGACATTTTCCTTCTTTTCCTTCCTCTCCGAACTTGTGTGTCCTTCTTGGACGATGCGCGGCCTCTGATCGAGGCGACGAGAAGAGTTCGCAGGACGAACTGAAATTAGCCCGAAACTTCTTCTTCTTCTTCTTCCTCCTCCTCCTCCTTCGTCCAACCTTCCAGCATGTCCTCGCAGGCCAGAGCGAAGAAGGACAAAGAAATCATCGCCGAATATGAAAGCCAAGTGAAAGGTGAGCTGTACGGGCCCGCTGCTGCTGCAATTGTGCAACTTTGCAACGACTGTGTGTGTGTGTACGTGTGTGTATGCGTGTGTGTGTGTGTGTGTGTGTGTGTGTGAGCGTGCGTGTGAAGAGGGTGGGTCTGTCCTGTCAATGCATCCTTCTGCTAAAAATCCTGTTTGTCCTGCAGTGTTTGCATGCAATGCCACCAATAACTTGTTATTTATTATTATTACTACTAAAACAGCAGCGGTTTGTTCCTGCATAATCCTTCCAAAAATGGATGAACCTATAGACTGTACTACGTCATATATATATAGTGTATATAGACATGTGTATTACCATGAAGCTGCAGGATCTCAATGTTTCGATGCTAAAAAACTGCAAAAAATACAAATTTAAATTACAAAATTATCTTTAGTGTGACAGCAGTGTTGTGTTCCTGCATAATCCTTCCAAAAATGCATGAACCTACAGACTGTACTATGTCATATAAATAAATAAATGATAAATGGGTTGTACTTGTATAGCGCTTTTCTACCTTCAAGGTACTCAAAGCGCTTTGACACTACTTCCACATTTACCCATTCACACACACATTCACACACTGATGGAGGGAGCTGCCATGCAAGGCGCTAACCAGCACCCATCAGGAGCAAGGGTGAAGTGTCTTGCTCAGGACACAACGGACATGACGAGGTTGGTACTAGGTGGGGATTGAACCAGGGACCCTTGGGTTGCGCACGGCCATTCTTCCACTGCGCCACGCCGTCCCAATCTATAGAGTATATAGACATGTGTATTACCATGAAGCTGCAAGATCTCAAAGTTTCGATGCTAAAAAACTGCAAAAAATACGAATTTAAAAAAAAAAAAAAAATCATCTTTAGTGTGACATCAGCGTTGTATTCCTGCATAATACTTCCAAAAATGCATGAACCTATAGACTGTACTACATCATATCTATAGAGTATATAGACATGTGTATTACCATGAAGCTACAGGATCTCAATGTTTCAATGCTAAAAAACTGCAAAAAATTAAATTTAAATAAAACAAATCATCTTTAGTGTGACAGCAGCGTTGTGTTCCTGCATAATCCTTCCAAAAATGCATGAACCTATAGACTGTACTACATCATATATATAGTGTATATAGACATGTGTATTACCATGAAGCTGCAGGATCTCAATATATCGGAGCTAAAAAACTGAAAAAAATACAAATTTAAATAAAAAAATCATCTTTAGTGTGACAGCAGCGTTTTGTTCCTGCATAATCCTTCCAAAAATGCATGAACCTATAGACTGTACTACATCATATCTATAGTGTATATAGACATGTGTATTACCATGAAGCTGCAGGATCCCAATGTTTCAATGCTAAAAAACTGCAAAAAATACACATTTGAATAAAAAAAATCCTCTTTAGTGTGACAGCAGCGTTGTGTTCCTGCATAATCCTTCCAAAAATGCATGAACCTATAGACTGTACTACATCATATCTATAGTGTATATAGACATGTGTATTACCATGAAGCTACAGGATCTCAATTTTTCGATGCTAAAAAACTGCAAAAAATAAAAATTTAAATTAAAAAAATAATCTTTAGTGTGACAGCAGCGTTGTGTTCCTGCATAATCCTTCCAAAAATGCATGAACCTATAGACTGTACTACATCATATCTATAGTGTATATAGACATGTGTATTACCATGAAGCTGCAGGATCCCAATGTTTCAATGCTAAAAAACTGCAAAAAATATACATTTAAATATAAAAATCCTCTTTAGTGTGACAGCAGCGTTTTGTTCCTGCATAATACTTCCAAAAATGCATGAACCTATGGAATGTACTACGTCATATCTATAGTGTATATAGACATGTGTATTACCATGAAGCTGCAGGATCCCAATGTTTCAATGCTAAAAAACTGCAAAAAATACACATTTGAATAAAAAAAAATCCTCTTTAGTGTGACAGCAGCGTTGTGTTCCTGCATAATCCTTCCAAAAATGCATGAACCTATAGACTGTACTACATCATATCTATAGTGTATATAGACATGTGTATTACCATGAAGCTGCAGGATCTCAATTTTTCGATGCTAAAAAACTGCAAAAAATAAAAATTTAAATTAAAAAAATAATCTTTAGTGTGACAGCAGCGTTGTGTTCCTGCATAATCCTTCCAAAAATGCATGAACCTATAGACTGTACTACATCATATCTATAGTGTATATAGACATGTGTATTACCATGAAGCTGCAGGATCCCAATGTTTCAATGCTAAAAAACTGCAAAAAATATACATTTAAATATAAAAATCCTCTTTAGTGTGACAGCAGCGTTTTGTTCCTGCATAATACTTCCAAAAATGCATGAACCTATGGAATGTACTACGTCATATCTATAGTGTATATAGACATGTGTATTACCATGAAGCTGCAGGATCCCAATGTTTCAATGCTAAAAAACTGCAAAAAATACACATTTGAATAAAAAAAATCCTCTTTAGTGTGACAGCAGCGTTGTGTTCCTGCATAATCCTTCCAAAAATGCATGAACCTATAGACTGTACTACATCATATATATAGTGTATATAGACATGTGTATTACCATGAAGCTGCAGGATCCCAAAGTTTCGATGCTAAAAAACTGCAAAAAATAAACATTTAAATTAAAAAATCATCTTTAGTGTGACAGTAGCGTTGTGTTCCTGCATAATACTTCCAAAAATGCATGAACCTATGGACTGTACTACATCATATATATAGTGTATATAGACATGTGTATTACCATGAAGCTGCAGGATCTCAATATATCGGAGCTAAAAAACTGAAAAAAATACAAATTTAAATAAAAAAATCATCTTTAGTGTGACAGCAGCGTTTTGTTCCTGCATAATCCTTCCAAAAATGCATGAACCTATAGACTGTACTACATCATATCTATAGTGTATATAGACATGTGTATTACCATGAAGCTGCAGGATCTCAATGTTTCGATGCTAAAAAACGGCAAAAAATACAAATTTAAATTAAAAAAATATCTTTAGTGTGACAGCAGTGTTGTGTTCCTGCATAATCCTTCCAAAAATGCATGAACCTACAGACTGTACTATGTCATATCTATAGAGTATATAGACATGTTTATTACCATGAAGCTGCAGGATCTCAATGTTTCGATGCTAAAAAACTGCAAAAAATAAAAATTTAAATTAAAAAAATTATCTTTAGTGTGACAGCAGCGTTTTGTTCCTGCATAATCCTTCCAAAAATGCATGAACCTATAGAATGTACTACGTCATATTTATAGTGTATATAGACATGCATAGTACCATGAAGCTGCAGGATCCCAATGTTTCAGTGCTAAAAAACTGCAAAAAATACAAATTTAAATAAAAAAATCCTTTTTAGTGTGACAGCAGCGTTGTGTTCCTGCATAATCCTTCCAAAAATGGATGAACCTATAGACTGTACTACGTCATATGTATAGTGTATATAGACATGTGTATTACCATGAAGCTGCAAGATCTCAAAGTTTCGATGCTAAAAAACTGCAAAAAATACGAATTTAAATAAAAAAAATCATCTTTAGTGTGACATCAGCGTTGTATTCCTGCATAATACTTCCAAAAATGCATGAACCTATAGACTGTACTACATCATATATATAGAGTATATAGACATGTGTATTACCATGAAGCTACAGGATCTCAATGTTTCAATGCTAAAAAACTGCAAAAAATTAAATTTAAATAAAACAAATCATCTTTAGTGTGACAGCAGCGTTGTGTTCCTGCATAATACTTCCAAAAATGCATGAACCTATGGACTGTACTACATCATATCTATAGTGTATATAGACATGTGTATTACCATGAAGCTGCAGGATCTCAATGTTTCGATGCTAAAAAACTGCAAAAAATACAAATTTAAATTAAAAAATTATCTTTAGTGTGACAGCAGTGTTGTGTTCCTGCATAATCCTTCCAAAAATGCATGAACCTACAGACTGTACTATGTCATATCTATAGAGTATATAGACATGTTTATTACCATGAAGCTGCAGGATCTCAATGTTTCGATGCTAAAAAACTGCAAAAAATAAAAATTTAAATTAAAAAAACAATCTTTAGTGTGACAGCAGCGTTTTGTTCCTGCATAATCCTTCCAAAAATGGATGAACCTATAGACTGTACTACGTCATATATATAGTGTATATAGACATGTGTATTACCATGAAGCTGCAGGATCTCAATGTTTCGATGCTAAAAAACTGCAAAAAATACAAATTTAAATTAAAAAATTATCTTTAGTGTGACAGCAGTGTTGTGTTCCTGCATAATCCTTCCAAAAATGCATGAACCTACAGACTGTACTATGTCATATCTATAGAGTATATAGACATGTTTATTACCATGAAGCTGCAGGATCTCAATGTTTCGATGCTAAAAAACTGCAAAAAATACAAATTTAAATTAAAAAAATAATCTTTAGTGTGACAGCAGCGTTGTGTTCCTGCATAATCCTTCCAAAAATGCATGAACCTATAGACTGTACTACATCATATCTATAGTGTATATAGACATGTTTATTACCATGAAGCTGCAGGATCCCAATGTTTCAGTGCTAAAAAACTGCAAAAAATATACATTTAAATATAAAAATCCTCTTTAGTGTGACAGCAGCGTTTTGTTCCTGCATAATCCTTCCAAAAATGCATGAACCTATAGAATGTACTACGTCATATTTATAGTGTATATAGACCTGCATATTACCATGAAGCTGCAGGATCCCAATGTTTCAGTGCTAAAAAACTGCAAAAAATACAAATTTAAATAAAAAAATCCTTTTTAGTGTGACAGCAGCGTTGTGTTCCTGCATAATCCTTCCAAAAATGCATGAACCTATAGACTGTACTACGTCATATCTATAGTGTATATAGACATGTGTATTACCATGAAGCTGCAGGATCTCAATGTTTCGATGCTAAAAAACTGCAAAAAATAAAAATTTAAATTAAAAAAACAATCTTTAGTGTGACAGCAGCGTTGTATTCCTGCATAATCCTTCCAAAAATGCATGAACCTATAGACTGTACTACATCATATCTATAGTGTATATAGACATGTGTATTACCATGAAGCTACAGGATCTCAATTTTTCGATGCTAAAAAACTGCAAAAAATACAAATTTAAATTAAAAAAATAATCTTTAGTGTGACAGCAGCGTTGTGTTCCTGCATAATCCTTCCAAAAATGCATGAACCTATAGACTGTACTACATCATATCTATAGTGTATATAGACATGTTTATTACCATGAAGCTGCAGGATCCCAATGTTTCAATGCTAAAAAACTGCAAAAAATATACATTTAAATATAAAAATCCTCTTTAGTGTGACAGCAGCGTTTTGTTCCTGCATAATACTTCCAAAAATGCATGAACCTATGGAATGTACTACGTCATATCTATAGTGTATATAGACATGTGTATTACCATGAAGCTGCAGGATCTCAATGTTTCGATGCTAAAAAACTGCAAAAAATACAAATTTAAATTAAAAAATTATCTTTAGTGTGACAGCAGTGTTGTGTTCCTGCATAATCCTTCCAAAAATGCATGAACCTACAGACTGTACTATGTCATATCTATAGAGTATATAGACATGTTTATTACCATGAAGCTGCAGGATCTCAATGTTTCGATGCTAAAAAACTGCAAAAAATAAAAATTTAAATTAAAAAAATTATCTTTAGTGTGACAGCAGCGTTTTGTTCCTGCATAATCCTTCCAAAAATGCATGAACCTATAGAATGTACTACGTCATATTTATAGTGTATATAGACATGTGTATTACCATGAAGCTGCAGGATCCCAATGTTTCAGTGCTAAAAAACTGCAAAAAATACAAATTTAAATAAAAAAATCCTTTTTAGTGTGACAGCAGCGTTGTGTTCCTGCATAATCCTTCCAAAAATGGATGAACCTATGGAATGTACTACGTCGTATCTATAGTGTATATAGACATGTGTATTACCATGAAGCTGCAGGATCCCAATGTTTCAATGCTAAAAAACTGCAAAAAATATACATTTAAATATAAAAATCCTCTTTAGTGTGACAGCAGCGTTTTGTTCCTGCATAATACTTCCAAAAATGCATGAACCTATGGAATGTACTACGTCATATCTATAGTGTATATAGACATGTGTATTACCATGAAGCTGCAGGATCTCAATGTTTCGATGCTAAAAAACTGCAAAAAATACAAATTTAAATTAACAAATTATCTTTAGTGTGACAGCAGTGTTGTGTTCCTGCATAATCCTTCCAAAAATGCATGAACCTACAGACTGTACTATGTCATATCTATAGAGTATATAGACATGTTTATTACCATGAAGCTGCAGGATCTCAATGTTTCGATGCTAAAAAACTGCAAAAAATAAAAATTTAAATTAAAAAAATTATCTTTAGTGTGACAGCAGCGTTTTGTTCCTGCATAATCCTTCCAAAAATGCATGAACCTATAGAATGTACTACGTCATATTTATAGTGTATATAGACATGTGTATTACCATGAAGCTGCAGGATCCCAATGTTTCAGTGCTAAAAAACTGCAAAAAATACAAATTTAAATAAAAAAATCCTTTTTAGTGTGACAGCAGCGTTGTGTTCCTGCATAATCCTTCCAAAAATGGATGAACCTATGGAATGTACTACGTCGTATCTATAGTGTATATAGACATGTGTATTACCATGAAGCTGCAGGATCCCAATGTTTCAATGCTAAAAAACTGCAAAAAATACACATTTGAATAAAAAAAATCCTCTTTAGTGTGACAGCAGCGTTGTGTTTTTGCATAATCCTTCCAAAAATGCATGAACCTATAGACTGTACTACATCATATCTATAGTGTATATAGACATGTGTATTACCATGAAGCTGCAGGATCCCAAAGTTTCGATGCTAAAAAACTGCAAAAAATAAACATTTAAATTAAAAAATCATCTTTAGTGTGACAGCAGCGTTGTGTTCCTGCATAATACTTCCAAAAATGCATGAACCTATGGACTGTACTACATCATAAATATAGTGTATATAGACATGTGTATTACCATGAAGCTGCAGGATCTCAATATATCGGAGCTAATAAACTGAAAAAAATACAAATTTAAATAAAAAAATCATCTTTAGTGTGACAGCAGCGTTTTGTTCCTGCATAATCCTTCCAAAAATGCATGAACCTATAGACTGTACTACATCATATCTATAGTGTATATAGACATGTGTATTACCATGAAGCTGCAGGATCTCAATGTTTCAATGCTAAAAAACTGCAAAAAATACAAATTTAAATTAAAAAAATAATCTTTAGTGTGACAGCAGCGTTGTGTTCCTGCATAATCCTTCCAAAAATGCATGAACCTATAGACTGTACTACGTCATATATATAGAGTATATAGACATGTGTATTACCATGAAGCTGCAGGATCTCAATTTATTGATGCTAAAAAACTGCAAAAAATACGAATTTAAATAAAAAAAATCATCTTTAGTGTGACAGCAGCGTTGTGTTTTTGCATAATCCTTCCAAAAATGCATGAACCTATAGACTGTACTACACCATATCTATAGTGCATATAGACATGTGCGTTAGCATGAAGCTGCAGGATCATGTTGCAGCACAGAAGGACGGTCACACAGCAAACACTTATCAATAATGGAGTATGTCTGCATCAATTATAAACCGTAAAAGCCTTTTCCTTTCTGGCTAAATGTGTGAGATGTAAATTATGATAACGACATCCAGCAGTATTTTGATGACACGCTGATGTGAATTCCTATAAGTGATTTTCTCAATTATTAGTCATTTGGTCCAACACAACAATTAGAGGAAACATTTTCTCATTTACAAATAAACTGCAGTAATTATAATAATGGATTAGACTTAGACTTAGACTTCCTTTTTATTGTCATTCAAATTTGAACTTTACAGCACAGATAAGAACGAAATTTCGTTACATAAGCTCATAGTAGTGCAGGATAAAAAAGCATCCATTCATCCATCCATTTTCTACCGCTTATGCCCTTCGGGGTCGCGGGGGGCGCTGGAGCCTATCTCAGCTACAATCGGGCGGAAGGCGGGGTACACCCTGGACAAGTCGCCACCTCATCGCAGGGCCAATACAGATAGACAGACAACATTCACACTCACATTCACACACTAGGGACCATTTAGTGTTGCCAATCAACCTATCCCCAGGTGCATGTCTTTGGAAGTGGGAGGAAGCCGGAGTACCCGGAGGGAACCCACGCAGTCACGGGGAGAACATGCAAACTCAACACAGAAAGATCCCGAGCCCGGGATTGAACTCAGGACCTTCGTATTGTGAGGCACATGCACAAACTCCTTTTCCACCGTGCTGCTCCATATTAATATTAATAATTGACAGAAGTGTATTGAGTTTTATAGGACATACATGGTCCTATTTATACACAAAATCTAAAAACTATATTTGGGCTAGTTAGGATCGAACCCAGGACCTTCGTATTGTGAGGCAGACGCACTAACCCCTCTACCACCGTGCTGCCGATAAAAAAAGCAATAAGGTGCATATATAAATAAATAAATATATATAAATACTTGTCCAGGGTGTACCCCGCCTTCCGCCCGATTGTAGCTGAGATAGGCTCCAGCGCCCCCCCGCGACCCCAAAAGGGAATAAGCGGTAGAAAATGGATGAATGGATAAATAATATGTATAATATATATATAAAATAAATAAATATATATACCGTAAATATATATAAATAAATAAATAGATTACTGTACAGATAAATATATTGCACTTTTTCACATGCGTCCACGTTTATGGATGTATGTTATATTGTCTTTTTTATTCCAGCGAGTTAATCCATTTTGGGGGGAGTTGAGGGGATAATTTAATTATGATGCGTTCAAGAGTCTTACGGCCTGTTACAGAACCTGTAGGTTCTGCTTCGGAGGCTGCGGAACCTCTTTCTAGAGTCCAGCAGTGAAAACAGTCCTTGGTGGGGGTGGGAGGAGTCTGCATATTTTCTGAGCCCTGGTCAGGCAGCGGCTTTTTGGATCTCCTGGATAGGAGGAAGAGGAATCTTATCCGCTGTCCTCACCACTCTCTGGAGAGACTTCCAGTCTGTGGCATTGCAGGCTCCAGTCCAGACAGAGATGCAGTTGGTCAGTAGGCTCTCTATAGTGCCTCTGTAGAATGTGCTCAGAACGGGTTGAGGGAGCTGTGCTCTTTTCATCCGACGCAAAAAGTGCATGCGCTGCTGAGCTCTTTTTACAAGCGCTCCGGTGTGTAGGGACCAGGTTATATTGTCAGTTATCTGCACTTGGTGCTGCTTACTATCTCCACCGCTGTGCCGTTGATGAAGAGTGGAGCGTGGCTGGACTGGTGCTTCCGGAAGTCAACGATGATCTCCTTGGTCTTGTTGACATTCAGGACCAGGTTGTTGGTTCTGCACCAGTCAACCAGATGTTTCACCTCCTCCCTGTAGTCCATGTCGTTGTTGTCACGGATGAGGCCCACTACTGTTGTGTCGTCCGCATACTTCACAATGTGGTTAGTAGTGGACCTGGCCCAGCAGTCATGGGTCATCAACGTGAACAGCAGTGGACTCAGGACGCAGCCCTGGGGGGAGCCGGTGCTCAGGGAGATGGCACTGGAGGTGTTGTCGCCCACTCTCACAGATTGGGGTCTGTCTGAGGAAGTCAAGCAGCCGGTTGCAAAGGGGGGTACTGAATCCAAGGGGGGCCAGTTTGCTCACCAAGTGCTGCGGGATGATGGTGTTGAATGCTGAGCTGAAGTCCAGAAACAACATCCGCACGGGTGTGTCCTTTCCTTCCAGATGTTCTAAGCTCAGGTGGAGTGCAGAGGAGATGGCGTCCTCTGTGTAGCGGTTAGGGCGATAAGCAAACTAGTATGGGTCGAATGTGGGGGGAAGTCTGGAGACAAAATAGTCCTTTACCAGCCTCTCGAAGCACTTCATTATGTAGCAAAAGAAACATTAAACATTGTTCTGGCTTCATAAGAGCCATATTATTTTTATGTGAGTGTTTAAATATGTTTATCTTCTTCCATTTTTATTTTGTAAATCTTTTTACTACCGTATTTTTCGGAGTATAAGTCGCACCGGAGTATAAGTCGCACTTGACGAAAATGCATGATAAAAAAGGAAAACAACATATATAAGTCGCACTGGAGCCCGGCCAAACTATGAAAAAAACTGTGACTTATAGTCCGAAAAATACGGTAAATGCAATTTTGAGTATTCACTTTTGCTTCAATTCCGGTTTGTGTGACCTCACGTGAGTTCACTTCCAGTTGAAGACACTTTGTCTGTGTCCACTCGACAATGTGCAGTACAGATCGACCATTTGGTCCCAAGAGAGCACAGCCTTTATGTTCAAAGTGAATATCTTAGTTGCTCAGACAGTAGTGTGTTTATACACTTTGGTCATACCAAAGACTATAAGAATGGGAACCTTTACCTCCCTGCTTGACACTCAGCATCAAGCGTTGGAATTGGGGGTTAAATCACCAAAATGATTCCTGAGCGCGGCCACCGCTGCTGCTCACTGCTCCCCTCACCTCCCAGGGGGTGGAACAAGGGGATGGGTCAAATGCAGAGGGTAATTTCACCACACCTAGTGTGTGTGTGACTATCAGTGGTACTTTAACTTTAATTTAAAAATGCAGCTCAATATTACACTTAGCAAACTCATCTGGCCAGTTTTTACATTTTTGACAATACTGATCCAACATATTTTAAAGATAAACACAACTACACAATTATACTTTCAATGTTAACTAAACAGACTTTGTAGTTTTTGAGCGATAATAAAAATACAGAGTACTGAGGAAAATACTGATGCAAATGAATATAAAGAAAATGTTTGCACGTAGTTGTAGATGTATTCATCGTAATCAAAGAATGGCTTGAAATGTCAGCTCCCATTACGACAGTGAGACTGTTTTTTGTTTTTTTTGCGCCGTGTGTCATAAAGTGAAACCTGCTCGGAATGTCATTCCGGCACAATGTGGATTTTCCTGTCCTGTGGTTGTGCAAACAGTTTTGCTCTGAAAACGCCACGTGAACTCATGCACTGAGGCCCTAAACGCATAGCATTATGGGGGCTCGCAGCCTTGATTTGGAGCCAAATGATGTCAACGTGTCAGTCTGGGTTAGGACACATGTGACTAGCCACGCGTGGCTAACAGCAGACACGGCACTCGGAGACGCCTCCTGGCCGCGGTACTAGCTATGGCGGCGGGATAATAGGAGCAGGCTGCTTCCACGACAACGGCTCTTCCATATTGGATTTGTGAATGCCCGTCCTGGACTGCTTGCGTCCACGTAGCCCTCAAGGGCAGGCATGCAGCCCATCAGACTCCATAAATTGTGTTTTTGTTTTCAATAGGAATATGATAATATGATGTTACGTTTTATTTGGGCTTTTACATTTGTGATTGTTTGGTACAACATTAGTTATACATGTTTTCTACACACAATACATGTTTTTTTTAGCTCAGTCTTGAGATAAGAATTACACATACAGTAAATACATGCATATAAGAGCTACATATAAGTTAAAGTACCAATGATAGTCACACACACACTAGGTGTGGTGAAATTATCCTCTGCATTTGACCCATCCCCTTGTTCCACCCCCTGGGAGGTGAGAGGAGCAGTGAGCAGCAGCGGTGGCCGCGCTCGGGAATCATTTTGGTGATTTAATGTCAGGCTTGTCCCTGACAGTTTGGTTAAGTTTTAGTTTTTCCTCTTTGTTTTTTTTAGTTCCTGTCAGCACTCTTATTTTGGTTCAGTTTCCTGTTGTTCTCTCTGAGTGCTGTCCCCTCAGTGGTGGCTGATTGGCACCTGGCCACACCTGGTGTCAATCAGCCAGCTGCTATTTATACCTTCCCTGCCCTCCAGTCACGGCTGGATTATTGTCGTTCCGACCTGTCGTGTCGATATCAGTGTAGCTGTATGCGGTAAGCTATATTTTGTAGCTTACTGTCTTTTTGTTCCTAGTCCCTGTTTGCTGGATCCCTGTTCACTGTTTCCAGTTTGTCCATTCCTAGTTCCTGGTGGGTGTCTTTTCTTTATTCTTTATTTTTTTAACATTAAATAATGTTTTCCCGCACAATGCCTGCTGCCTTCTCTGCATCTTGGGGTTCGTTACCTACACAGCCTGACATTTAACCCCCAATTCCAACCCTTGATGCTGAGTGCCAAGCAGGGAGGTAATGGGTCCCATTTTTATAGTCTTTGGTATAAATATCACGACCTACCGATCTCAGGGCGGACAATCTAACCACAAGGCCACTGAGCAGGTTGATATAAATCAAATTGTATTATTACCGTATTTTCCGGACTATAAGGCACACTGAAAATCCTTTTTTTTCTCTCAAAACTCGACAGTGCGCCTTATAACACGGTGCGCCTAATGTAAAGAATACGTTTGGTTGAGCTTACCCACCTCGAAGCTATTTTGTTTGGTACATGGTGTAATGATAAGTGTGACCAGTATATGGCAGTCAAACATAGGAGATAAGTATAGGCTGCACTATGATGGCAATATGTCTCAAGTAAACAACACCAACATTTTATATGTTCCATTGAAAATATAGAACATTACACACGGCGCTCAAAAATCTATCAAAATGTTTTAGTACGACTTTGGTAAGCTATGAAGCAGCACCACTTGATGGATTGTCGGTGCGTTGAACATACAAGTATTTTATGGTGTGTGTATAAGGTAAGACAAATAATCTGGCGTTTTGTTTCGCAATATTATGCAAAAGCAACTTTTCTTACCTTCTGGTACCTGCTGATCTGTATTTGGGATCTGCATAAATCCTGAAAAATGGTGCGCGTTCTTTTTCTCTGTCTTCTTGTTATGTGACATTCATCCTCCACTGTTGCCATTTCTAATATAAAGTAGTGTAAAGTTCTTACTTATATCTGTTAGTAAACTCGCCATGAAAGCGCCAAAACATACCGGTGTAGTGAGTTTACATTATTCAACCAAGGAACTTTAAATACTAGAGTTCCGGTCGGACGGTTTTTCACAATATACATTTTCTGTGTTGTTGTTTCCGGATGAGGAGATGCTGCTCCGTTGTTGATTGACGTAAAGTTTGAATGTCATTAAAACAGTTAGCTCCATCTTTTGACACTTCTTCCACACCCGTCCTTGCACGCTACACCGCTACAACAAAGATGACGGGGAGAAGACGCTGCCGAAGGTGAGCCACGTAAATAAGACCGCCCACAAAACGGCGCATCCGGAAGCGACTGTCAAAAAGCGGCTTGAAGATGATCTGTAAAACATAATCTATGCAACATTTTGACCAAAGAACCACCATTACATGTTATGTAGACCTCAAGGAAGTCTTTTCAATTTAGAAAAAAAAAATAATAATATGACTCCTTTAATGCGCCTTAAAATCCGGTGCGCCTAATATATGAAAAAAGATCAAAAGTAGACCATTCATCGGCAGTGCGCCTTTTAATCCGGTGCGCCCTATGGTCCGGAAAGTACGGTAAATACAGCAAAATACTCAACAAATATTCACTATATTTATTGTGCAGAACTTCTGTTGTGCCATACATTGCTTATTGCAAAGAGGTCTGGGAACTTACATATACAACAATTACAAAACCAATGTTTGTATCAGTAAAAAGAAAATGAAAGGACAATTAATCGAATGGATTATCGAGACTCAACAAATTCTTCAGAAACTCACAAATCTTGAAACTTTATGACTACAAAACTACTCAAATGATGTATAACGTACATAATAATAATAATATGCTTCCAGAATATGTGTCAGATATGAACCTATATATATATCAATCAATCAATCAATCAATGTTTACTTATATAGCACTAAATCACGAGTGTCTCGAAGGGCTGCACAAGCCACAACGACATCTTCGGCTCAGATCCCACATCAGGGCAAGGAAAAACTCAACCCAATGGGACAATGAGAAACCTTGGAGGGGACCGCAGATGTGGGGACCCACCCTGGGCGACCGGTGCAATGGACGTCGAGTGGATCTAGCATAATATTGTGAGAGTCCAGTCCATAGTGGATCTAACATAATAGTGAGAGTCCAGTCCATAGTGGATCCAACATAATAGCGAGAGTCCAGTCCATAGTGGATCTAACATAACAGTGTGAGAGTCCAGTCCATAGTGGATCTAACATAATAGTGAGAGTCCAGTCCATAGTGGATCTAAGATAATAGTGTGAGAGTGCAGTCCATAGTAGATCTAACATAATAGTGAGAGTCCAGTCCATAGTGGATCTAACATAATAGTGTGAGAGTCCAGTCCATAGTGGATCTAACATAATAGTGAGAGTCCAGTCCATAGTGGATCTAACATAATAGTGACTAACCCTAACTGAGAGGGATTTATGTGTAGTCAAAATCCCAAAAACAATGTATATCATATAGAGGAGTTAATCTATGGATTCAAATGCAATTATAAATGAAAATATGTAACACACTTCATAGATTTAAAACCCTACATAACACAGTATAAAACTGATTTACAAATATTTGTGTACACAAACATTTTGTATTGTATGTAACATACACTATATTGCCAAAAGTATTTGGCCACCCATCCAAATGATCAGAATCAGGTGTCCTAATCACTTGGCCCGGCCACAGGGGTATACAATCAAGCACTTAGGCATGGAGACTGTTTCTACAAACATTTGTGAAAGAATGGGCCGCTCTCAGGAGCTCAGTGATTTCCAGTGTGGAACTGTCATAGGATGCCACGTGTGCAACAAATCCAGTCGTGAAATATCCTCTCTCCTAAATATTCCAAAGTCAACTGTTGGCTTTATTATAAGAAAATGGAAGAGTTTGGGAACAGCAGCAACTCAGCCACGAAGTGCCGAGTGTAAAATTTGGAGGAGGAGGAATTATGGTGTGGAGTTGTTTTTCAGGAGTTGGGCTTGGCCCCTTAGTTCCAGTGAAATGAACTTTGAATGATCCAGGATACCAAAACATTTTGGACAATTCCATGCTC
Source organism: Nerophis lumbriciformis (assembly GCF_033978685.3). Taxonomy (NCBI): domain Eukaryota; kingdom Metazoa; phylum Chordata; class Actinopteri; order Syngnathiformes; family Syngnathidae; genus Nerophis; species Nerophis lumbriciformis. The sequence goes on from NC_084575.2 coordinate 11,191,432, forward strand.
CCAACCTTGTGGGAACAGTTTGGAGCGGGCCCCTTCCTCTTCCAACATGACTGGTCCACAAAGACATGGATGACAGAGTCTGGTGTGGATGAACTTGACTGGCCTGCACAGAGTCCCGACATGAACCCGATAGAACACCTTTGAGATGAATTAGAACGGAGACTGAGAGCCAGGCCTTCTCAAACCAACATCAGTGTGTGACCTCACTAATGCGCTTTTGGAAGAATGGTCAAAAATTCCTATAAACACACCCTGTAACCTTGTGGACAGCCTTCCCAGAAGAGTTGAAACTGTAATAGCTGCAAAAGTTGGACCCACATCATATTGAACTCTATGGGTTAGGAAAGGGATGGCACTTCAAGTTCATATGTGAGTCAAGGCAGGTGGCCAAATACTTTTGGCAATATAGTGTATATATGTCTGGTACTCCTTACATTGACAAAAATGAATAAATGAAAATAATGTATGCAAAATCAGCTGATGCTTCAGCCTCCACAGTCAACGAAAATTGTTATTTCGATCTTATCTTTATGTTTTATCTTTTTGGAAATATATGTACACAATATTGAATATTAATGTATATACAGTACTCGCACGGCAGCAGGGTACTGATCATGAGGGTTGTGGGAACAATCAAAGTTGGAAATAAGCCCGAAATGTGTGCACAGTGCTGTGGGCGTGCACCATCGCAGTTTTTCAGGTTGTGTGCGACGTTAGAGAGAAACTTGTCAGATTGTGAGTTTGGTTAATAATTTCTCTGTCCTAACAACACATATTGCCAATACACAGTTTAGTGCTAGAAATGCTGTTTGTTTCCCTTTTGAATGATTAAGCAACCTGCATTTATTGCACCTTGTTTTGAGATTCCGATATACCCCCATATGTTACGACATCCCACAGCGTGGTGTTTCTCAAAAGACACCAGAGAAAAAATGGAGGCCTGACTTCAACTCAACACTTTTTGGATCAGCTGCATGTATTGTACCTTGTTTTAAAGGCCTACTGAAATGACATTATTTTCTTTAAACGGGGATAGCAGATCCATTCTATGTGTCATACTTGATCATTTCGCGATATTGCCATATTTTTGCTGAAAGGATTTAGTATAGAACAACGACGATAAAGTTCGCAACTTTTGGTCACTGATAAAAAAAAAGCCTTACCTGTACCGGAAGTAGCTTGACGTCACAAGTTGAAAGTCTCCTCACATTTCCCCATTGTTTACACCAGCAGCGAGAGCGATTCGGACCGAGAAAGCGAGGATTAACCCATTAATTTGAGCCAGGATGAAAGATTCGTGGATGAGGAACGTGAGAGTGAAGTATTAGAGTGCAGTGCAGGACGCATCTTTTTTCGCTCTGACCGTAACTTAGGTACAAGGACTCATTGGATTCCACACTCTCTCCTTTTTCTATTGTGGATCACGGATTTGTATTTTAAACCACCTGGGATACTATATCCTCTTGAAAATGAGAGTCGAGAACGCGAAATGGACATTCACAGTGACTTTTATCTCCACGACAATACATCGGTGAAGCACTTTAGCTTCGGAGCTAACGTGATACCATCGTGCTTAAATGCAGATAGAAACAAAAGAAATAAGCCTCTGACTGGAAGGATAGACAGAATATCAACAATACTACCAAAATCTGGACCTGTAACCACACGGTTAATGATGTACCGCCTGACAAAGCCTAGCAATGCTGTTGCTAACGACGCCATTGAAGCTAACTTAGCTACGGGACTCGACAGAGCTATGATAAAAACATTAGCTCTCCACCTAGCCAGCTCTCATCTGCTCATCAACACCGAAGCTCACCTGAGTTCCAGCGATCGACGGCGCGACGAAGGACTTCACCCGATCATCGGTGCGGTCGGCGGCTAGCGTCGGATAGCGTCTGCTAGCCAACTCAAAGTCCTCCTGGTTGTGTTGCTGTAGCCAGACGCTAATACACCGATCCCACCTACAGGTTTGTTCTTTGCCGTCTCCATTGTTAATTAAACAAATTGCAAAAGCTTCACCAACACAGATGTCCAGAATACTGTGGAATTTTGCGATGTAAACAGAGCTTTTTGTATTGGATACAATGGCGTCCCAATACTTCCGTTTCAACCATCGACGTCACGCGCAAACGTCATCATACCTAGACGTTTTCAACCGGACGTTTCCCGGGAAATTTAAAATTGCACTTTATAAGTTAACGCGGCCGTATTGGCATGTGTTGCAATGTTAAGATTTCATCGTTGATATATAAACTATCAGACTGCGTGGTCGGTAGTAGTGGGTTTCAGTAGGCCTTTAAGCTTCTGGCAAATGAAATGAGAGAGGCTGGCAATCAGGTGCCGGAATGTAGTATGACGCTGTGGGATGGTGTCTCCATTACTGTAAAGGTAGGTTTGTCTTTATTGAAGGCAATATCATTGCAGTCACATACCTCCATAGTGTGGAACCAATTCCATCTTCAAAGATGACACCCCACAGCGTGGTGTTTATCAAAAGATACCACGAACCTGACCTCAACCCAACACTTGTTTGCATAATGTTTGTTTTTGAACGATGAGCACAACCTCTACGGGTACGTTTTGTTTTGAGCTTCCGGTTACCCCAAATGCTGGCAATCAGGTGTCGGCCTGTCGTACAACACTGTGGGGTGGCTACCAAGCAGGGTTTGCCTGGACTATAATATTGTGGAACTATCTCCATCATGGTACAAACTGGGCTTGTTATCATTGAATGCAATATCAATGCAGATATATTAGGTTAAATGGCAACACCTTACATCCATACTCTGAAGCTAAATGCATCCTTAAAGGTGGCATCCCACAGTGTAGTGTTTCTCAGAATATACCTGAGAAAGAATGGAGGCTTGAGCTCATCCCAACACCAGTTGGATCAGTTTAGGCTTGATGTTTATGCTTGAACGACGAGCACATCCTCCATGGCTGCATTGCACCGTGTATTATGCCTCTGGCACCTTCAAATGCTGGCAATTAGGTGCCAGCCTGTAGTATGACACTGTGGGGTGGCATTTCCATCACTGGAAAAAGTTGGCTTGTCATCCCTGAAGACCAATATCAATACAGTTGCATACCTCAATAGTGTGGAATCAATTTCATCTTTAAAAACAGCGTGGTGTTTATGAAAAAATACCAGAAAAAGAATGGATTCCTATCCTCGACCCAAAACTTGTTGGATCAGTGTAGGCGTGGGTGACCAACACAACCACACTGGCTGACTTGTGACAACTTCTGGTTCAGGGTTGGAAGGCCGTTCCACAGCAGTGTGTGAAGTCGAGGCTGTATGCTTCTTCCATATGCTGATTAGTATTGTTCCTGCCTTGTTACTGATGTTGCTAACATTTCAAAGTGCAATAAATTGTCCTCAAGTTATTCTAACCATTCTGGTTAATGTTTGTGACAGGAGAGCTTTAGGCTATGTCTACACTAAGCCATATAACCCCTTAAAGGGGAACATTATCACAATTTCAGAAGGGTTAAAACCATTAAAAATCAGTTCCCAGTGGCTTATTTTATTTTTCGAAGTTTTTTTCAAAATTTTACCCATCACGCAATGTCCCTAAAAAAAGCTTCAAAGTGCCTGATTTTAACCATCGTTATATACACCCGTCCATTTTCCTGTGACGTCACACAGTGATGCCAATACAAACAAACAGCAAGGTATAGCGACATTAGCTCGGATTCAGACTCGGATTTCAGCGGCTTAACACTGTCTGATAAGATAATTACTAACAACTATGAACTAGGTTTACAGCATATGAAATACATTTGGCAACAACATGCACTTTGAGAGTGCAGACAGCCCATTTCAGGCGCGCTCAGAACATATATTTTTCCACGATTTCAGCACTCAGGTTAACCATACCTAAATAGACACAAAATACTGCATTACACAAGACTACCCGAATGTACTTGAATGATTGAAAAAAATAAATGTTTTTAAGCTAAATTATTGGTAAACACAGTTTATGTATAATAATTTACGTAAAACCGCGAGTAATGAATAAAGTTTTCATCAATTAATATGTTCTGTAGACATACCCTCATCCGCTCTCTTTTCCTGAAAGCTGATCCGTCCAGTATTGGAGTTGATGTCAGCAGGCCAGGGAAGCTAGGGTCGATATTCTTCTCTTGATCATCTTCAGTGGCATAAAGGACGGTGTGAGCCAAGACATCCAGGGGGTTTAGCTCGCTCGTCTGCGGGAACAAACTGCCGCCATTGCTTGCCGTGCTACCGAGGTCCGTTGTCCCTGAATAGCTCACACACTCCGGCAGATTCAATGGCGGTCTGGCGGCAGATTTCTTTGACTTTATCGTTGGAAATGCATCTGCTTTGAGTGTCGCAGGATATCCACACATTCTTGCCATCTCTGTCGTAGCATAGCTTTCGTCGGTAAAGTGTGCGGAACAAACGACTGACCATTTCGTCAGCTTTTCCACACCGTCGTATTTTGAACAAATTTCGTCCAATTTCTTGCCACTTTTGCATCTTTGGGCCACTGGTGCAACTTGAATCCGTCCCTGTTCGTGTTGTTACACCCTCCGACAACACACCGACGAAAGTGAGAAAATGGCGGATTGCTTCCCGATGTGACGTGACGTTGTGACGCCATCGCTCCGAGAGCGAATAATAGAAAGGCGTTTAATTCGCCAAAATTCACCCATTTAGAGTTCGGAAATCGGTTAAAAAAATATATGGTCTTTTTTCTGCAACATCAAGGTATATATTGACGCTTACATAGGTCTGGTGATAATGTTCCCCTTTAAACAAATAATTATTTAGCCTAAGCATCATGTCAGCCACACTTAACCATCGTTTAAGGTAACCCTCCTTGGATATTTTTGGATAGTAAGTACGCCGTGTATTTCTTGAATCTCTGGCTCTCACTCATTGATCGTTTACAAACTGAGTTCGGAGAGAAAGTGACGCCAGAAAGACCGCGCCGCACACAAGAAGTGACGTCAGAAAGAACGCGCCACAACCAGCTTAATAACAACCGGCGGTAACCACTGGAAAGATGGAGGCGAGTCATCCAGACATGCCCGTGTTTCTCCTTATTCTACATGTACAGATGCTTGTAGAAATCACACATGAATACCTTAAGTGAAGGAAACGTGCGATTGCAGCTATTTGGGATACAACACATCTCAGACGGTAAGAGAACTTTCGAATGTCGAGGTCAGCTGTGATTCTACTTACCGAAAAACTTTGTCCATTTGTCGAAGGAGAGACAACAAGAATGCGAGCTCCCGTGGATGTGATAAAATAGGTAGCGTGTGCTTTGTATTACCTGGCCGTCGAGGGAAGACTACGGAAAACAGCAAATGCATTTGGACTGGCAAAGCAGACTGTATCAGTTATTGTCCGCCATGTATGTGGCGGACTCAACGTCTAGGTCCAGAGTATATAAAGTCACCAAAAACGAATGGACAATGAAGGTGAAGGTAAAATAGTGAGGAGTGTCCTGACCAGATATCTAGACCCCTAGATTGATTGTTGTAAAATGTTCTTTATCACATTGTTTACTTTCACGTGTTTATTAAAGATTTGATTAATTTATGATGTCTCAGGTGTGATTCACTACAATAGGGCCCCACAGCACACTGGATTCCAGTTCATTGAAATACCACAACACTGGCTATTGTTCAGATAAGTTACATTTAATTTAAGAACTTGCACACAAAGCAACACTGGAGGTGCCTATGATGTGCGCATTTTCCGCGCATGCAAACTAAGTCGCATTGCGCCGGCGGACGGAGGGGGTGAGTGGACAAGGATAAGGTTAGGTGGGATTTACCCTGGATAACCTTAGTGTAGAAGGGACCTTAGAAGAAGCCGTTTAGTGTGTTTGCAGTAGAATTGTGAAGGTGTCCTGGCGTGATTATGTGCGCTCTGCGAAAGCTTAAATCATTCATCACGTGTAGTGCAATACTGCACAGTCCCTAGTAACACTTTGGGTTCTAAAAATAACACGCCTGCAAGGACGGAGCATGCAAAAAATTTATTTTATTGTCTAGATGACAAAATTGCAAAGTTGTCTTTCTTTTGTGGTCTATTTTAGCGCAGCGACATTTTGTTCTATTTTGGAGCCGATTGTTGCCTCCTTAGCTGCTCATCAGCTTTGGTTGTTTATCGAGTATTTCCACATAGAAACAGTCACTCGTGTCCTTGACCAAATGCCAAATGCAGCGGCTGGTGCAAGTGTCAGAAGAAGGAGAGGACAGAGATGCCTCCAGAGGCATGTAACCAGGCAACGGCACCATGACGATAACATCTCCCCCCAGCTAGGAGCTCATACTCTTTCATTTTGCTTTTTGGCTGTATTCCTATACATCCATTTACATTTGCAGAGCATTTCTTTAAATTTGCATCATGCAAAGGAGAAGAAAAAGCCTTTTCTTCATTTATGCTCTTCTACATACAAGCTTCCTTTCTTTGCACGCAAATGACATGCATGCTTGAAAAGGTCTGTTAATGCTGCTCACTAATGTCTCACAGAGAGTGGAGCTTTGTCCTTTCAAGCATGTGTGCCACAAAGCAGCTTGTGTTTAAGCAATGTCACAATACTGTTGGTAATTTTGAAATATGTATACAATAGTTTAATCCAGCTCCTTTTAGGTGTGAAAGAAATAGAAATGACAGCTCGACATTAAAATGCATACAATGAAAGAAAATAATGATTCAACACAGTCAGGGCCTCACAAGATGTCAGACAGGAGGGAAAATACTTTTAAAATCAGGCAAAGAGTTCTGTCCAGTACATGGAGGAAGATCATTCAAACTAAAAACACACTCAAAATAGATAGAGAAATAATCTTTAATAGAAAGACACCAATTCAAGATTCAAGATTCAAGATGCTTTATTATTGTCCGTTCTTTAACATGTACAAGACACATAAGAACTGAAATTACATTTTCGGCACAGTCCCACTAAGAGCAGACATACGTTACAAGGGGGACAAGACGGGACCGCCAATGGATCAGCCACTTACGGCGCTCCTTAAAAAAGGTGGGAAAAAGGTGGCATTGGGAAAGGGGGAAGAGTAAAAAAAGTATCAGCTTAAGGCTGGACCCTCATTTTTTTGATCATTTTTCTTGTAGTTAATCGTTGAAATGTAATCAAAGACCATCACTAGTTTAAATTTGAAAGAAACATTAACATTCTTCCTCAACAATGATTATATTAACTTTATTCTTTTTACTCTCTATTAGAAAATACCATAGTACATTTGAACCGATACAATATCGATTCCTGGTACTTCGGAATTAATACTGGTACTCAAGGGTACCAAATTTCTTGACCTTTGTGTGTTCATGTGTTAATAAATAATAACGTGTTAACAGTTAAATCATTTTTTTTTAATTAAACATTTAAACACTGTGCTGTACACATTAAAGTTTTATTTTACTTGTGAGTATCATTTGCAAGTTTGCATTAATTTCAGTTTGTCTTAGGTCTCTTGCCGCAGTAAGGGAATAGTCTTTGCCATTAAGGATTTTCTTTTGTTGAGTCCTTGTCAGGCTTGTCCCTGACAGTTTGACTGTGTTTTAGTTTTTCCTCTGCGTTTGTCTTAGTTTTCTGTCAGCGCTTTTATTTTGTCTTCATTTCCTGATTGTCTCCCTGAGTGCTGCTTCCACTCAGCTGTGGCTGATTGGCACCTGGCCACACCTAGTGTCAATCAGCCAGCTGCTATTTAAACCTGCCTCCCCCTCCAGTCAGTGCTGGATTATTGTAGTGTCTACCTGTCATTGTCGATGTCACTACTACCTGTCATAATACTTGTCGTTGTAGCTCTGTCTACTTTTGTTCACTCTGCTCATGTCATAGTTCCTTCGTGTCACAGTAAGTGTTTTTGTTTCTTGTCCACAGTTAGCTTTTGTGCTATTTTAGTTCATAGCCAAGTTTGTTCTCCGCCTTGTGCGCGCCTTTTGTTTGTATCCTTTTGTTTGTATCCTTTTGTTTGTTTTTTTGCCATAGTGTTTAATTAAATCATGTTTTCCCGCACAATGCCTTCCGCCTTCTCTGCATCTTGGGGTTCGTCACCAACAAACTCTGACAGTCCTAATATTGTACTTATTACACACCAGCTGTTTGATTGTATAATGCACCTTAGTTGTAGTTGACATTAACTCATTTGAAGGTGTTAAAATCCTCATGTAATATCACTAATACTAATCAGTTGCATGTATATGGTATATCCAAAGTAAATTTAGCATCGAGCTAGCGCATTCAGAAAAGTGGAGCCTTACTTTTGAGTGTTTTTTATCAGACATGGTTGCCTTGTTGGCATGGAACATTACAACATTACTTAGAGGAAGTCCACTATGAATACACCGGTTTGCCCGTCAAATGTTTGACAGGCCCCAGTTTGTGCGACTGGGGAGCTCTCTGTCGGATACTGTGATCAGTGGTGTAGGTGCTCCACAGGGGACCGTCCTGTCTCCTTTCCTGTTCACCCTGTACACCTCAGACTTCCAGTATAGTTCCAAGTCCTGCCACTTGCAGAAATACTCTGACGACTCTGCTGTGGTCGGGTGTATCAGAGAGGGACGGGAATTGGAGTACAGGACACTGATCGCTGACTTTGTGGAGTGGTCTCAGGCGAACCATCTGGTCCTTAATGTGGACAAGACCAAGGAGCTGGTCATCGACTTCAGGAAGAGAGTGACCCAGCTGGAGCCCATCAAGATCCAGGGCCGGGAGGTGGCAGTAGTGGAGCAGTATAAGTACCTGGGAGTCCACTTGAACAGCAGACTGGACTGGAAGGACAACTGCAAAACTGTTTACAAGAAGGGCATGAGCAGACTCTTTTTCCTGAAGAAGCTTAGGTCCTTTAATGTGTGCAGCAAGCTGCTGGAGATATTTTATCAGTCTGTTGTGGCCAGTGCCCTGTACTTCGCAGTGGTTGGTTGGGGCAGCAGCACCAGCAAAAGGGACTCAAACCGGATTGATAAACTGATCCGGAAAGCCGGCCAAACTAGTGGCACGCAGTTGGAGGCGTTTGTGTCAGTGAGGTATAGGAAGACACTGGACAAACTGCTGGCCATCATGGACAATCCTGCCCACCCACTCCACCTGACAATTAAGGGACAGCGGAGCTCATACTCCAACAGGCTCCTTCAACTTCCTTTCCGCACTGTGCGATTCAAGAACTCCTTCATTTCACACTCCATCCAGCTGTATAATCACTCGCCATACAGCAATAGATGACATCTGCCTATTACCTGACACCTGACATGTTAGCTACTTCTCTTTGTTTATATATTTATAATGTCTATTTTCTATTTCCTGCTGGATCTACTCTCTATTTTATGCTGCTGCTGTCACATATACTGTATATACTGTAATATTGTACATGGTCATTGGTATATATTGTATATATGTTATAGACATAATATAATATGTGTGTATATATATTATTCTGTACACATATTATGTATATATTCGTATATATGTTGGATTTTTTTATCGCTATATTAGTCTATTTATACCTGCATTGTCCTTTCCATCCTTACACTTTCCATCATTGTAGCTGAGCGTTGAACAATTTCCCTTGTGGATCATTAAAGTTTGTCTAAGTCTAAGTCTATGTTTGCGTCTACAACCTGACGAGACGTTACGTGCAACAAAGGTATTGCCATATGATACCGTTTGATTATACGTAATTCAGTACCATTGGAATTTGGTCGCTTCCTATAAAAGTTCCAAATTCAGTACCCATCTCTAGAAAATAGTAAGATTTAAAGACAGAAAGTGAACAAACACTAATTTCAATGGAGAAAGAATCAGGTTAAATAATTTCTGCATCGCTATACTCCTTTTCAGACATGTTGAATTGTGCAAGTGTAAATGTGATGTCCCTTAATGTAACTTGTTCAGCATTAAGTGTGTCCCAATTCAACTTTTTTGCTTCCGACACGATACCGATATGGAGCCTTGAGTATTGGCCGATACCGATCCGATACAATATCAGCAGAAATCTTACATACTTTCATTATTTTGTAGCTAAAGTTAAAGTTAAAGTACTACTGATAGTCACACACACAAGAGGTGTGGTGAAATTACTCTCTGCATTTGACCCATCCCCTTGTTCACCCCCTGGGAGGTGAGGGGAGCAGTGAGCAGCAGCGGTGGCCGCGCTCGAGAACCATTTTGGTGATTTAACCCCCAATTCCAACCCTTGATGCTGAGTGCCAAGCAGGGAGGTAATGGGTCCCATTTTTATAGTCTTTGGTATGACTCGGCTGGGTTTTGTAAAATGTAAGAAAAGGTTGCATGTCAATGTCAATTTACCATCTGGAATAGATTCATGCAGTATTTAAGTTGAAATGGAGTTGTCATTTTTTGGCGACACCTAGTCCATCCATCCATCCATTTTCTACCGCTTATTCCCTTTTGGGGTCGCGGGGGGCGCTGGAGCCTATCTCAGCTACAATCGGGCGGAAGGCGGGGTACACCCTGGACAAGTCGCCACCTCATCGCAGACACCTAGTGTTTACAATAATTTGTAAAGTTAAGCTCATGATGCAGTATGTTGAATGATGCTGACACGTGTGTTACTGAATACTTTCTAATACACTTCTGCCTTGCGACTTTGTACGTGTAAGTAACATGCAACTATAATTTGCTACTAGAGATGTCCGATAATGACTTTTTTGCCGATATTCGATATTCCGATATTGTCTAACTCTTAATTACCGATTCCGATATCAACCGATACCGATATATACAGTCGTGGAATTAACGCATTATTATGCCTAATTTTGTTGTGATGCCCCGCTGGATGCATTAAACAATGTAACAAGGTTTTCCAAAATAAATCAACTCAATTTATGGAAAAAAAATGCCAACATGGCACTGCCATATTTATTATTGAAGTCACAAAGTGCATTAGTTTTTTTAACATGCCTCAAAACAGCAGCTTGGAATTTGGGACATGCAGAGCATGAGGAGGTTGAGGTGGACGGGGTTGGGGGGGGGGGGGGGGGGGAGAGTTAGGTGGTAGCGGGGGGTGTATATTGTAGCGTCCCGGAAGAGTTAGTGCTGCAAGGGGTTCTGGGTATTTGTTCTGTTGTGTTTATGTTGTGTTACGGTGCAGATGTTCTCCCGAAATGTGTTTGTCATTCTTGTTTGGTGTGGGTCCACAGTGTGGCGCATATTTGAAAAATTGTTAAAGTTGTTTATACGGCCACCCGCAGTGTGACCTCAGTGTTTCCCACAGGACAGGCATCTATTTGTGGTGGTGTGGTCGGGGGGGGAGCAAGACATTTAGATGTTAACTAGCTGTCCTGTCATGATCTCTCATGACAAATATTAATGTCTGGTGGTTTCATTTCCTGCTTAGCACACTTATTTTCCTTCTTTTGCCACTATTTCTCCTGTCTGGGCGCTGACTTCCTCACCTGTCCCTGATTAGCAATCAGGACACACCAGTTCCTAGTTGCCAATCAGCATGCTTTACATGCCAGTCCCGACCAGAGGACAGAGATCATTACTTGACATTTGTCCTTTTTGTGCTGTACCTCCATAGAGCTTTCTCTATGGTTCCTTTCCACTTACCTGCCGCACTATGTTTGTTTTGCCAATAAATACATTTTACCTGCACTTTACCTGCCGTCTCTGCCTCATCCGGTCACGACTCGCAACATCCACCACCAGATTGCAACATGTTCAGCTTTGCACAACTAAACACACTGCAGGAATGCTTGTATCGGACATTTAGATGTAATCGGACCCATTACCGATAAGAATACAGGACCGAGACACCCCTGTTAAGCATGTTAGAAACTAATAAAACTATTATTCACACTTCCAAATGCTACTGTGTAAGACTACCCACATCGCTTAACATATTAATATTATCCATCCATCCATCCATCCATCCATTTTCTACCGCTTGTCCCTTTCGGGGTCACGGGGGTTGCTGGAGCCTATCTCAGCTGCATTCGGGTGGAAGGTGGGGTACACCCTGGACAAGTCACAGGGCCAACACAGCTATACAGACAACATTCACACTCACATTCACACACTAGGGCCAGTTTAGTGTTGCCAATCAACCTATCCCCAGGTGCATGTCTTTGGAGGTGGGAGGAAGCCGGATTACCCGGAGAGAACCCACGCAGTCACGGGGAGAACATGCAAACTCCACACAGAAAGATCCCGAGCCCGGGATTGAACTCCGGACCTTCGTATTGTGAGGCACTATGCACAAAACTCCTGTCCCACCGTGCTGCCCCATATTAATATTAATAACTGACAGAAGTATATTGAGTTTTACAGGACATGCATGGTCCTATTTGTACACAAAATCTAAAAACTATATTTGGGTTAGTTTTTTGTCTGACTCGGAGGGAAGAAGCACACACAGCAAACTTGTAATTTAAAGAATCTTTGATGTTGGCTCCTTTTTGTGACCAATCCTGGTGAAGGCTCTCTCAGCACAATGCAAACTGACCTAGTTTATGTTTTCCGTGCTGTCTGCAGCAATAAACACACATGCATGTCATCATGCACGTGCGCACACACACGCACACGTACACACACACACACACACACACACACACACACACACACACACACACACACACACACACACACACACACACACACACACACACACACACACACACACACTGACAGCAGTGGATGAATGCATTCGGACATCCGCTTTTATTCAATTATGAAGACTTTGTTCCTAAACGAGTGCTTCTGCTAGCATGGTTGCATTCTCGCATAGATGAGGCGATACTTTAGTGTGGAAAAAAAAAATGCTCTGACAGTACTCACTTTAGACTCCTACTTGTATTTCTCTTCCTGCTCTAAGTGCTCTCTTGTTGATCTGCAGAGATCCGTAACCAGCTGGTGGAGCAGTTCCGTTGTTTGGAGCAGCAGTCGGAGTCTCGCCAGCAGCTGCTGCAAGACCTGCAGGACTTCTTCCGTCGGAAGGCCGAGCTCCAGCTGGAGTTCTCCAGAGGCCTGGACAAACTGGCGGAGCGCTACTCGGCCAAGATCCGCACTTCCAGAGAGCATCAGCATTTCAAGTGAGTTACGGTGCCTGCATTACTTCACCTGGAAAAAGATCTTTGGAATACTAAAGTTCTTTTATTTGTTATACACGACCCACGCTGTAAAAAGTATGCTTTGAACAATGTTGTGCCGCTTGGTGGATCTGTGGCTTGTTCCCCCACACCTCACAGCATAAAAGTCCCGGGTTTGATTCCCACATGGGGACTTTCTGTATGCCGATCACCTTTGTGAGTTTCCCCCAAGTGTTTCAGAATGTTCTCCTCCATTGGAAAACATGTTTATGGCACAATTTCCAGCCAGTTGTTTGGACCAAAATACTGACTTAATACTTGGATCTGGTTCCTGCGTCCTGCGCTGCTTCTTCGTCAAACACACCATCAGCAGCTTCTTCATATTTTTATGGATACATGTCTGCTGTTTATTAGCGATGCACCGAATTATCGACCACTGAAATTTGGCTGAAGATTTGGCCAAAAATGTCCCATGGGTAGGAGTAGTAAGTACACATATGTCCCTTTGTTCTTACTACTTTTACTGGGTAGGAGTACTAAGTACACACGTGTCCCTGTGTTCTTACTACTTTTACTGGGTAGGAGTACTAAGTACACATGTATCCCTGTGTTCTTACTACTTTTACTGGGTAGGAGTACTAAGTACACATGTATCCCTGTGTTCTTACTACTTTTACTGGGTAGGCGTACTAAGTACACATGTATCCCTGTGTTCTTACTACTTTTACGGGGTAGGAGTAGTAAGTACACATGTGTCCTCTGTGTTCTTACTACTCCTACCCAATAAAAGTAGTAAGTACATATATGTCTGTGTTCTTACTACATCTACAAGCTACTGTAGGAGTAGTAAGTATACATGTGTTCATTATTTCTTACTACATCTACAAGGTATGAGTAGTAACTACACGTGTACCTGTGTTCTTACTACTTTTACTGGGTAGGAGTAGTAAGTACACATGTGTCCTCTGTGTTCTTACTACTCCTACCCAATAAAAGTAGTAAGTACATATATGTCTGTGTTCTTACTACATCTACAAGCTACTGTAGGAGTAGTAAGTATACATGTGTTCATTATTTCTTACTACATCTACAAGGTATGAGTAGTAACTACACGTGTCCCTGTGTTCTTACTACTTTTACTGGGTAGGAGTAGTAAGTAGACGTGTCCTCTGTGTTCTTACTACTCCTACCCAATAAAAGTAGTAAGTGCAGATATGCCTGTGTTCTTACTACATCTACAAGCTACTGTAGGAGTAGTAAGTATACATGTGTTCATTATTTCTTGCTACATCTACAAGGTAGGAGTAGTAAGTACACATGTGTCCCTGTGTTCTTACTACTTTTACGGGGTAGGAGTAGTAAGTACACATGTGTCCTCTGTGTTCTTACTACTCCTACCCAAAAAAAGTAGTAAGTGAAGATATGTCTGTGTTCTTACTACATCTACAAGCTACTTTAGGAGTAGTAAGTATACATGTGTTCATTATTTCTTACTACATCTACAAGGTAGGAGTAGTAACTACACATGTGTCCCTGTGTTCTTACGACTTTTACTGGGTAGGAGTAGTAAGTAAACGTGTCCTCTGTGTTCTTACTACTCCTACCCAATAAAAGTAGTAAGTACATGTATGTCTGTGTTCTTACTACATCTACAAGCTACTGTAGGAGTAGTAAGTATACATGTGTTCATTATTTCTTACTACATCTACAAGGTATGAGTAGTAACTACACGTGTACCTGTGTTCTTACTACTTTTACTGGGTAGGAGTAGTAAGTACACATGTGTCCTCTGTGTTCTTACTACTCCTACCCAATAAAAGTAGTAAGTACATATATGTCTGTGTTCTTACTACATCTACAAGCTACTGTAGGAGTAGTAAGTATACATGTGTTCATTATTTCTTACTACATCTACAAGGTATGAGTAGTAACTACACGTGTCCCTGTGTTCTTACTACTTTTACTGGGTAGGAGTAGTAAGTAGACGTGTCCTCTGTGTTCTTACTACTCCTACCCAATAAAAGTAGTAAGTGCAGATATGCCTGTGTTCTTACTACATCTACAAGCTACTGTAGGAGTAGTAAGTATACATGTGTTCATTATTTCTTGCTACATCTACAAGGTAGGAGTAGTAAGTACACATGTGTCCCTGTGTTCTTACTACTTTTACGGGGTAGGAGTAGTAAGTACACATGTGTCCTCTGTGTTCTTACTACTCCTACCCAAAAAAAGTAGTAAGTGAAGATATGTCTGTGTTCTTACTACATCTACAAGCTACTTTAGGAGTAGTAAGTATACATGTGTTCATTATTTCTTACTACATCTACAAGGTAGGAGTAGTAACTACACATGTGTCCCTGTGTTCTTACGACTTTTACTGGGTAGGAGTAGTAAGTAAACGTGTCCTCTGTGTTCTTACTACTCCTACCCAATAAAAGTAGTAAGTACATGTATGTCTGTGTTCTTACTACATCTACAAGCTACTGTAGGAGTAGTAAGTATACATGTGTTCAATATTTCTTACTACATCTACAAGGTAGGAGTAGTAAGTACACATGTGTCCTGTGTTCTTACTACTTTTACTTGGTAGGAGTAGTAAGTAGACGTGTCCTCTGTGTTCTTACTACTCCTACCCAATAAAAGTAGTAAGTACAGATATGTCTGTGTTCTTACTACATCTACAAGCTACTGTAGGAGTAGTAAGTATACATGTGTTCATCATTTCTTACTACATCTACAAGGTAGGAGTAGTAAGTACACATGTGTACCTGTGTTCTTACTACTTTTACTGGGTAGGAGTAGTAAGTAGACGTGTCCTCTGTGTTCTTACTACTCCTACCCAATAAAAGTAGTAAGTACATATATGTCTGTGTTCTTACTACATCTACAAGCTACTGTAGGAGTAGTAAGTATACATGTGTTCAATATTTCTTACTACATCTACAAGGTAGGAGTAGTAAGTACACATGTGTCCTGTGTTCTTACTACTTTTACTTGGTAGGAGTAGTAAGTAGACGTGTCCTCTGTGTTCTTACTACTCCTACCCAATAAAAGTAGTAAGTACAGATATGTCTGTGTTCTTACTACATCTACAAGCTACTGTAGGAGTAGTAAGTATACATGTGTTCATCATTTCTTACTACATCTACAAGGTAGGAGTAGTAAGTACACATGTGTCCCTGTGTTCTTACTACTTTTACTGGGTAGGAGTAGTAAGTAGACGTGTCCTCTGTGTTCTTACTACTCCTACCCAATAAAAGTAGTAAGTGCAGATATGCCTGTGTTCTTACTACATCTACAAGCTACTGTAGGAGTAGTAAGTATACATGTGTTCATTATTTCTTACTACATCTACAAGGTAGGAGTAGTAAGTACACATGTGTCCCTGTGTTCTTACTACTTTTACGGGGTAGGAGTAGTAAGTACACATGTGTCCTCTGTGTTCTTACTACTCCTACCCAAAAAAGTAGTAAGTGAAGATATGTCTGTGTTCTTACTACATCTACAAGCTACTTTAGGAGTAGTAAGTATACATGTGTTCATTATTTCTTACTACATCTACAAGGTAGGAGTAGTAACTACACATGTGTCCCTGTGTTCTTACGACTTTTACTGGGTAGGAGTAGTAAGTAAACGTGTCCTCTGTGTTCTTACTACTCCTACCCAATAAAAGTAGTAAGTACATGTATGTCTGTGTTCTTACTACATCTACAAGCTACTGTAGGAGTAGTAAGTATACATGTGTTCATTATTTCTTACTACATCTACAAGGTAGGAGTAGTAAGTACACATGTGTCCCTGTGTTCTTACTACTTTTACTGGGTAGGAGTAGTAAGTAGACGTGTCCTCTGTGTTCTTACTACTCCTACCCAATAAAAGTAGTAAGTGCAGATATGCCTGTGTTCTTACTACATCTACAAGCTACTGTAGGAGTAGTAAGTATACATGTGTTCATTATTTCTTACTACATCTACAAGGTAGGAGTAGTAAGTACACATGTGTCCCTGTGTTCTTACTACTTTTACGGGGTAGGAGTAGTAAGTACACATGTGTCCTCTGTGTTCTTACTACTCCTACCCAAAAAAAGTAGTAAGTGAAGATATGTCTGTGTTCTTACTACATCTACAAGCTACTTTAGGAGTAGTAAGTATACATGTGTTCATTATTTCTTACTACATCTACAAGGTAGGAGTAGTAACTACACATGTGTCCCTGTGTTCTTACGACTTTTACTGGGTAGGAGTAGTAAGTAAACGTGTCCTCTGTGTTCTTACTACTCCTACCCAATAAAAGTAGTAAGTACATGTATGTCTGTGTTCTTACTACATCTACAAGCTACTGTAGGAGTAGTAAGTATACATGTGTTCAATATTTCTTACTACATCTACAAGGTAGGAGTAGTAAGTACACATGTGTCCTGTGTTCTTACTACTTTTACTTGGTAGGAGTAGTAAGTAGACGTGTCCTCTGTGTTCTTACTACTCCTACCCAATAAAAGTAGTAAGTACAGATATGTCTGTGTTCTTACTACATCTACAAGCTACTGTAGGAGTAGTAAGTATACATGTGTTCATCATTTCTTACTACATCTACAAGGTAGGAGTAGTAAGTACACATGTGTACCTGTGTTCTTACTACTTTTACTGGGTAGGAGTAGTAAGTAGACGTGTCCTCTGTGTTCTTACTACTCCTACCCAATAAAAGTAGTAAGTACATATATGTCTGTGTTCTTACTACATCTACAAGCTACTTTAGGAGTAGTAAGTATACATGTGTTCATTATTTCTTACTACATCTACAAGGTAGGAGTAGTAACTACACATGTGTCCCTGTGTTCTTACGACTTTTACTGGGTAGGAGTAGTAAGTAAACGTGTCCTCTGTGTTCTTACTACTCCTACCCAATAAAAGTAGTAAGTACATGTATGTCTGTGTTCTTACTACATCTACAAGCTGCTGTAGGAGTAGTAAGTATACATGTATTCATCATTTCTTACTACATCTACAAGGTAGGAGTAGTAAGTACACATGTGTCCTGTGTTCTTACTACTTTTACTTGGTAGGAGTAGTAAGTAGACGTGTCCTCTGTGTTCTTACTACTTCTACCCAATAAAAGTAGTAAGTACAGATATGTCTGTGTTCTTACTACATCTACAAGCTACTGTAGGAGTAGTAAGTAAACATGTGTTCATCATTTCTTACTACATCTACAAGGTAGGAGTAGTAAGTACACATGTGTACCTGTGTTCTTACTACTTTTACTGGGTAGGAGTAGTAAGTAGACGTGTCCTCTGTGTTCTTACTACTCCTACCCAATAAAAGTAGTAAGTACATATATGTCTGTGTTCTTACTACATCTACAAGCTACTGTAGGAGTAGTAAGTATACATGTGTTCATTATTTCTTACTACATCTACAAGGTATGAGTAGTAACTACACGTGTACCTGTGTTCTTACTACTTTTACTGGGTAGGAGTAGTAAGTACACATGTGTCCTCTGTGTTCTTACTACTCCTACCCAATAAAAGTAGTAAGTACATATATGTCTGTGTTCTTACTACATCTACAAGCTCCTGTAGGAGTAGTAAGTATACATGTGTTCATTATTTCTTACTACATCTACAAGGTATGAGTAGTAACTACACGTGTCCCTGTGTTCTTACTACTTTTACTGGGTAGGAGTAGTAAGTAGACGTGTCCTCTGTGTTCTTACTACTCCTACCCAATAAAAGTAGTAAGTACAGATATGTCTGTGTTCTTACTACATCTACAAGCTACTGTAGGAGTAGTAAGTATACATGTGTTCATCATTTCTTACTACATCTACAAGGTAGGAGTAGTAAGTACACATGTGTACCTGTGTTCTTACTACTTTTACTGGGTAGGAGTAGTAAGTAGACGTGTCCTCTGTGTTCTTACTACTCCTACCCAATAAAAGTAGTAAGTACATATATGTCTGTGTTCTTACTACATCTACAAGCTATTGTAGGAGTAGTAAGTATACATGTGTTCATTATTTCTTACTACATCTACAAGGTATGAGTAGTAACTACACGTGTCCCTGTGTTCTTACTACTTTTACTGGGTAGGAGTAGTAAGTACACATGTGTCCTCTGTGTTCTTACTACTCCTACCCAATAAAAGTAGTAAGTACATATATGTCTGTGTTCTTACTACATCTACAAGCTCCTGTAGGAGTAGTAAGTATACATGTGTTCATTATTTCTTACTACATCTACAAGGTATGAGTAGTAACTACACGTGTCCCTGTGTTCTTACTACTTTTACTGGGTAGGAGTAGTAAGTAGACGTGTCCTCTGTGTTCTTACTACTCCTACCCAATAAAAGTAGTAAGTACAGATATGTCTGTGTTCTTACTACATCTACAAGCTACTGTAGGAGTAGTAAGTATACATGTGTTCATCATTTCTTACTACATCTACAAGGTAGGAGTAGTAAGTACACATGTGTACCTGTGTTCTTACTACTTTTACTGGGTAGGAGTAGTAAGTAGACGTGTCCTCTGTGTTCTTACTACTCCTACCCAATAAAAGTAGTAAGTACATATATGTCTGTGTTCTTACTACATCTACAAGCTATTGTAGGAGTAGTAAGTATACATGTGTTCATTATTTCTTACTACATCTACAAGGTATGAGTAGTAACTACACGTGTCCCTGTGTTCTTACTACTTTTACTGGGTAGGAGTAGTAAGTACACATGTGTCCTCTGTGTTCTTACTACTCCTACCCAATAAAAGTAGTAAGTACATATATGTCTGTGTTCTTACTACATCTACAAGCTCCTGTAGGAGTAGTAAGTATACATGTGTTCATTATTTCTTACTACATCTACAAGGTAGGAGTAGTAAGAACACATGTATTCCTGTGTTACTACTACATTTACTGGTTAGAACAAGCCTGTTGAGTAGATTGAGCACTGCTGCTACCTAGCTGCAGACCCATCCAGAGGGTCCTGACTTGGGATGTACGATAATGGCTTTTTGCCGATATCCGATATTCCGATATTGTCCAACTCTTTAATTACCGATACCGATATCAACCGATACCGGTATCAACCTATATATGCAGTCATGGAATTAACACACTATTATGCCTAATTTGGACAACCAGGTATGGTGAAGATAAGGTACTTTTTAAAAAAAATAGTAAAATAAGATAAATAAATTAAAAACATTTTCTTGAATAAAAAAGAAAGTACAACAATATAAAAACAGTTACATAGAAACTAGTAATTAAAGAAAATTAGTAAAATTAACTGTTAAAGGTTAGTACTATTAGTGGACCAGCAGCACGCACAATCATGTGTGCTTACGGACTGTATCCCTACAGACTGTATTGATATATATTGATATATAATGTAGGAACCAGAATATTAATAACAGAAAGAAACAACCCTTTTGTGTGGATGAGTGTGAATGAGTTTTTTGGGTTGGTGCACTAATTGTAAGTGTATCTTGTGTTTTTAATGTTGATTTAATAAAAACATTTAAAAAACGATACCGATAATAAAAAAAACGATACCGATAATTTCCGATATTTCATTTTAACACATTTTTCAGGCCAATAATAAGTTATCGGACATCCCTAGTCCTGACCCACTATTTGAGAAACACATTCGCTACAACAACTAGCGGTGGGGAGGCTCTTCACCTGAAACAGTGGTCCCCAACCACCGGTCCGGGACCTGGTACGGGTCCATGGCGCATTTGCTACTGGGCCACACAGAAGCATAATTTAAAAACGATCATATTAGTTCATATAAGTTGCTGTTTGTCATCTGTAGTTCCCAGCAGGTTGATGGTATATACAACAAGGTCTATAAAACGTTCATTAAGACAGCACCAACATCAGACATAAACAGTACAATAAAATAAACTTTCTCAGATATAACAATAACAATAAAAATACAGACCCATATAAAACAGTAGGTTTCTGCATTACCTCAGCTCAGGGTAGATCATGAATAGTCACCATGCAGTTCAGCAAGGCAGGTGGAGAAGCGCTATCGTGCTAATGTGCAAGTGTGCTAAATTGTTGCATATAGTAAGTGTGCTGAAGAAAGAAAATATGTCCCAGTAAGATAAATTGCCTGTGTTATTGCACATAGCACTCTTGCACAAGTTGTTAGCATTAACATATGTTTTTACGCATGGAACATTGAAAACAAAAAGCATACATCAGGGTATCTATGTAAGAAATATTGCACAAAATACAAATACATAACTTTTAGCACAGAAATAGAAATCCATATAAAGCCAAAGAAATCCATTGGAACTAATAGCAAGTACCGTATTTTTCAGAGTATAAGTCGCACCGGAGTATAAGTCGCACCTGCTGAAAATGCATAAAAAAGAAGAAAAAAAACATATATAAGTCGCACTGGAGTATAAGTCGCATTTTTGGGGGATATTTATTTGATAAAACCCAACACCAAGAATAGACATTTGAAAGGCAATTTAAAATAAATAAAGAATAGTGAACAACAGGCTGAATAAGTGTACGTTATATGACGCATAAATAACCAACTGAGAACGTGCCTGGTATGTTAACGTAACATATTATGGTAAGAGTCATTCAAATAACTATAACATATAGAACATGCTATACGTTTACCAAACAATCTGTCACTCCTAATCGCTAAATCCCATGAAATCTTATACGTCTAGTCTCTTACGTGAATGAGCTAAATAATATTATTTGATATTTTACGGTAATGTGTTAATAAATTCACACATAAGTCGCTCCTGAGTATAAGTCACACCTCCGGCCAAACTATGAAAAAACTGCGACTTGTAGTCCGAAAAATACGGCATACCTAGTTTTATTATATATCTATGACTTCAGCAACGACCACAAATGAGCAAAATTGAGTAAAAAAGTATTTGGAGAAAAAAGTTTTTTTTTCATTCACTTATTTTTGCTGTATTTATCCGTCACATGTGAAAATAATGCCTACATCAAACTGGTCCTTGGTGCAAAAAAGGTTGGCGATCCCCAGTACAGAATGACATTCAGCTTGTATCTCAGTAAGAACAACTAGTAAGCTGGGACCCTCGTATCATTAGGTACCACAATTGGTTTCAAAATGTTTTTCAATGAAAATCGAGAAACGCTGCACATTGTACTGCTCGGCAGAAGATGCTGGTTTAGAAACAAAGAGCTGTCAGCTACTAAAAGGATGGACAATAACAACGACTAAGGATGAATAAATGCAGAAGAATTGACCTGAAATGAAGTCAGGGCCTCAGGCTGCAGTGTTCTTCCCAACTAGGTCAGACTGTTCTTTGTCCACTCCTACCGACCCGTCTTATTCTGTACGCGATTGTAATTTCTTTACATTCTCAAACAGGACGCTCACGTCCTCAGCGCTCACAAAAATAAAGAGCTAAGGAAGTCAAAGAAATGAAAGCTATTTTGCTCAAAGTGTCCAATGGACTTTATGTTGAGCTCATGTTCATGTTTGTTATCTTACATAAATATATGACATTATTATATGGCATTAGTATATTATATTACTAAATGACATTATTATAGAAAGTGAGGACATGTTGAGCTCATGTTGCCTGGCAACCTACCGATCTGTCCATCTCTTGGGTCTCTCTGGCCGATTATGTAAACATTCCAAGCAGGCAGTGTGTGACGCTGATGAATGGAGCATTCCTCTAAGGACCACTCTGTCACTTGACTTTTCTTGTCGCGACAGATCACCTTCATCAAAACCCCTTCCGTCACTTAAAATAGCCATCATCATAAATGGCCGTCTACTCCCCGACTACAATGCCTCAAGCCTTAGTCCCAATTATATGTTGCAGCTTAGAGAAGCCTTTGCTAAAGAGCTTAGTGTTCCTGATTGTTATTATCAGTCGTACTTTCATTTCTAATGCCAGTAAGGACTATTAGGGCCATGCTTATATGCTTTATGCAACTTAATAAACAAAGAGTGGAAGGTTGGTCACTATGATCAGTTTATTTGATAAAAATACTGCATACATTTCAGTACGGGACAAATCTGCAATTTCTTCCCTATTGACCAGAAGTCTAGTTAAAGCCTGGGCTGCATATTATTTCTTCATTGACTCACTATATTGCAAGGCATTTATGTATATGTATTTATGTATTTAATATTTGTTTACTTACTATGGCAGGGGTGGGCAATTAATTTTTGTCGGGGCAATATTTGTCGGACAATATTTCAATTACATTTTGCTCAATATTATTTTTGATACACCATAAGATAAATATTAATAATATTATTAATAATAATTATTATTATAATAATGAATAATAATAATAATAATAATAATAATAATTTCATTTAACCTAACTTAAGTTTATACAAAAGCAGATTGCTTTTGATGGTTTTACTTTTACACAACACTTCCTGATGTATAATACAATGCAAAAATGTAAATTTCTGTCACTTTATCCTGCATCCTCTTTAAAAGTCCAACATTTTTCCCCGTCAGATTTGGACAACCATCTGTTGTCACACCTGCCAGCTTGTCCCATTTCAGCCCTAACATGTCCAAACACGCATTTACCTCTGTGAACAAGTCATTACCTGTGGTTGTCTCTTTAATTGACTGCATGGCTGCCAGCTCCTCCGTGATTTGAAAGTCTGCAGTTATCCCACGTAAGAAGATGAGCAGCTGGGCGGTGTCACGTACATTGCAGCTTTCATCCAAAGCCAGCGAAAAACAGTCAAAGTCGGCCGTTCTGTTCTTCAGCTGAAGCTCCAAGTTTCCTTCTCCTCGTTACAGTGCGTCGGGAGAGTGACACATTGTCAAATGCGCCCCTCTTCTCCGGGAATATCAGCGCAACATAGTCCAATAAGCACTCCTTGATAAACTCTCCGTCAGAAAACGTCTTTCCTTATCTGGCGATTTTGTGAGAAATTACAAAACTTGTCCTGATGGCTGCATCTCTGGGGGTGTGAAATTAGGCAAAAAGTCCTTGTTGGGTTTGCCATTTTACCATCAACGCATCAGCCTCCCTTGCGTGCGCTTCATCGGACAGATTCCGGTATTTTTCCTCGTGCTTCGTCGTGTAGTGGTGATTCAAATGATATTCTTTAAACACAGCAACCTGTGTACCACAAATGAAGCACACGGCTTTACCTTTAATTTCTGTAAAGAAATACTTGGCAGTCCATGTCTTGTTGGAAACAGGCCATTCGTCATCAACTTTTCTTTTTTTAGCGTGAGCTGACATCTTGGGGGTAACCGGGCATCACTTGTCGCTGTGCACCTTCACTCACAGGTTACACACGGACATACGTCCATAAATAACACTTTTCAAAATAAAATCAGCATCGTTGTATTGCACGCACGACATAGATACTTTTTTAAATGTATTTTGTAATTTATGATTGGCCTCACGCGGGCCGGACAGGGACGCACAAAGGGCCGGATGTGGCCCGCGGGCCGCAGAATGCCCAGGTCTGTACTATGGTATATTATTTATGTATTACTTATTCACTGTTCTGTTACAGAGAACAAGAAAATGAGATAAAATTGCTATGTTATGAAAAGCGGTAGGATTTAATAAGCTAAGCTTCTTCCTACTGCTTTTCGGACGTGCTGTAATGAAAAAACTGGAAATATGTGATGCATTACATTGTATAGTATGCATGTTCGAAATAAACAGAAACTGAACTGAACTGAATTTATACTTCCTGTCTCTCACATGACGTGAGAATATTCGTACGCAACTGTACCGTCATGAAAGTTCAGTACCAAAAACTGCGACAATTTTAGGATCAAGATCATAGAAGTATGGAAATAAATTCAAGAGCAAGATCAGGTTACGCTTGTTTAATAGTGTTTTTAGAAATGTTGGAAACGAGACACGTGCGGTCAGGGTAGGCGGTGAGGCGGAGCCTGACTTGTCATGACGGAGAAAACAAACAAAAGAAAACAAATAACAAAACCATCAAATAAATATTATTTTCTCCATTAAAATGTGTTATAAATGTGTTATCTGTATGACTAAAATTACTATAAATTTGCACATAAACCGATCATGAGGATGAGTGTGTGTTGTCCCTTCACCTCCTGAAGAGGAAGAGGCTTACTTCTGGTCTGATTGCACAATCGCTAAAATAATGTTTGCAGATTCCTTTTTTAATGAATTTCTAGTTTGTACACTGTAGAATCTACAACCTGTTAAATGATGATCTATCTATCCATTTCCTACCGCTTGTCCCTTTCGCGGTTACTGGGGAGATGGAGCCTATCTCAGCTGCACTCGGGCGGAAGGCGGAATACACCCTGGACAAGTCGCCACCTCATTGCAGGGCCAACACAGACAGACAGACAACATTCATACTCACATTCTCAATATTGATAATCAGACTCTAAATCAAACTCTAAAATAGAGAAAAGAGGACCTGGAGTCTCAGGTCCTAGAGATTAGATTAGATTAGATTGGATTAGATTTCTTTATTTGTACCCGCAGGTAAATTTGGCTCGCCGTGGAAGACAGATGAACAATAGAAGAACATTAATAACATTATAGAGGTGGGCCAAAGAAAAGGCAAAATAAGTAAATACATACAGTGGGGTGCGGGGACCCCCTAGTGGTAGTTGTAGGCTGTCCCCAGCTAAATGACAGATAGTTAATAGGAATAGACCCTTACTGGGTCCATTTGTACACTTTCAGTTACATTAGCATTGATAATATACATGTGGGCCCATAAATAGAAATGCTGTTAAATGTAGCTTTGATGTAGCAAGCTACTTTTGCCGTTTAAATTGTAGTGTAGCTTGCTACAATTCTACGAAATAGCTTCCACTGTAGTTTAGCTACATTTACTCGAGAGTAACTTGTAGCTTACCTGACTACATTTTCTAAGTATCTTGCCTATCACTGCTCCTCTGTTGTTTGATAAGTGAATACAAGTGTTAGCAACTGCTGTGTAAAGGGAAAAGGGGAGGATTAAATAAGCTCTGCTTCTTTCCACTCCTTTTCGATCATGTTGAAAAGAAAAAACTTGGAAATTGTGATGTATCACGTTGTATGCATGCATGTTCGAAATAAACTCAAACTCAAACGTGACATAGGTTTTGGGTGACACTGTAAATGTCGGTATCAATCCAATACCAAATAGTTACAGGGTCATATATTGGTCATAATTAAAGTTCTCCAGGGACGTATTTCCTGAGCTTAAAAACAATTAGAAAAAACTAAAGATTTAGTGATAAAAAAACTATCAATGTAATCATTGTACTATCGATGTCTGTGTATATCCACTTCTGGTATTTGTTAACATTCAGGAGCGCGAGCTTGCTGTTAGTGGTTACCTATTGTATCTTCCTACGGTGTTTAGTGAAGCATGTTTAGCTATTCCTCATCCTGGGGATGATGATTGTAAGAAACATAGTTTATTTGTCGCCATTGTAATGATCCGTGGCCCGGATCATGTTTTGTTTAGTTTTGTTCTGTTAGTTTGACTACCTCAGTTCTGTTTTCAGCACCCCTGGGTTTGTGTTTTGGTTTCCATGGGTGCTGATTAATCTCACCTGCCTCTGATTAGTGTTCGGCGTGCTCACCTGCTGCCGGGCACTTATCAGAGAGCTACTTATTCATGTTGTGCGTGACACTCAGTCTGGCTTCCTTATTTGCTACAAGCAACAGTTACGTTGGATGAATTCTGGTCCATATGCTTTTAAATCTTGTGCTAAGTCTCGCCTTAGCTTCCCGTGCTATCTGGCACGATTTCCTTTTGTATGTCATTGAATGATTTATGGACAATAAATCACATTCCTACCTGCAGGCTTTGTCCGCAGTTCCGTCCGCATCCCGGGAGAACTACCCACGCAGAAACATGCGACCCAACCATGACAGCCATGAGACGAGGATTAGTGATTTAGAAGTATCTAAAACACAGGCGACTGTGACGAGGATTAGTGATTTAGAAGTATCTAAAACACAGGCGACTGTGGATGGACATTAACCGCTAGCTGGCTGTTTCAAAGCACCTCTTCCAGAGTGGCGCTTCAGTGTTTATAGCTTCAACTTCAGTGTTTCCCACACATTCATTTATTTGTGGCGGCCCGCCACGAAAGAATTACGTCCGCCACAAATGGATTTTTCGGCTTTTGACTCGCTCGACCGCTCATAAAAGCAATGAGACTCTGTCTGTGAATGTTGCTTGTAGTTACAACTCCTGTGCAGTAGGTGGCGGTAGCCTACTATGCATTGTAACTCCGCCAATAGCACTTAATTCACCTGGTGGGCCAGAAGAAGAAGAAGAAGAAGACGAAGAAGACGACAACGACGAAGTAAAAGAAGAACGGACCGACCGGATCAAAATACGAGGGTAATATAAGTTATAGGTAGATAGGTTATAGCTGCATCGCTCGCGGCTCGTCATATATTTAACGTTAATCCGCGATTTCACCGAGCGTTTCACTGACAGTGAGCAGCCTGACGCTGCTTCATTAACACCGCCGCTGTTTGACTCGGGGTCCGGGGCAGACGCATGTAGTAACAGTCACTTGTTTTCATACCGACGAGCTAACGTGTCCAGGTTATAACCCTGTTGTCAATAAACACACATGGACTGAAGCTAAATTGTCCACTGTCCACTGCAGCATGTGAATGCAATGAAAATAATAAAATCTGAGCCAACCATCTGTTAAAATGTTGTCCAGGTTAATGTTTTGGCCATTAAAGGCCCTTCATTTCAAGATTTCAACTGTGATCGGGCTTTAAACAGGTGGCTGACCTGTTCAGATGGGTGTAACTGCTACTGTTCAAATAATGTGAAATAGCATTTAATTTTACGTGTATGCAATGCCATTTAAATGTAATGATGGATAATAATAATAATAATAATAATAATAAATACTGTGTAGTGTTGTAAATAGTCAACGGGAAGGATTTTAGTAAGATATAAGCCATGAGCACTGCACAGCCAGAAAAAAACCTAGGCAGGACAAGTAAAAATATTGGGGCAAGTAGATTTGAGAAGTCCGGCAAGTAGAAAAAAACCTTAACGTTGAACCCTGCATGTGTTGAGCTGCTGCCGCTTAAGGTTAGACGGCACTGTACATAGAGCGGTTCTGCTCGTTAGTAATAAATTCTAATGTTGGATGTTTACTCCTTCACACAGATGAGTATAGAAAAATATTTTCAACGGCCGAAAAGGGCTCGACTTGGAGAGGAGGTAGGCCTACAGTCCGGACCACAGGTGCGACCTGTTCAGCAGCAGCAGGAGGAGGAGGAGGAGGAGGTTGACTGACTCTGGCAGGACACCTCTGCCTCTGTTTCACTTCATGTTGCTGGTAAATAATATGGTTGTAGTAGTAGGCTAAAGTTAAATTATTTAGTATTCACTAATTAAAGGGGCAGAGCTTTAAGAGACATTTTAGCTTTTATATTTTATAAGATATATTTTTTGTAAGAACCACAATTAATAAATATATTTCAGTGAATCACTAATTGTTCAAATCTGTATATAAATATGTACATAAAATGTTGTAATTATATTCCAACTCCGCGTTCTTCTTGGTCATCGCCGCTGCCGCCGCCACCCCCCCGACCACACCACCACAAATAGATGCCTGTCCCGTGGGAAACATTGAACTTTATTGTCAGTTTCAAGCCAGCATGCGTCCATTCTCCCTCTTCTATCTCCATGCTGGTTTTGCTTTTAAGTACTCCCTCCGTGGGCGTTGTTCAACATGCGCCTCTGCTCGTTTTACCAGCAATGTCACTGCGTGACGACAGTTCGACGTCATGTCCGTAAAAAAAAAAAGTACTGGTATTTTTTTTTTACCGTTCAGAATTCATTAGTACCGCATTACTTTATTAGTACAGATATACCGTACAAGCCTAGTGCACACTAAACTAAACTTGGACATAAAAACTAAAAGAGCGTGATGACAGCATCTGAAACATAGCACAGACATTAACATACAACTGACAATGAAAGTAGCCACGGCTCAACTTAAATAATCTTGATTGTTAATGTAAAACAGGTGTGTGGAGCAGCGCTCAAAGGCAGGAGTAAAGTTTCTGAAGGTTAACACAAAAAAGGAAGTACAACCAAACTAAGAGTGCTCGACAGGAACTAAAACACCAAACATTGGAAAACACCCACAAACTCAAAATAAGACATGACCAATGTTCCCTCTAATTTTTCATGTGTGCGAGCAAACGCAAAAACTCCCTGAGCATTCGGTGGAGCCCATGTGAGCAACATCAGACGTGCACACTGTGGCTACACCAGCAGCACACCTGTCCCAAACCTGACTAAATAACAAGTCAAATCTCCATCCATCCATCCATTTTCTACCGCTTGTCCCTTTCGGGGTCGCGGGGGGTGCTGGAGCCTATCTCAGCTGCATTCGGGCGGAAGACGGTTTACACCCTGGACAAGTCCCCACCTCATAGCAGGGCCAACACAGATAGACAGACAACATTATCTTATTATTATAATCAAATGACAACAGTCATTTCCATGAGGTTATTTTCTAATATATTAGTGTTTAGGCCCACTTACAATGACAATAACAAAAGAATATTGTTTTTCATGAACTGTGTACTTGTATTGTTTGTCTGGGTGGAGGTCCTGCTTTGGAAATAATTTGTACCCCTTTCAGACATTGCATTTAGTTCCCATTAAAACATTCACATGTTGCACAATGAGATGTAAGCAGGGGCTCATGTGGACATTCCTGCAACTTCCTGTTTGTAAAAAATATATTTTTATTAGTATTTATTTAATATACTAACAGCATTTCATGATTAATATTTATAAATTAAGATTCCTAATGAATGACACTAGAATAAGCACACATTTGATTGGTAAATCATAGTGTAACGACCTGGAATTACACTTTATGTGTGGTGTTGGAGTTGTCCGACTTTTTGTGTGGCTGTAAACGCATCACTGGCTAAGTGCCATATGTACATGTGTTGGCGCAAGTGAGAACGAGTGAGCGGCTGCTGTTGATATAACAAAGTTGCTTTTGGTCTGGTTTGTACTGCAGAAAATGACCAGTTTTGGTAGATATCATTTTTTTTACTAATGTTTTGATGATGTGTTTATGGCCGACAATAAAGAGTTTTGCTCAGTAAAGTGATCGATGGATTTCATGTCCTCAAAGCGTCTCGACAGACGTTACAATATTTGAACAATGATGACGAAAACTGTTTTCTCTGTCGTGTACGTGTCGTGTCGAAAATTGTTACGCGCTTATTTTTTTATTTGATTGTGTGCGTGGCATAGATTTGCCGCGCGCAGAGGACGCTTGAGCAGTGCGCAATTGCACAGGCACGCACCTTAGAGGGAACATTGGACATGACCTGTCACAAATGGGACCTAAAAATACTAGACAGCAACTTTATCAAATCCTTTTTGGTCTCATTCATCACATCATAATATGGTTGTTAACATATTTTATGAAGGTAAATTACTCCCTTTTTTTCTTGTTGTTTTAATGTGCAGCTTGTATTTACATTGATTAGAGCATATGGATTTAGGTTAAAAAAGAAAAAAAACTCCAAAGGCATCTATGCCTCACCTGTGTAAAGATAACCACTGCATGACACTAGTCGGATATACAGTATGTTATGAATAAATGAACAAGTTTTAGTCTAGAGTTTCAACTGAGCAAAACCACATTAATTAAACACTCAAAAGATACTTGCCTAAAAATAGTATTTACAGAAGTACTTTGGGATACAAGTTTAATTAGTTCTGTTTGTACTTTGAAAAACTCGTATTGCGAAATAGTGTCGGCTAACCGCTCATATCCTAAACTAGAAATACTACTGTACTTGATGATAAACTAGAGGTACTACTATACTTGATGATAAACTAGAGGTACACCTGTACTTAATGATAAAGTACAGTAGACTCAGTGGTGTGCCGTCAGGGCCAGCAAGGCCTTCTCTGCTGGCCTAACACAACCAGAAATCGTGATCATAATTAAAGATAAAAGTAATTTTTAATTTACTTTCCCTAAATATTGAAAAGTATTCATATTCTCTTCATGTCATATTATGCTCCTTCCAGGGCTGTTGTTTTTAGGTTATAGAGTTTCTATCCAATCAGAATTCAGCTAGCTTATGTTGCCATTCTGTACCAAAACTGCCCGAAGCCTTCAGAATCAACAATGCACTGTAAGTGATTGGACACAAACATTTGACAGACAGTTGCGATTGCCAATCAGATCACAAGTTGTTGTCAGTAAGGCCTTCTAGCTGGCCTAAGGCAGATATATAGTGATGTTATGAGCTAGGTAACATAAGACCTCCATTACCCAGCAAGCCACAGTAGTGAAGAGCATGCAGTAGCCCTGTTTATGTTGTTGAATGTACACATGCCGTCAGCTTGATGTTTTTTGATGAGCACGTGGTGGAGTAAACTTTAAGAAGTCAGCCAACACGCCTTGTCTGCATCTTTTATGATTAGACAAGACAACACATATATTTGCAAGGCCATTTTCAAGAAGGATATTTAAAGAGAAACTACATCTTGTGAGGCGATGTCGGCCAACCCCGGAAGCTAGCTCAGCTGTCCTGGCGATGGAATGTGTGTTCAGATATTTTATTTCTTTATTTTTTCACGTTTAATATGTTTTTGGCAATTTTAATTTGGACAGTACCACATAAGATATGTTTTAATTGCTGATACGGGTTTATTGATTTTTAAATGCGCCAGAAAATAACCTGTTTTGTACAATGCCCAGTAGTGCGTAAATTTGTTTCTGTATAGTATTTCTCCAGCAATGGTCATGTGGTGACATCAATTGTGGTATTTTGAGAGGTAATCACTGAAGTCGGACATCACTGAAGGCCTAGGTGGGAAAGCACGACCCACCACTGAGTAGACTGTAAATGCAAGCTTACCACAAAGTATGAACTTGAATTTTGCTGCCTAATAGGATGTCTCAGTGATGATTTCTAGGTAGTCTTCTGGCCTCCTACTTGTACCCAATTAATTAAGAAATCCAAGAAATCGTGTTCACAAACATATCAGCATAGTTTAAGCAGTTTTGAGAATAGATTCAAAGTAGGAGACGAGGCCCAAGCGATTAAGAGTTGAGTTCAAAACTCTCAAACAATATTCTACTGTACTTTTCTGTATGTCTATGCCTAAAGCTTTATGACTTTGTTCTGCTGGTCTGATGATTTTTATTCTTATCAGTAGTTCCGAATAGTCTTTTAAAGAACATTTTGTTCTGCTAATGCAGAGAATCTTAGCTTTAGCTTAGTCGTCTTTTCTTCTTCATGACCTGTGAAACCTTGGCCATGAATATTTCTACTACTTTTTTTCCTCCACATTTTGTTCTTATTGAAGAACAGCCAAAGGTTTTACTGTTAATCTCCTGTCATCCTGTGTCAAGGAAGTTGTGGTTAGCTTTGAAAGCAAGGCCTGCAGGGAGGGCGTATTCACCTTTTTAGCTCAGTGCAAAGAAAAGACATGACATGACACCAATACTTTAATTTCACTCTACTTTGGACTGTTTTAACACCAGCTCAACTCAAGCTGACTTTTTTTAGTCTAGCTGACAGCGCCTTTGCTGATTGAAGCCAAGAAGTCCATTTTGTTAACAATTTGTTAATAATTGTGTCACTTTAAAGAGGAACTGATCTTTTTTTTAATTTTGTCTATAATTTACAGTCCCTATGTAAGACAAAAACACAAATGTTTTATATTTTTTATGCATTCTAACTCCTAATTAAAGGGTATCAAAAGTCAGCTAACAAAGTAGGTAATAGGATTTGCTGTATTTCGCCTACAAAGTGTTCTAAAAACATCCAAAATCCTCCATACACTTACATATACGGTATGTAATGTAGTAACAGGCACATTAATAATAACATGTAATATTTACATAATTAAGTCATTTTAAGCATACGGCGGCGCATTAATTTCACAGACATATCACAACGTTCGCGTTTTCTTTCGAAAACAACTACTCCCACTAATCATGGCAGACCTTGTGAGCGTCAAAGACTACATTGGGACAAATTATGATTTAGAACCATATATATTTGAGCCTAAATATACGGAATATGAGCTACAACTTTTAGAAACTGAGTGATAAGCAGATCCAGCCAGTAGCACTATTTGTA
Source organism: Nerophis lumbriciformis (assembly GCF_033978685.3). Lineage (NCBI taxonomy): Eukaryota > Metazoa > Chordata > Actinopteri > Syngnathiformes > Syngnathidae > Nerophis > Nerophis lumbriciformis. The sequence continues at coordinate 11,224,602 of NC_084575.2, forward strand.
AGTGCTAAGCAAGAAATACAAACTAAAATATAATAAAATAATCACTTACTGTACAATGTCCGTGTCAGGTTCAAACACTGATGGCATCTATTAAACAAGACAAGAAGCAAATAATTAAACTGAGACAGAATTAAATGTGGCTCAATTGAGGAGAGACGTCTGGGCTGTACTCTTGTACAGTCTCCCAGCACGCTCTTGCAAAAATTGTACGCCTCCTCTTTTATTTGGACTTTCCCTGATTACATGGCAACCGCTGTTTCTAAGGGACGGGGGTCATAAACAGCCATTGCCTTTGGTTACAGAACAGTTCAAAGAAAAGGTCGTAAAACAGTTCAAGCAAAAGGTCGCCTTGAGGGGAGTCAGGCCCTGCTTCCTCTCCTGCTGTGTAGTTCTTGAGTCAAGACAATATCTTTCTGTTGATTACAATAAATCAAAGAAACAGAACACCTTCATGTTGCTTTCCATCCTACACAGTGGAGTTTTACAAGCCTTCTGCTTGGTCGGATTAAAGACAGCTTATGTCCTCTCGCCGGGAACTCACAGAGACACAAAGTTTTGTGATAACTTAGATACAATTATTCTAACAGTCCGCTCTCACTGGGATGCGACTGATGGGGTGTTTATATCTTCCCATTTAGATGAAGAATCAATCATAATCCTCCTGAAGGTAAAAAAAAAAAAAAGAAAAAGTGGGCGCAAACGAGCATCTTTTCTTGTCTTTCTCGCCATCTCTGGGTTTAAGTTGAATGTCAAAGTTGACCAACTTCTCGGTTTATGGCCACAATCTTCTACGAGACAAATGAGAGGCATGATTTATAATCCAGAATTAACTTTTACGAACTCACAGGCGATGCATCAGCTCACCAGCTCAATACTGTATGTCAATAGCTGCATATGCTAGGTACCTCTCTGTGATCATGGCGCCGCTAAAGGTAGTTCATAGGCGTCAACGCTTATCATAACAATATCGCTAATACTTGGTTACTATTCGAGTCACAATGGAGTATTATTGACGGTTTTTGGATGTTTTTTCAGAAGGATTTATGGGCGCATTAGATTACCCCCATTGGCTGCATTGTTATTTGCCTTAATTTACGATTTAGAATGCAAAAAAAAATGTAAAAATCATATGTGTTCTTGTTTGGCAACACTAAATTGGTCCGAGTGTGTGAATGTGAGTGTGAATGTTGTCTGTCTATCTGTGTTGCAACTTGTCCAGTGTGTACCCCGCCTTTCGCCTGAGTGCAGCTGGGATAGGCTCCAGCAACCCCTGCGACCGGAGAGGGACAAGCGGTAGAAAATGGATGGATGGATGGATGGATGGATGTGTTCTTGTCTTACACAGGGACAAAAACGAGTGCAGTTCCCCTGTAAGACGAAATGAAAGGCAAATACTCTCCAGGCATAAACACTTCAAACTGTAGACAGGACCCAAAAATACACACTGATTTTTTTTTAATTCATCTTGGATTTAGCGAGTCAAGGCACTAAATGCAAACATAGGATAATAATAGACTTACCTATTGAACATTTGACTCATATTGTCAGTTGTAATGACGGAGTGAAGACCTGTATTTACAAAATGTGAACTCAGCGTACAATACTGACAAATCATAGACTCAATTCAGCAAAAGGACATTTTAAAGCAGTCTTCTTCACCATTTGGCTTGTATGCTAGTAAGAAAATGAGAACTTCATCTTTGTCTGGAATATTTTTTTAGATATCCCCTTCTAACTGAGACTCAAAGGGTCTGATCTACTAAATTTCCAATCCTAAATAGTGCGTACAAAATATAATATGTGCACTATTTGTTGGTGTGTGATGATCTACTAAGACTGCCTGTACAATTGATAACAAGCACAAAAGTGGTACAGACTGCCATATTTAAAGGAGGATTAAAGGCCTACTGAAATGCGATTTTCTTATTTAAACGGGTATAGCAGGTCCATTCTGTGTCATACTTGATCATGCGATATTGCCATATTTTTGCTGAAAGGATTTAGTAGAGAACATCGACGATAAAGTTTGCAACTTTTGGTTGCTGATAAAAAAGCCTTGCCTGTACCGGAAGTAGCAGACGATATGCGCGTGACGTCACAGGTTGTGGAGCTCCTCACATCTGCACATTGTTTACAATCATAGCCACCAGCAGCGAGAGCGATTCGGACCGAGAAAGCGACGATTTCCCCATTAATTTGAGCGAGGATGAAAGATTTGTGGATGAGGAAAGTGAGAGTGAAGGACTAGAGGGCATTGATCGGGAAGATGCTGTGAGAGGCGGGTGGGACCTGATATTCAGCTGGGAATGACTAAAACAGTAAATAAACACAAGACATATATATATATACTCTATTAGCCACAACACAACTACGCATATATTTAATATGCCACAAATTAATCCCACATAACAAACGCCTCCCCCCTCCCGTCCATATAACCCGCCAATGCAACTCAAACACCTGCACAACACACTCAATCCCACAGCCCAAAATACCGTTCACCTCCCCAAAGTTCATACAGCACATATATTTCCCCAAAGTCCCCAAAGTTACGTACGTGACATGCACATAGCGGCACGCACGTACGGGCAAGCGATCAAATGTTTGGAAGCCGCAGCTGCATGCGTACTCACGGTACCGCGTCTGCGCATCCAACTCAAAGTCCTCCTGGTAAGAGTCTCTGTTGTCCCAGTTCTCCACAGGCCAATGGTAAAGCTTGACTGTCATCTTTCGGGAATGTAAACAATGAAACACCGGCTGTGTTATCCGGCACAACAGTAAGAGGGTGCATTCTACGGCGGGGGTGCGTTATCCGGCACAACACCTGCCGCAATACACCGCTTCCCACCTACAGCTTTCTTCTTTGCTGTCTCCATTGTTCATTGAACAAATTGCAAAAGATTCACCGACACAGATGTCCAGAATACTGTGGAATTTTGCGATGAAAACAGACGACTTAATAGCTGGCCACCATGCTGTCCCAAAATGTCCTCTACAATCCGTGACGTCACCGCAGGCGTCATCATACCGAGACGTTTTCAGCAGGATATTCCGCGCGAGATTTAAAATTGCACTTTAGTAAGCTAACCCGGCAGTATTGGCATGTGTTGCAATGTTAAGATTTCATCATTGATATATAAACTATCAGACTGCGTGGTCGGTAGTAGTGGGTTTCAGTAGGCCTTTAATTGTGCACTAACATGACTGCCACTATAGAGACACTCATTTACTAAACATTCATGTTATAATGCTCCTACCATGTTTCATTGTTTGAAACATGCAGCACACAAATATAATCGGTACCACTTTTCTGGTCTAAATAAAGGCACTTCTGCAGTGTGAACAACAACGAAACTCACCTTTTAGCGCGGGCCACAGGTGCACTCTGGGAGACGCTGGCACTAACTGCAAGCGTGTGCTGGAATGTTCCAGCCACAAGAAAATGTATGTTGTTACAAGTTTTATCACATACAGTAGGTACCACTGTATTTTTTCCTCACTCCTGTGTGAAACTTCAGTGTGGCTGAAGGATTAGGGCAGGGGTCGGCAACCCAAAATGTTGAAAGAGCCATATTGGACTAAAAATACAAAAAAAAATCTGTCTGGAGCGGCAAAAAATGTAAAGTTTATATAAGTGTTATAATGAGGGCAACACATGATGTACCGGTAAGTGTCTATATTAGCTATACTAGCCTACTATCAAAATGACTATGTGTCGCAGGCTGACTGACGCAAATCTTCGTTGACAGAAATGTTGAAATGTAATATTTATTCTACACATTTTTACAACATTGGAAAACATTACTAAAATGGAGGCTTTTCAGAGAGTGTGATAACTCCTAGAAATTACTGACTTAGAATGGCCAAAGATAAAGATGTGTGTCCAAGTTGAAGGAAACGGAAACTGCAAATAAAATGACCTCAAATATACCTAAAATACGAAGCATAATGATGCAATATGTACATACAGCTAGCATAAATAGCATGTTAGCATTGATTAGCTTGCAGTGACCAAATATGCCTGATTAGCACTCCACACAAGTCAATCACATCAACAAAGCTCACCTTCGTGCATTCACGCACAGCATAAAAAGTTTGGTGGACAAATAGAGACAAAGAGGGGGTGGCATAAAACGCGTCTTACTGTGGCAGCATCAAGGAAAGTTGTACACGTAAACAAACTACGGTGCGTTCAAGGACTTCCAAAATGGCGCGTGCCAAATACTCTCATCAGTGAAGCATGTTTAATGTAAACAGTGGGATTTCTAACAATTAGGAAGGTTTGTGTCATGTTGGCCTCCTACAAAAACAATATTAAAACAAAAAATTATTTTTTCCCCCGAATCTTTGTCCATGTTCATACATTTTTGAAAAAGCTCCAGGGAGCCACTACGGCGGCGCTAAAGAGCCGCTTGTGGAGAATGGGACAGGAGTGCAGTGTGCTCAAACAACCACCAGGTACCATCTGTGTGCAGATGGCACTGTGTTATTTCTTTCTTTTTCAGACTTATCAGGTCGATAGAGCATTAGTTACGCATTCTTCAGTCATGCTTAAAGTGAAGGATAAGACAAAAATACAGTGTATTTCTACTGTAAGAGATATGTTAAATATATATATATATATATATATATATATATATATATATATATATATATATATATATACATATATATATATATATATATATATATATATATATATATATATATATATAAATATATATATATCCTATATTAAAAAGCAAACAGCCATAAAACACCGCAGACGTCATCGTTTTGTGTAAGTGGAAGTCTGTCACGAATGCGGATTTGGTGCTTTCGATTCTCAAAAAAATTGCTAATGGAAGTGTGTGAGTGTAGCATAACTGAAGGTGTGGCGTAACTCCGCTTCACAACACACCTCATATGCGCCCGCTTTCCCAGGGAATAAGACATTGCGGGAAAAAATTATCTGTGATGCACTTCCACTATGTACCTCTACTCACTTAACACTTATCACAATTGCACAAAACCGCACGCACAAGAATCACTTTACTTACCACTGTAATTACCGGACTACAATACTCTTCATTCAATGACTGTAAATAATGCAAAAACAAGAGTATAAAGAAGTCATACTGTTCCATTACCTTTGTTCATACTACTGTCACTACTCAACTGCCAAAGAACTGTAGACACCTTAATATTTATTACTTCCTATACTGTATATACTGTATATACTGTTATACTATTTGACATTGCACCGGTACTGTATGTGACTACAGTACTTTTACTTGTACTGATACTTCTACCATAACTACTGGGACTTATTGTGCAACTTATTGTCTTGTAATTAATGTACATCAGAGCTATTCAAATGTTTGTATTTTTTGTATTTAGTGTATTAGATTCAGCAACTAGTGTTTGGATCCCACTGTACGCTATATCTGAAGAGCATGGAAAAAAGCATTTCACTGTGGTGTACTCTGCATGTGACGAATAAACCTTGAACCTTGAACCTCACTATATTTTTAATATGTACCTCTACTCACTATATTTTTAATATGTACCTCTACTCACTATGCTGAGTGAGTAGAGGTACATATTAAAAGTGAAAGAGAGGTGTATTGTACATCATGCATTTATTCGATAATCAAATACAAGCGGTCACCGAGTGAGAGTGTAGATCTACCACCACAAGCCCAGCTAGTGTGCATTACCACAGCGTGCAGAAAAGCTCCAAAAGCGTGCAATCCAACCGTTATCACTTCCATAAGTGCTAAGAAAACACAGCTTAGAGACTATCTTCTGTCATTTGGCAACACTTTGAACACCACTGCTTTGTTTATTCCACCAGGAGGAAAAGTGTGGCCAGGGGGCTATTTGCTAAACACACCACTTGTTTGACACTTTAGAGAATTAAAATAAACAAAAATTACAGCATAAATGTAAAAAATACAGCAAAAATCTATAACGTAATGAGAAAAAATGAAACACAAAGATTTGTCTTTGAATATATGTTTTATCCTTTTTATTAGCCTATTTAATTACAAATGACATGTTAAAGTAACACTACCACCATATTGAGGGAATATTAATAACAATAATATTTGTTTTTTATACTTGAGGGCTCCACGCCAATTCTTTTTGCAATGTAAAATAGTTGACTATTGTTGTATTTATGATCATATTTATAAGCATAGTATCGTTTGTTTTGATGTACTGGGAAGTTATAGAACACTGCTGTTCTTTTTGTTAAAGGGGAACATTATCACCAGACCTATGTAAGCGTCAATATATACCTTGATGTTGCAGAATAAAGACCATATATTTTTTTAACCGATTTCGGAACTCTAAATGGGTGAATTTTCGCGAATTAAACGCCTTTCTAATATTCGCTCTCGGAGCGATGACGTCACAACGTGGCGTCACATCGGGAAGCAATCCGCCATTTTCTCAAACACCGAGTCAAATCAGCTCTGTTATTTTCCGTTTTTTCGACTGTTTTCCGTACCTTGGAGACATCATGCCTCTTCGGTGTGTTGTCGGAGGGTGTAACAACACGAACAGGGACGGATTCAAGTTGCACCAGTGGCCCAAAGATGCGAAAGTGGCAAGAAATTGGACGTTTGTTCCGCACACTTTACCGACGAAAGCTATGCTACGACAGAGATGGCAAGAATGTGTGGATATCCTGCGACACTCAAAGCAGATGCATTTCCAACGATAAAGTCAAAGAAATCTGCCGCCAGACCCCCATTGAATCTGCCGGAGTGTGTGAGCAATTCAGGGACAAAGGACCTCGGTAGCACGGCAAGCAATGGCGGCAGTTTGTTCCCGCAGACGAGCGAGCTAAACCCCCTATCGACCCTAGCTTCCCTGGCCTGCTGACATCAACTCCAAAACTGGACAGATCAGCTTTCAGGAAAAGAGCGCGGATGAGGGTATGTCTACAGAATATATTAATTGATGAAAATTGGGCTGTCTGCACTCTCAAAGTGCATGTTGTTGCCAAATGTATTTCATATGCTGTAAACCTAGTTCATAGATGTTAGTTTCCTTTAATGCCAAACAAACACATACCAATCGTTGGTTAGAAGGCGATCGCCGAATTCGTCCTCGCTTTCTCCCGTGTCGCTGGCTGTCGTTTCGTTTTCGTCGGTTTCGCTTGCATACGGTTCAAACCGATATGGCTCAATAGCTTCAGTTTCTTCTTCAATTTCGTTTTCGCTACCTGCCTCCACACTACAACCATCCGTTTCAATACATGCGTAATCTGTTGAATCGCTTAAGCCGCTGAAATCCGAGTCTGAATCCGAGCTAATGTCGCTATAGCTTGCTGTTCTTTCCGCCATGTTTGTTTGTGTTGGCTTCACTATGTGACGTCACAGGAAAATGGACGGGTGTTTATAACGATGGTTAAAATCAGGCACTTTGAAGCTTTTTTTAGGGATATTGCGTGATGGGTAAAATTTTGAAAAAAAATTTGAAAAATATAATAAGCCACTGGGAACTGATTTTTAATGGTTTTAAAAATTCTGAAATTGTGATAATGTTCCCCTTTAATGTATAGTTTCCTCCTAGCAGCTGATACTGATATTTAAATTATGTTGTTGCTCACTGATCTTAAATACTTTACAGCACTTTTCACTAAAGTAGCAGATTTTAAAAGTATATGGGTTCAGTTTTTTTAATCTTTTTTAATCATGGTATCGAATAAGTATTGAGAATCGTAGAAATTCATAGATATTGAAATCAATTATTGAAACTCTGGTATCGTGCACTGAAATAAATGACCATTAAAACTACGGCAAGCAATTGTTAAAAAGCAACAGTAAAAACACAGTAAAATCAAAAATAGTTGATCAAAGTAGTAAAAGCAGTGGATTCCTGCAAACTAAGAAACAGTAGATAACCTAAATAGCTTTGGTTAAAATACGTAGAAAACACATGACTTTACTGTGAAAATGTAAAATTAATTTGCAAATACTGTAATGTCACAAGCAATGTTCCCTCTAATTTTTCATGTGTGTGAGCAAACGCACAAACTCCCTGAGCATTCAGTGGAGCACATGTGAGCAACATCAGGCGTGCACACTGTGGCCACACCAGTGTCACACCTGTCCCAAACCTGACATCATAGCAATTTAAATGTTTTATTTAAATAATTTTCTGATATAAGTGATTTTGCCCTCTTACAATGACCATGACAAAAAACATGTTTTTCATGATCTATGTGCTAGTATTGTATGTATGGCTGCGGGTCCTGCCTTTAAAAGAAATGTTACCCCTTTCAGAGATTACATTTAGTTCCTGTAACTTTCCTGTAACTGTAAAATACATCTTTTTAATATCATTTATGACATCTAGTGACAATATTTCATGAATAATATCCTTAGATTAACATTCTTAATAAATGGCAGTAAAATAAGCACACATCTGATTGAGGAGTCAGAGTGTTACAACCTGGCATTTACACATTGTGTGGCGTTGGGGTTGTCCGACTTTTTGTGTGGCCATAAACGCAACACTGGCTAAGTGCCATGAGTGCTTGTGTTGGTGCAGGTGAGACAGAGCGAGCGGCTTCTGTTGAAACAACGGATGATAACGTTGGTTTAAGCCTGGTTTCTATGGCAGAAAATTACCAGTTTTTATAGATAAAAGTTTTTTTTACTCATGTTTTTGGTGTGGTTACAAACAGTTTTGCTCAATAAAGTGATTGATGGAATTCATGTCCGTAAAGTGTCTCGACAGACGATAATTGAACTGTGTTGACAAAGATTGTTTATTCATTGGGGCCACTCTTGTTGTCACCTGTGACTCACAGAGTTGCATTGCAAAATCATACAGAATAAACTGTAATGTGTTTATTTTGTTTAAAGTTCAGATGGGATTTTTGATTTTCTGCGCGGCATTAATTTGCTGTGCACAGAGGACGCGTGAGCATTGCACAATTGCGCAGGTGCGCACCTTAGAGGGAGCGTTGGTCACAAGCATGCAATTACTCTAAAATGTACGGTATTATTCTGTCTAAATTAAATGTTTTGCAGATTGTACATTTCAATTTGTAGAGTACCTTAAAGGTGCCATATGTAGTAATGTGGCTAGAAAAGGTACTGCAATTCTGTAGTCCCCTCCCACTCTCCATGACTGAGGTTGCCAGATACGAAGCGGAATCCGAATCCTACTCCAATGAACTACAAATGGCAATAGACGAGTCCTATGCTGTATGTTTCTCTTGTTTATGCTTCTTGCAAGATGGTTTACTAAGTAATTATGCCATATTTTACTGATGTCAGTTAGCCAAATGTATTTGTAAAGTTAGCAGCAATATTTTAGTCGGGAGTCGGGACAGATTGTTGGCATTACCCTGCTAAAATGTGTAGTTTGACTGCACGGACCACCATCGAAATAATTATATTTAATAATATATGATATATTATATATGGCATAGGCCTACTTTGATGACAAGCCAAGGCCAACAGTAAAATAACCGCCACATTTCGTTCAGCATAACTCCATGTTGCATCCTACCTGATGCTCTGCATTCTCTTCCATGTACACACATCACCATTTTTCAGTGCAGAGTGCAATTCTATTAGCCTACCCACATTATGCATAAACCACGTTACGCATAAATCATATAACCTACTACCATGTCAATACACAAAGTAGAAAATCATTACATGTAATGCATTATATTGTGCCAAGCAAATAACACCCCATATGTGTTTGATGCATTCAGTATCAGAAACTGCACTTGCATGCTAAGTAAGCATTACCTAGTGTGATAGCGCTTCGCTCCTAAGCATTCCTTGCACGAACATACCAGCTTTGTTAGACAAGATCATAGACTGTATTTGACAATATAGTTTACATACAAAATGTCCATTTTCATTTATTACAAGTAATAAGAAAACGTAAATGCCTGACTTACCTATCAAGGAGGAAATTGGCAAGTTTGGCGTCTTCTCCGCCTTCAATCGTCTCCATCTTTCAAAGACATCCCGATACAAATCCTTGTTTTGTTCCTGGCTTTGTCATGAATAAGTTGATAATCGTAAGGACGCCTTTTAGATTTACTAAGGTCTGACATGTTTAGTAACTTTACCAGTGGCAGTAGCTCCACAAAGAGGGCGGTGCGTAACTGGCAACCTGGATGTCACGCACTCACAGACTTTCTAATTGGTCAAACGGTGGAGGGCGGGGCATCTGTGTTCTAATAATCAGCATATATTCTGCATATACCGTATTTTTTGGACTATAAATCGCAGTTTTTTTCATAGTTTGGCCGGGGGTGCGACTTATACTCAGGAGCGACTTATGTGTGAAATTATTAACACATTACCGTAAAATATCAAATAATATTATTTAGCTCATTCACGTAAGAGACTAGACGTATAAGATTTCATGGGATTTAGCGATTAGGAGTGACAGATTGTTTGGTAAACGTATAGCATGTTCTATATGTTATAGTTATTTGAATGATTCTTACCATAATATGTTACGTTAACATACCAGGCACGTTCTCAGTTGGTTATTTATGCCTCATATAACGTACACTTATTCAGCCTTTACTATTCTTTATTTATTTTAAATTGCCTTTCAAATGTCTATTCTTGGTGTTGGGTTTTATCAATTACATTTCCCCAAAAATTGCGACTTATACTCCAGTGCGACTTATATATGTTTTTTTCCTTCTTTATTATGCATTTTCGGCCGGTGCGATTTATACTCCGGTGCGACTTATACTCCGAAAAATACGGTACATAAAGACAAACACTAAATCCATCCACCCATTTTCCACCGCTTGTCCCTCTCGGGATCATGGGCTGCTGGAGCCTATCCCATGGACCCTGGACAAGTCGCCACCTCATTACAAGGGCCACAGACACTTAATTGATTGTGTAAACTATTTTCAACATTTAAGAGTCGCTTCTGTACGCACAAGTTTAGAAGAGCACCTGGTTTATCATGTAGATTGTACATACTTTCACGTTTGCACACATTTTAATACACACAAACCCTTAGTAGATCAGACCCAGAGTCTTCTGTCATGTTTTAAAAGCCGCTGTCATTTAGTCATCTGCCATAAAATCAGAAATACAATTGGACTCCTTGGATTAAGTGTTAGCGTTTCAGCCATCGATCCAATTATTTCATGATATTTTTTCACCTTTATGATCTCTCAGAGAAAAAAGTATCATTTTTGCATTTCAGTCACAATAGTTAGACGATGGAAAAACAGTCCAGCGTTCCCCGAAGATGAAAGAAGATAAACAGACATAATTGAACTCACATGCTTCCTCCAGCATTAGGCAAGAGCAGCATGTGTTCGTGTGTGTGTGTGTGTCTGTGTTTGTGTGTGTGTGTGTGTGTGTGTGTGTGTGTGTGTGTGCGTGTGTGTGTGTGTGTGTGTGTGTGTGTGTGTGTGTGTGTGCGCAAGTCAGAGGGACATTTTAAGACGGATTTTGAGACGACCACTTCCTTTCAAAACAAATTGAATCCAAGAGAGAATAAAATAATACTGAGTATCAGGAAGGGATTATGAGCTCATAAACTACTCGTTTGAGCGTCTTGGTTATGTTTCAATTTTACAGGTTTGCACACCTTTTCTTGCAACTGACTTTGCAGCTTTTTGAGCAGCAGGCGTCTTCACAGTTTTAAATACACTGCCATAGCGATACTGGTGTTATAGCTGGCTGATTGAATTGTATTTAAATATAGACATAGTTCCAACACAATGAATGCAACTGATGTGCTGTACAGAGAGTTTATAGCTAATGCTGACCTGAGCTGGGTTTTTGAGTAAAGTATGATGTGTTCAGTAATGCGGACGCTGTATCGATCAGTTATGGTGAAGAAGGAGCTGAGCCGGAAGGCAAAGCTCTCAATTTACCGGTCGATCTACGTTCCCATCCTCACCTATGGTCATGAGCTTTGGGTTATGACCGAAAGGACAAGATCACGGGTACAAGCGGCCGAAATGAGTTTCCTCCGCCGGGTGGCGGGGCTCTCCCTTAGAGATAGGGTGAGAAGCTCTGCCATCCGGGGGGAGCTCAAAGTAAAGCCGCTGCTCCTCCACATCGAGAGGAGCCAGATGAGGTGGTTCGGGCATCTGGTCAGGATGCCACCCGAACGCCTCCCTAGGGAGGTGTTTAGGGCACATCCGACCGTTAGGAGGCCGCGGGGAAGACCCAGGACACGTTGGGAAGACTATGTCTCCCGGCTGGCCTGGGAACGTCTCGGGGTCCCACAGGAGGAGCTGGACGAAGTGGCTAGGGAGAGGGAAGTCTGGGCTTCCCTACTTAGGCTGCTGCCCCCGCGACCCGACCTCGGATAAGCGGAAGAAGATGATGTGTTGAAGCGCAATGTATTTTTCTCTTCTCGCGGAATGTTGGCGAAACATTTGGTACAAATAACACAAAAAACAGTGAAGAAGTCTCATATGTTCGCGCCATGATTGTTTACTGTGAACTTTGGGGAAGTTTACGACCTCCTACGAGGTACTAGAAAAAGAGCGCTTGATTTGCTCACCCAAACCCAACACCTCCAGCACACTACAGGTAATCTCGTCTGATTTAAGTTTTTTTTTTTATATTTATTGGTTTGACGTCACAATTCTACGGAGCCCCTAAAGGGACATGGAGGGAAAAAAATGTTTTGAAAACAAGCCATGGAGGAGCCTACCCATCATCCGTGGGAAAAATGTATTGATTTCTAGATCAGTATTAGCCTAACATATAAAGACATCAAATCGTATTATGGTCCCACAACAGAACACAGATGATGGGTAGGCTCCCGCATGCTCCCGCTCCTCCATCATGTCTGTTTCACTTCCGGTTCACCATCGCTGTGTCTGTTTTACTTCCAGTTCACTGACATAGGGAAAAAACCTTTTGCAAGATCTCGCAAAAAGTATTGCGAGATCTCGCAATACTTTTGCATGTCCATGTCCCTTTAGGGGCTCCGTACAACTCCTCATATCAGCTTGAAAATGGTCTATCTGATAATTATCGTGCACACATACTATGTACCGTGTTCAATGATCCGTAGCAAAACATCTGATTAGGAGGAAAAATGCGTGAGTTTTCTTGCTAATTCTCACACATCAGCATTAGCATGCTATTTGTTTTGCTGTGTAAAGATAGTGTCTTGTACAAACTGATAATAAGATAATAATCTTCGTGAACAAGATGTCAAATCACTGTCACAAGTGTCCACCTTTTACATGTGCATCATTTGTTCTTGTTCTTGTTCTTCCAGGAAGGATCAAAATCTCCTGTCCACCATAAACTGCTGGTATTTGGTGCTGGACCAGACCAGGCGGGAGAGCAGAGACCACGCCACACTCAGCGACATCTACAACAACAACGTCATTGTGCGTCTGGCGCACGTAGGCGAGGATGTCCTCAGACTTTTCAAAAAGGTCAGATTTATGAATGCATCGTCAGTATGATGCCATGCCGTGCAAAATATTACAGAATATTTATTTATGCTTTCATTGTATTTTACTTCAGGCCATTTAAGTATTTTTTTATTCCAAGTAATGTTTCAAAAGACTGTAAATGTAGTTGATACGTTATGTTACGTTATGAGTTCATGTTAGCTCGTTAGAGTTAATGCAACTGGCTCTGGCCAGAATGACAGAAGGTGTCAATCAATCTCTCATTCAAAGTTCATTTATATAACCCTTAATCACAAGTGTCTCAAAGGGCTGCACAAGCCACAATGACATCCTCGGCTCAGATCCCACATCAGGGCAGGAGAACACTCAACCCAATGGGCACACATTAGGTACATAAGTACACCTACTGCGAGCTTATGTTACCATTAGTGGTATAACAGAAAACATTTTTTTGAAAACAGTCTATATTTTTCAAAATTACAAATTTTTTTACCTGCTTGAAAAAAATTCATGGACGCTTCTGCCGTTCACTCAGCCTGTCTCGTCGACACGTACGGGCAGCGAGCGCATGCACACATACAAAAGTAGTCTAAGAGAAGCAACTAACAATTTGCAGTTGTGGTGTTGTTTTTATAGTATATACATTCAATGACAGCGCATGCTAACTATCTAAATCGCTATCATTAGCTAACAACACCCATAGCTAATGCACGTGCTATGTACGTACGTAGTTACGTAATTACATCCTAGAAGACTTAATAGGGTGAGATATAACGCTGAAAATACATTGGAAAGTTAGCGCCCTCTAGGCATCTGCCTAAATGTTGTAAACAGCCCCTTTAAGTAAGTGCAAGTAAAAAACATACAATTAAAAACAAGTATTGTACTCCAGTATTATAACTAATCAAGTGGCAATGATTAATGTGTTGCTACTACGACATGAGGTTTTTTATTATTATACATGGAATACTCGTGATGAAATAGTATCGATCAAAACCACTACTTTATTCTGCACAGAGTAGTAAAAACACAATCAGCTCAGTTTGACACAACTAATAGGGGTGCTCAAAAAATAGATTTGCATACGAATTTCGATTCTTATTTATACCAATTCAAAATGTTCTTTTTTAATTTCCAAAATGTTTACATTTTCGAAAATCTATTTATTTATTATAATTTTCTGAATAATCCATTTTTCCAACCTGTGGCGTTTTGTCACGTTGTCAGGTGTCTCTGCTGCCTCTTCTTCTTACCTAGCATCTGGCTACATGGTACTATTTGATCGAATACTCTTTTACAGTGGTTCTCAAAGTGGATTTCAGGGCCCCCATTTAGAGGGGACTAAATTGACCCTTACATTGTCTGTAATTCTTGCCCCGTTTGCACTGCACACCAAATCGGATTTTGTTTGCCAGTCTAAACGCGCCGACATGCTTCAAATTTGATTGTTTGGCATCAGATTCAGGCCACATCAGTAAGGTAGTCCGAATCCGATCTGAGCTCCTCAAATGGGACTACAGTCTAAACAGTAATGCGACCTGAATGCGACCCGTATATGTGACTTTTTCCTCAGCTTTGGGCGAGCTCTGTCGTTTGTTGGACGTAGACAGCCAGCAGAAGTGGATACTTCATCACAACTATATATTTTGATCCTGAAGAAATAGCGATTGTTGAAGGACTGGAATTGACGCTGTGGCGTATTTGCTTATTAATTGGAAAATAAAGCTAACGTTGAGCCACGCTGATGTCCGTGCCTCCTCTACTTACCAACCATAAATAGATTAGAACCATCCAAAATATATTGCAATTACAGTATATATATAAATTCATACATTATATTACTTTCATTTATTTTTACGTAAAAAAACACAAATTTTTAAGGTGTGGCGACTTTTATTTGATATTGTAGTAGTAGTAGCCACTTTGCTCATTTACGAAATCCGGTCAACTTCCTTTGTTTTCTCTTTGTTGAGCTGCACATGCAAAATACGTCAAGGCCACATTGGGGCCACTGGAGTTTCTCAGTCTCTCACTGTCGGGGTTCCATGGACCACCAAGGACTGACATGACTGGAGCAGTTTTGACTTTGTTTTATTATTTAAATAAAACATTAGTGTAGGTCAGGTCGCTTTTCAGCTCCTTCCTCTTTCCACTGCTTGCTCTTCCGGTTGCTTTTCAGCCGCCCTCGTCGTAGTAAGCAAACAAATATTAAATACATAAATAATCTTTGTCTCAATAAAAAAAAGAAAAGAAAAAAAAAAGGGTTCAAGATGTTCATCATAATTCTTGTTCTGTGTACTTTGTGAACACATGTAGTTTGAACAGTCTCTTAAACTGAATCATATTGGTGCTTTGTTTGATTTATTTGCTTAATCCATTCCAAAATTTAATTCCACATACAGATATGCCAAAGGTATTACGTGTTGTATGAGCATACAAATGTTAGCTGGAAAAATCAGATTTAGAAAAAAAATACTATTTGGGTAGTCTCTGACAGGGTACAAATGAAACCAGATGGACCTCAATTTGATGAAGGATAGACCTTGAAATTTAGAATTTTGAGAAACTGTTTTGGGAGGGGGTCTAAAGTGATATTTTCAAGTCTGTAACTCTGACACACACACACTCATTGAGACAAACGTTAGTGTCTCTTTTTCAAGTGTGAAATGGCCAAGACAACACAGGCCTGCAAAAATTACAGGACAATGATAGGCTTATAGCATCCTTAAAACAGTACATATTAACTAGGAAACTTAAGGAGAAGCAGCAAATCAATAGTGAACCTAATTAGTTAGTTACCTACCATTCATCTTCCAGCAAGGAGGAGAACTTTGAGTGCGTTTTAAGGTAGGTGCTGAGGTGTGTGTGAAAGATAGACACCAATACCTGTTAGGGTTGTACGGTATACCGGTATTGGTATAGTACCTCGATACTAATGAATCATATTCGATACTCTCCCGCCTCTGAAAAGTAACGGTCCGCCCCCCTCCGGTACCAAAATATTGGCATCAGGACAACATTAATACCTGCTAAACGTTGCTGATTGGTTAATATTGAGTGGTGCCTTCTGTGGTTGGTTAGATTAAGACACATGGGACTGATGGATTGGTCTGGGATTGGTTATCTCGGCCAGTCAATCATAGTTACTCGTACTATGGCAAGCCCTGTCAACCTAAGTTTATTAACATGAATAAAATACATCTGGAGTAGTGAGTGCGTGGGGAAATATAAACGTGAGAAATGTCAAGTGTGACGCATGGTGTGAGAACGGGTTCAACTGTCACGCTCAAAGCGTGAGACTTGCCAGCTCTGATATCATTAAGAATGGGACAGCAGGATGCTAATGTTAGCAACACTAGCTTTGTGAGCTACATGCTAACATTACATTTTAACATCATGCCAGGTTAGCAACACTAGCATAGTTATGTGGGCTACATTACTGATTACCATCATGCATATTAGCTGAAGAAAAACTAAATGATGAAACGTACAACTCCCACATCTGTAACTGACTGATGGCGGTTGGTCATTACAATCAATCTAACTGCTCCACTCTATATTCCTACTCGTGAGTTATACGGTCTGCGCTAGTCACGCGCATTGTGAATACAATCGCGTGTTTGTCTGACGTAGTTGCTATAAGAGATCTGTTAAGTATGCACTTTGTGTGCAGATAGGAAAGCACTTGTGGTTCATGAGGCTGTGATGCATGTTTGTGTTCCAGAGAAGATAAATCTCTTTTGTTTGACCACAAAGACAGCCAGGATTATTTATGTCCTCTTGGGGGTTCGCTTCTGTCACGATGTCGGCCTTTAATGGCCTTTAGCCAGCATCCACCTTGTCCTTCATGTGCTCAGTGCGAATGAGAACTATCTTCATCCTAAAAAGCTTTGATATATCACACATGTGCGTCTGGAAGGAGCGTGTCTTGTTTTTTGCGGAGTAAACAGAGCGAATGTGCTGAGGTTCAAATCTCATGGAAACAGAGGTTGTTATTTTTTGACAAGTTCTCCCATAATTTGAGAGTGAACTTCACACTAAGGCTTACCTTTGACACCTTTCTTCCGCGGGGCCTCCGAGTCATGCCAATGGACAAGTTTTGTTCTTCATAGCACCCGAACAACAAAAAGGTGATAACACTGAGCAAAAAATGTGTGTTGAATGTAATGTTTTCACAAGTTGATACATCCAAACTACCATTATACTTCATACTAGTGTTGTCCCGATACCAATATTTTGGTACCAGTACCCGTACTAAAATTGCTTCGATAATTTTCGGTACTTTTCGATACTTTTCTAAATAAAGGGGACCACAAAAAATTGCATTATTGGCTTTATTTTAACAAAAAATCTTACGGTACATTAAACATATGTTTCTTATTGCAAGTTCGTCCTTGAATAAAATAGTGAACATACAAGACAACTTGTCTTTTAGTAGTAAGTAAACAAACAAAGGCTTCTAATTTAGTCTGCTGACGTATGCAGTAACATATTGTGTCATTTATCATTCTATTATTTTGTCAACATTATTAAGGACAAGTGGTAGAAAATGAATTATTCATCTACTTGTTCATTCACTGTTAATATCTGCATACTTTCTCTTTTAACATGTTCTATTTACACTTATGTTAAAATGTAATAATCACTTATTCTTCTGTTGTTTCATACTTTACATTAGTTTTGGATGATACCACAAATTTACGTATCAATCCGATACCAAGTAGTTACAGGATCCTACATCGGTCATATTCAAAGTCCTCATGTGTACAGGGACATATTTCCTGAGTTTATAAACATAATATACATTAAAAAAAAGGAAAGAATATGTTCTGATGCCAAAAAATTTTAGACATAATCATAGTAGTATCGCTCCTGTACTTGGTATCATTACAGTGGATGTCAGGTGTAGATCCACCAATGGCGTTTGTTTACATTTTTACGCCGGTGAGCTATGGTGTGTAGTGAATCATGTTTAGCTATTCCTCGTCCTGCAGGGATGATATTTGTAAGAAACTTTCTTTACTTGTTGCCATGGAGGCGAGGATTAGTGATTTAGAAGTAGCTACAACTCTGCCGACAGCGGCTGGATATTAGGCTCTAGCTAGTTAGCCATGTCTTAAAGCACCTCTTCCTGAGGGCGTTTCAGTGTTATAACTTCACCTTTATCGTTAGTTTTTAAGCCAAAATGCGTCCGTTCTCCCTTTTCTGTCTACACACTGTGTCTGCTTGTGAGTACTCCGTGATTGTGCGCTGCCGAACAACACTTTTTGAAAGACACTGTTTGTGTCTAATGTCCGCTAGTGTTGTCATTAGGGCTGCAACAACTAATCGATTAAATCGATTATAAAAAATAGTTGGCGATTAATTTAGTCATTGATTCGTTGGATGTATGCTATGCGCATGCGCAGAGGCTACTTTTTTTTTTTTAATTTTTGTTTTACTTTTATTTATAATCTGCAACATTTACAAACAGCTGAGAAACAATAATCAAAATATTAGGGGTGTAACGGTACGTGTATTTGTATCGAACTGTTTCGGTACGGGGGTTTCGTTTCGGTGCGGAAGTGTACCGAACGAGTTTCCACACGGACATATTAAGTAGCGTACTGCACGTTGTGTAAACAATACTAAGTGCCGGACATGTGAGGCATTTATGAAACTCCGCCCTGACAGCCCCGCAAAAGATGACATGTCCGGTGAAAAGAGGACGTATGGTCAGTCTATACGTAGCCCGTTAGCAGCTAGCATGCTAGCAAAAGAGGACTAGCAGCGACCGGGCTAGGTCCTGACCATACGTCCTCTTTTCACCGGACATGTCATCTTTTGCGGGGCTGTCGGGCGGTGTTTCTTAAATGCCTCAAATGTCCGGCATTTTGAGTTAGGGTTGCGTGTATTTTCAATGTACGTTCAGGGTTAAGAAGGTTAAAAACACAACAAATTGTGCGTGCAGCAGTATTCGTGAGGGAGGGGGACAGACAGAGAGAGCGAGAGAGTTGTGATAAATGCGCATGCGTCGTCAGGCTCTGCTTTTTATCAATACATTTATCAGATTTTATTAGGGTCCGCAATGGCCCATTGCAAAAGGACTCCCCCTTATGCAATGGGACATAAGGACCTATTGTTATTCTAAGGTTTTATTAGGGCCCGCAATGGCCCATTGCAAAAGGACTCCCACAGGGAGTCCTTATGCAATGGGACATAAGGACCTATTGAATTTCTAAGGTTTTATTATT
Organism: Nerophis lumbriciformis; assembly: GCF_033978685.3. Classification (NCBI taxonomy): domain Eukaryota; kingdom Metazoa; phylum Chordata; class Actinopteri; order Syngnathiformes; family Syngnathidae; genus Nerophis; species Nerophis lumbriciformis. The sequence goes on from NC_084575.2 coordinate 11,244,222, forward strand.
ATTATTATTATTATTATTATTCTTTTTTCTTCCGCCGCCAGATTAAACTGTAATTTGACCCACTTAACATGCTTCAAAACTCACCAAATTTGACCCACACATCAGGACCTGCGAAAATTACTTTTTTAAAAAAAAAAACGAACCCCAAAACTCAAAATTGCGCTCTAGCGCCCCCTAGGAAAAAAAACAACTAGACTGCCTGTAACTCCCACTAGGAAGGTCGGAAATACATGAAACAAAATCCGCTATGTAGGTCTGACTCAGACCTAACTTTCATAATGATACATTCTTGGGCTAAAATCAACAGGAAGTTGGCAATTCCCCCTTCAATACAAAAAAGTACTAAAAACAGTCACTTTTGCCTCTTTGAGCTGTAATTTGACCCTCTTAACATGCTTCAAAACTCACCAAACTGAACACACACATCAGGACTGGCTAAAACTGTGATCTAATGAAAAAACCTAACCCCAAATCTAAAAATTGTGCTCTACAGCAATTTTTTTATAAAACGCACAAAAAACTGCTCCTCGGATGAAAAATCTGACAAAACTGCCTGTAACTCCCACTGGGAAGGTCGGAGAGACATGAAACAAAAACCTCTCCGTAGGTCTCACTTAGACCTACATTTCATAAATTGACAACCCCCAGCAAAAATATACAGGAAGTTTGCTATTCCCCCTTCAACACAACATTTTTGTAAAAACCCGTCACCTTTCTTCAAACATTATCTCCTCTGAGCGCGTTTGTTGTTTCGGCTTCAAACTAACACAGGAGAGAGATTGAACCCTTCTGATTAAAAGTTGGCGAAAGAGTTGTGATACCTGCTCCGGTTTTGATTTTATGACCCTTCAAAGACCCGCTGCACTGATGCTCCTGCGGTGCTGTTTTTTTAAGATGGCTGCTCAAAAGCAGGAAGCACCAACGTGCCCACACAATGCAGACAAGGTAGGTACACTAGACAAAAGTCTTGGGACACTTCAGACTAAAAGTAGACAAAAGTATTGGGACACTTAGGACTAGCACCTGCCAAATACGCGGGCCCGACCAACGCTGCTTGCAGCTTTAATTATTATTCTTTTTTCTTCCGCCGCCAGATTAAACTGTAATTTCACCCACTTAACATGCTTCAAAACTCACCATATTTGACCCACACATCAGGACCTGCGAAAATTACCTTTAAAAAAAAAACCAAACCCCAAAACTCAAAATTGCGCTCTAGCGCCCCCTAGGAAAAAAAAAAACTAGACTGCCTATATCTCCCACTAGGAAGATCGGAGAGACATGAAACAAAAACCTTTATGTAGGTCTGACTCAGACCTAGTTTTCATAATTGTATATCATCGGGCAGAAATCTACAGGAAGTTGGCTATTCCCCCTTCAAGACAAAAAAGTACTAAAAAAACACACTTTTGGCTCTTTGAGCTGCATTTTGACCCCCTTAACATGCTTCAAAACTCACCAAACTGAACGCACACATCAGGACTGGCAAATACTGTGATCTAATAAATAAACCTAACCCCAAATTCAAAAATTGCGCTCTAGAGCAATTTCTGAATAAAACGGAGAAAAAACTGCTCCTCGGAAGAAAAAAATTACAAAACTGCCTGTAACTCCCACCGGGAAGGTCGGAGAGACATGAAACAAAAACCTCTCCGTAGGTCTCACTTAGACCTACATTTCATAAATTGACAACCCCCAGCAAAAATATACAGGAAGTTTGCTATTCCCCCTTCAACACTACATTTTTGTAAAAACCCGTCACCTTTCTTCAAACATTATCTCCTCTGAGCGCGTTTGTTGTTTCGGCTTCAAACTAACACAGGAGAGACATTGAACCCTTCTGATTAAAAGTTGGTGAAAGAGTTGTGATACCTGCTCCGGTTTTGATTTTATGACCCTTCAAAGACCCGCTGCACTGATGCTCCTGCGCTGCTGTTTTTTTAAGATGGCTGCTCAAAAGCAGGAAGCACCAACGTGCCCACACAATGCAGACAAGGTAGGTACACTAGACAAAAGTCTTGGGACACTTCAGACTCAAAGTAGACAAAAGTATTGGGACACTTAGGACTAGCACCTGCCAAATACGCGGGCCCGACCAACGCTGCTTGCAGCTTTAATATTTTTTATTATCTATAGCAGGGGTGTCAAAAGTGTGCATTTTTGTAACATTTTCCTTGTTTTATTTGGCAAGTTGAAAGAACATGGCGCCAGTATGCTGTTTTTTTCCAAATAAAATACTGGAAAGGATAGAAATGTAGTTCGTCTCTTTTATCCGATTATTAATTGATTAATCGAAGTAATAATCGACAGATTAATCGATCATCAAATTCATCGTTAGTTGCAGCCCTAGTTGTCATACGTATCGATACTTCAATACTAAGGTGATACCAACATGCAAAAAAGACATTGATACCTACTTTTCCAGTATCGTCAGTGCAGAACACTGTACAACATTTTTCCTAAACGAACTGCATCGATTCTCAGAGTGTGAGCACTGAGTCTCGGCTAAAGAAAAACACCCGATGTCTTTAAAAAATAAATGATCCAGTGTTTGTATATATTTATTTATTCATGATAGTCTGCCACAAATGTGGATTTGGTGCTTCTGTTTGGCCCCTTGCTCATAAACAAATGCTAATGGAAGTGAGTGAGTGTAGCATAACTGTAGGTGTGGGGTATCAACACACCTCCATACGCGCCTGCTTTGCCAGAGAATAAGACGTAGCAGAACTGATTTATGATGCACTTTAGCCACTTTGTCGCTATATTTAGCCATTAGAGACACATATTAAAAGTGAAAGAGAGGTATAGCTTGCGTTTATTCAATAATCAAATACAAACGGTCACAAGTGAAGGTGTAGATCCGCCACCACAAGCCCAGAGAGTGTGCATTACTACCACAGCGTGCAGAAAAGCTCCAAAAGCGTGCAAGCCGACGGTTATCACTTCCGTAAGTGCTACACACAGCTGAGAGACACTCTTCTGTTGTTTTGGCAACACTTTGAACACCACTGCTTTACTTATTTTACCAGGAAGGTAAAGTGTGGCCTGGGGGCCATTTGCTAAATACACCTCTTTAATGGCACATTGGAGAAATTTAAAAAGAAAAATACATAATGTAATGTGAAGAGGTTGAAATGTTGATACTGCTAATAAATAAAAACACAAAGAAAGATTTGTCCTTTAAACATTTTTTTAATCCTTTTTATTAGCCTATTTTATTACATATGACAAGTAAAATCTCATGTAAAAAATGTACAACATAAAGTCAATCAATCAATCAATCAATCTTTATTTATATAGCCCTAAATCACAAGTCTCTCAAAGGGCTGCACAAGCCACAACGACATCCTCGGTACAAAGCCCACATACGGGCAAGGAAAAACTCACCCCAGTGGGACGTCGATGTGAATGACTATGAGAAACCTTGGAGAGGACCGCATATGTGGGTAACCCCCCCCCTCTAGGGGAGACCGAAAGCAATGGATGTCGAGTGGGTCTGACATAATATTGTGAGAGTCCAGTCCATAGTGGATCCAACATAATAGTAAGAGTCCAGTCCATAGTGGGGCCAGCAGGACACCATCCCGAGCGGAGACGGGTCAGCAGCGCAGAGATGTTCCCTGCCGATGCACAGGCGAGCGGTCCACCCCGGGTCCTGACTCTGGACAGCCAGCACTTCATCCATGGCCACCGGACCTGTGCCCCCCCCCCCCCCCCCCCCCCCCCTCAAGGAAAAGGGGAGCAGAGGAGAAAAGAAAAGAAACGGCAGATCAACTGGTCTAACAGGGGGGCTATTTAAAGGCTAGAGTATACAAATGAGTTTTAAGATGGGACTTAAATGCTTCTACTGAGGTAGCATCTCTAATTGTTACCGGGAGGGCATTCCATAGTACTGGAGCCCGAATAGAAAACGCTCTATAGCCCGCAGACTTTTTTTGGGGCTCTGGGAATCACTAATAAGCCGGAGTTCTTTGAACGCAGATTTCTTGCCGGGACATATGGTACAATGCAATCGACAAGATAGGACGGAGCTAGACCGTGTAGTATTTTATACGTAAGTAGTAAAACCTTAAAGTCACATCTTAAGTGCACAGGAAGCCAGTGCAGGTGAGCCAGTATAGGCGTAATATGATCAAACTTTCTTGTTCTTGTCAAAAGTCTAGCAGCCGCATTTTGTACCAACTGTAATTTTTTAATGCTAGACATAGGGAGCCCCGAAAATAATACGTTACAATAGTCGAGACGAGACGTAACGAACGCATGAATAATGAGCTCAGCGTCGCTAGTGGATAAAATAGAACGAATTTTAGCGATATTACGGAGATGAAAGAAGGCCGTTTTAGTAACACTCTTAATGTGTGACTCAAACGAGAGAGTTGGGTCGAAGATAATACCCAGATTCTTTACTGATTCGCCTTGTGTAATTGTTTGGTTGTCAAATGTTAAGGTGGTATTATTAAATAAATGTCGGTGTTTAGCAGGACCGATAATCAGCATTACCGTTTTCTTGGCGTTGAGTTGCAAGAAGTTAGCGGACATCCATTGTTTAATTTCATTAAGACACGCCTCCAGCTGACTACAATCCGGCGTGTTGGTCAGTAGCAAGAAACACGTCAATAATAAATAAAGCAAAACATGTTCTAGACCAAAAATCACTTCATATTCTTTACTGCTCGCTAGTGTTACCATATCTGAGTTATTGTGTAGCAATATGGGGAAACAACTACAAAAGTGAGCTTCATTCACTAACGGTGTTACAAAAAAGATCAATTAGAATAATACATAATGTTGGATATAGAGAACATACAAACCCTTTATTTATTGAATCACAAATATTGAAATTCAACGATTTGGTGCATTTGCAAACAGCTAAAATTGTGTACAAAGCAAACTATAACCTGCTACCCAAGAATGTACAACAGTTCTTCTCAACAAAAGAGGAGAAGTATAACCTTAGAGCAGGGGTCCCCAAACTACAGCCTGCGGGCTGGATGCGGCCCCCGGCATCCAAAATCCGGCCCATAAGAAGTCCCAAGTAAGTTTTTTTTTGTTTTTTTTTTATTATTATTTTTTTAATCTTTCCTTTCTAATCCATTTTCTACCGCTTGTTACTCTTGGTGTCTCCTAGCCGCTCAGGCAAATCATATTGTCTAAAAATGAATTTTCCCATCGATAACGTGACAATGTTAAATGTTGATGAACATCAATGTTAATTGATGTTAAATGACAAAACGGATTATAAAGACAATGTATATATCTATATATATATCTCCAAACTTTTTGACTCGGGGGCCACATTGGGTTAAAAAAATTTGGCCGGGGGCCAGGCTGTATTTATATATATATATAAATATATATATACATACATTTTTTTAACCCAATGCGGCCCCCGAATCAAAAAGTTTAGAGACCCCTGCCTTAGAGAAACATTTAATTTAAAGCATTTGTATGCCCGTACAACACTTAAAACCTTTTAGCATATCCGTATGTGGAATTAAATTATGAAATGGATTAAGCAAAGGAATCAAACAAAGCACCAATATGATTCAGTTTAAGAGACTGTTCAAACTACAAGTGTTCACAAAGTACACAGAACAATAATTATGATGAACATCTTGAACCCTTTTTTTTTTTAGATAAAGATTATTTATGTATTTAATATTTGTTTACTTACTATGGTATATGTTTTATTTAATATGTATTCACTGTTCTGTTACAGAGAACAAGGAAATGGGATAAAATTACTATGGTATGAAAAGGGGTAGGATTAGGGATGTCCGATAATGGCTTTTTGCCGATATCCGATATTCCGATATTGTCCCACTCTTTAATTACCGATACCGATATCAACAGATACCGATATCAACCGATATATGCAGTCGTGCAATTAACACATTATTATGCCTAATTTGGACAACCAGGTAGGGTGAAGATAAGATAGTTTTTAAAAAAATTAATAAAATAAGATAAATAAATTAAAAACATTTTCTTGAATAAAAAAGAAAGTAAAACAATATAAAAACAGTTACATAGAAACTAGTAATGAATGAAAATGAGTAAAATTAACTGTTAAAGATTTGTACTATTAGTGGACCAGCAGCACGCACAATCATGTGTGCTTACGGATTGTATCCCTTGCAGACTGTATTGATATATATTGATATATAATGTAGGAACCAGAATATTAATAACAGGAAGAAACAACCCTTTTGTGTGAATGAGTGTAAATGGGGGAGGGAGGTTTTTTGGGTTGGTGCACTAATTGTAAGTGTATCTTGTGTTTTTTATGTTGATTTAATTAAAAAAATAAAAAATAAAAACGATACCGATAATAAAAAAACCGATACCGATAGTTTCCGATATTACATTTTAACGCATTTATCGGCAGGCCGATATTATCGGACATCCCTAGGTAGGATTAAATAAGCTCAGCTTCTTCCTACTCCTTTTCGGACGTGCTGTAATGAAACAACTGGAAATATGTGATGCATTACATTGTATCGTATGCATGTTCCAAATAAACTGAAACTGAACTGAACTGAATGATGACTTCACACTACCACCATATTGAAAGAATATTAATAACAATATTGTTTGTTTTGTGTATTTGGAGGCTCCACGCCACTGCTGTTCTTTTTACAATGTAAAATAGTTGACTATTGTTATTATTTATGATCATATTATAAGCACAGTTTTGTTTTGTTGTATATACTTTGAGGTTATAGAACACTGCTGTTCTCTTGTATGTATATTTCAAGGCATTCAATTGATCACAACTGGACTGCTTGCTTTGCCTTGGAAGACGTTTCGCTGCTCATCCGAGTAGTCTAAGTCTATGTTAGATGAGCGGCGAAACGTCTTCCAAGACAAACCAAGCAGTCCAATTGCGATCGATTGAATGCCCTGAGATGAAATTGACCTGGATGAATGAGAACCTTCATACACATCTTTTGTGAATAGCTACCTCCTGGCAGCTGATATTGATGTTTAAATTCTGTTGTTGCTTACTTACTCTAAATGCTTGACACTTTTAAACACTTGTCAAAAAAGTAGTCAATTTAAAAGTTTATTATTTTCACCCTGGTAAGGAATAAGTGGAAATTCATAGGTATCGACTACCGAAATTCTGGTATCGTGATGATCCTAATGTCGACCAATATCCTTTACAGAGCAAAGACATTGGGGTGCAGATGCACGAGGAACTGGTCAAGGTCACCAATGAACTTTACACGGTGAGTCCAATTTAAAAACATTCTATTTTAAAGCAGATTGTCTGCTTCACCTTGCATGTGTTTTAGCTGCCAAGTGCTCATTCTGTTGTCAGACCACAAAACCTGTGAAACAGCTGGCTGGCCTGACACTGCGCACACGCACACACACACACACGTACACACACACGTTCTGCCTGATCAGCACTTTGGCTTCTAACTCCTCCCAAAGACATTCTCATTCATGCATTGTGAAATCCTCCCTGGGGTGAAGGGAGTGCGGCAGCGATTGTTCAGCTGCTGAGCGTGGGACACATCTGTTGGTTGGGATTCTCATGCTCTCATAGCGTGCACAGCACATGCACACTTGCAGAGCAGGTTAGTGTGGGAAACAGAACACAGCTGCGGCGTGGCTCGGATGGATGGTAAAGGCAACTTAAGGGTTCCAGGTTCTATGCCAGCTTCCGCCATTCTAGTCACGTCCATTGTGTCCTTGGGCAAGACACTTCACCCTTGCTCCTGATGGGTCGTGTTTAGGGCCTTGCATGGCAGCTCCTGCCATCAATGTGTGAATGTGTGAGTGTGAATGGGTGAATGTGGAAATAGTGTCAAAGCGCTTTGAGTACCTTGAAAGTAGAAAAGCGCTATATAAGTAGAATCCATTTATTATTTACAGGTAAAAGCCAGTAAATTGGAATATTTTGAAAAACTTGATTTATTTCAGTAATTGCATTCAAAAGGTGTAACTTGTACATTATATTTATTCATTGCACACAGACTGATGCATTCAAATGTTTATTTCATTTAATTTTGATGATTTGAAGTGGCAACAAATGAAAATCCAAAATTCCGTGTGTCACAAAATTAGAATATTACTTAAGGCTAATACAAAAAAGGGATTTTTAGAAATGTTGGCCAACTGAAAAGTATGAAAATGAAAAATATGAGCATGTACAATACTCAATACTTGGTTGGAGCTCCTTTTGCCTCAATTACTGCGTTAATGCGGCGTGGCATGGAGTCGATGAGTTTCTGGCACTGCTCAGGTGTTATGAGAGCCCAGGTTGCTCTGATAGTGGCCTTCAACTCTTCTGCGTTTTTGGGTCTGGCATTCTGCATCTTCCTTTTCACAATACCCCACAGATTTTCTATGGGGCTAAGGTCAGGGGAGTTGGCGGGCCAATTTAGAACAGAAATACCATGGTCCGTAAACCAGGCACGGGTAGATTTTGCGCTGTGTGCAGGCGCCAAGTCCTGTTGGAACTTGAAATCTCCATCTCCATAGAGCAGGTCAGCAGCAGGAAGCATGAAGTGCTCTAAAACTTGCTGGTAGACGGCTGCGTTGACCCTGGATCTCAGGAAACAGAGTGGACCGACACCAGCAGATGACATGGCACCCCAAACCATCACCCAACCATGCAAATTTTGCATTTCCTTTGGAAATCGAGGTCCCAGAGTCTGGAGGAAGACAGGAGAGGCACAGGATCCACGTTGCCTGAAGTCTAGTGTAAAGTTTCCACCATCAGTGATGGTTTGGGGTGCCATGTCATCTGCTGGTGTCGGTCCACTCTGTTTCCTGAGATCCAGGGTCAACGCAGCCGTCTACCAGCAAGTTTTAGAGCACTTCATGCTTCCTGCTGCTGACCTGCTCTATGGAGATGGAGATTTCAAGTTCCAACAGGACTTGGCGCCTGCACACAGCGCAAAATCTACCCGTGCCTGGTTTACGGACCATGGTATTTCTGTTCTAAATTGGCCCGCCAACTCCCCTGACCTTAGCCCCATAGAAAATCTGTGGGGTATTGTGAAAAGGAAGATGCAGAATGCCAGACCCAAAAACGCAGAAGAGTTGAAGGCCACTATCAGAGCAACCTGGGCTCTCATAACACCTGAGCAGTGCCAGAAACTCATCGACTCCATGCCACGCCGCATTAACGCAGTAATTGAGGCAAAAGGAGCTCCAACCAAGTATTGAGTATTGTACATGCTCATATTTTTCATTTTCATACTTTTCAGTTGGCCAACATTTCTAAAAATCCCTTTTTTGTATTAGCCTTAAGTAATATTCTAATTTTGTGACACACGGAATTTTGGATTTTCATTTGTTGCCACTTCAAATCATCAAAATTAAATGAAATAAACATTTGAATGCATCAGTCTGTGTGCAATGAATAAATATAATGTACAAGTTACACCTTTTGAATGCAATTACTGAAATAAATCAAGTTTTTCAAAATATTCTAATTTACTGGCTTTTACCTGTATGTCTCTTTGGATGAGGACCATCAAGTCAACTGCTGGAATTGAGGCAGTTTTACCTAAACTGAAAGAAATGTTTCATTCAGGGAGATGCTGACCTTCCAGTTGGTTGATAAGGTTTGATGTGTTGAGTTGAGTTGAGTTGAGTTGGAGTTTATTTCGAACATGCAAGCATACAACATGATACATCACAATTTCCAGTTTCTCTTTTCAACATGTTCGAAAAGGAGTAGGAAGAAGCTGAGCTTATTTAATCCTACCCCTTTTCTTTTACAAACCAGTTGCTAAAACTTTTGTTCACTTCCTGTTCTCAATTTATTCACAATATACTCCATAAGTAATCCCAATAAAAATAAATAAATAAATAATAATCGGTGAAGGAAGTTACATTTCATATGATGAGATAAGTAAGATTATTTTGAGAATGAAAGAATGGATGGATGAAATACATTCAGAATGTTTATCATGGTTCTTGTTCTTTGTACTTTGTAAACACTTTAAGTTTGAAGAGTTTCTTGAAGTGGATCATATTAGTACATTGTTTGATTGCTTTGCTTAATCCATTCCATAATTTAATTCCACATACTGATATACTGAAGGTCTTAAGTGTTGTACGTGCGTAACAAATGTTTTAAATTACATTTTTCTCTAAGATTATATTTCTCCTCTTTTTTTGAGAAGAATTGTTGTATATTTTTGGGTAGCAGGTTATAGTTTGCTTTGTGTATAATTTTAGCTGTTTTGCAAATTCACTATGTCGTGGAATTTCAGTATCTTTGATTCAATAAATAAAGGATTTGTATGTTCTCTACATCCAACATTATGTATTATTCTAACTGATCTTTTTAGTAACACCGTTAGTGAATGAAGTGTACTTTTGTAATTATTTCCCCATATTTCTACACAGTAACTCAGATATGATAACACTAGCGAGCAGTAGAGAATATGAAGTGATTTTTGGTCCAGAACATGTTTTGCTTTATTCATTATTGACGTGTTTCTTGCTACTTTATGTTGTATATTTTTTACATGAGATTTCCAGTTCAATTTATCATCAATCATTATACCTAGAAATTTGGTTTCATTTACTCTTTCAATTTCTATTCCGTCTATTTGTATTTGTGTTTGACTTTCTCTTCTACTGTTGCCAAATAGCATTATTTTAGTTTTGCTGAATGAACAAATTAAAACGATTGTCTGTTTTTGTCAAACAATCTTTTTAATTTGTTCATTTCTTCTGTTATTATTTTTATTACCTTCTGTGTGTTCTCTCCTGAACAAAACACTGTTGTATCATCCGCAAATAATACTAACTTTAAATCCTTTGTAACTTTACAAATGTCATTTATATAGAGATTGAACAATTTAGGTCCTAGTATTGATCCCTGAGGTACACCACAGGATATATTTAGAGTTGTAGATGTGTGTTCGCCTAGCTTCACGTATTGTTGCCTGTTCGTTAGATAACTTCTTATCCAGTTTAAGACTAACCCTCTGATGCCATATCGTTCTAGTTTTTTGATTCAAATATTGTGATTAATTGTGTCAATTGTGTTGGACTTTATGTCCTTTTTTTCTCCCCGTTGAATGTTTTCAAAACATTTGGTGCAAATAACACGTGAAATGTCTTCCTCTGAGACAGTGGAGAAGTCCCTCACGATTGACGCCATGTTTATTTACAGCGAGCTTAGGGGAAGTTTACAAATGGCTTAGAGCACGAGTAAGAGAAAAGCAATGCTTATTTTGTTCACTATAACCCACCTTCAGCACAGTACGGGTAATCTCGCGTCATTGCAGCGTTATCTGAGCTATTTTAATGTTATCAGTCTGACTTCATAATTTCTCATATCGGCCCGATAATTATTTTTGCACTAAGTGTTGTCAGCCATATATCCCGTCTTTTTACCACTTTCAGGACATAATGACATAAATACGCCTGTGCGTCACACGCACTCGTGCAATTAGCTTTGGTTGTTGTCATCTAATGATAGCAATTTGAATACCTAGTTTTAGCTGTTATCGGATGTATGTTATAGCATAACAACAACGTGACTACAAATTAGGGATGTCCGATAATATCAGACTGCCGACATTATCGGCCAATAAATGCTTTAAAATGTAATATCGGAAATTATCGGTATCGGTTTCAAAAAGTAAAATTTATGACTTTTTAAAACGCCGCTGTGTACGCGGACGTAGGAAGAAGTAGAGAGCGCCAATTAACCTTAAAGGCACTGCCTTTGCGTGCAGGCCCAGTCACACAATTTCAACGGCTTTTAACACACTCACAAGTGAATGCAAAGCATACTTGATCAACAGCCATACAGGTCAGACTGAGGGTGGCCGTATAAACAACTTTAACACTGTTACAAATAAGCGCCACACTGTATGCGCCACACTGTATGCGCCACACTGTGTTACTGTGCGGAGAACATCCGCACCGTAACACAACAGAACAAATACCCAGAACCCCTTGCAGCACTAACTCTTCCGGGACGCTACAATATGCACCCCCCGCTACCCCCTACCCCCGCCCCCACCTCAACCCAGCCCCCCCTAACCTCGCCCACCTCAACCTCCTAATGCTCTCTCAGGGAGAGCATTGTCCAAATTCCAAGCTGCTGTTTTGAGGCATGTTAAAAAAAAATGCACTTTGTGACTTCAATAATAAATATGGCAGTCCCATGTTGGCACTTTTTTCCATAACTAGAGTTGAAGTTGTTCTCTTATTTTTGGAAAACCTTGTTACATTGTTTAATGCATCCAGCGGGGCATCACAACAAAATTAGGCATAATAATGTGTTAATTCCACGACTGTATATATCGGTATCGGTTGATATCGGTAATTAAGAGTTGGACAATATCGGAATACAGGATATCGGCAAAAAAGCCATTATCGGACATCTCTACTACAAATTGTTGGTTGCTTCACTTGGACTCTTTTTGTGTATGTGCACAGACTACATGCGTGTATGTGTGTACATGTGTACACGTGTACGAGCTAGTCAATCAATCAATCAATCAAAGTTTATTTATATAGCCCTAAATCAGGAGTGTCTCAAAGGGCTGCACGACATCCTCGGCTCAGATCCCACATCACATTTAAACACGTAGTGTACGTGTGGTATGTATGGGTACGAGTGTACCCATGTACGTGTGTAGGAGTGTACGTGTGTACGCGTGAATGTCTATATGTGTGAATGTGTTTACGTGTGTATGTGTGTACGAGTGTACATATGTGTGTACATGAGAGATGTCTGATAATGGCTTTTTTGCCGATATCCGATATTCCGATATTGTCCAACTCTTAATTACGGATTCCGATATCAACCGATACCGATATATATACAGTGGTGGAACACATTATTATGCCTAATTTTATTGTGATGCCCCGCTGGATGCATTAAACAATGTAACAAGGTTTTCCAAAATAAATCAACTCAAGTTATGGAAAAAAGTGCCAACATGGCACTGCCATATTTATTATTGAAGTCACAAAGTGCATTATTTTTTTTAACATGCCTCAAAACAGTAGTTGGAATTTGGGACATGCTCTCCCTGAGAGAGCATGAGGAGGTTGAGGTGGACAGGGTTGAGGTGGGGGTTTAGGGGGTAGCGGGGGGTGTATATTGTAGCGTCCCGGAAGAGTTAGTGCTGCAAGGGATTCTGGGTATTTGTTCTGTTGTGTTTATGTTGTGTTACGGTGCGGATGTTCTCCCGAAATGTGTTTGTCATTCTTGTTTGGTGTGGGTTCACACTGTGGCACATATTAGTAACAGTGTTAAAGTTGTTTATACGGCCACCCTCAGTGTGACCTGTATGGCTGTTGACCAAGTATGCTTGCATTCACTTGTGTGTGTGATAAGCCGTAGATATTATATGATTGAGCCGACACGCAAATGCGGTGCCTTTAAGGCACGCCCCCAATATTGTTGTCTGGGTGGAAATTGGGAGAAATTCGGGAGAATGGTTGCCCCGGGAGATTTTCGGGAGGGGCACTGAAATTTGTGAGTCTCCCGGGAAAATCGGGAGGGTTGGCAAGTATGACTGGGAGACGCAACTGCTCTGTACTTCTCCCTACGTCCGTGTACCACTCCGTACAGCGGCGTTTTAAAAAGTCATAAATTGTACTCTTAGAAACCGATACCGATAATTTCCGATATTACATTTTAAAGCATTTATCGGCCGATAATATCGGACTGTCGATACATCTCTAGTGTACATGTGCAAAAGTGTACATGTGTACGAGTGCTCATGTATACATGGGTATGAGTGTACACGTGTATGTGTGTACAATTGTACGTGTGTATGAGTGTACATGTGAATGGGTGTAAGTGTGGACGAGTGTACAAGTGTACGTAGATATTTGTGTACGTGTGTACATGTGTATGACTGTACGTGTGTACGTAGGTACGAGTGTACGTCTGAATGTGTATATGTGTGATGTGTGTAAGAGTGTACATGTGAATGGGTGTAAGTGTGGACGAGTGAATGTGTCAATGAGTGTACATGTGAATGTGTTTATGTTTGTACGTGTGTACGAATGTACATGTGAATGGGTGTAAGTGTGGACGAGTGTACGTGGATATTTGTGTACAAGTGTAAATGTGTATGACTGTACGTGTGTACGTAGGTACTTGTGTACAAAGGTACGTGTGTACACGTGTATTTGTGTACGAATGTACCCGTGTACGGTGTACGAGTGTATAAGTCAGTGGTGAGTAATAAACATAAACGCCAAACAAACCTTCGGACCAACGAGCAATTTTTATTCAACATTATTAGTAATTAGGAAAAATATAAAAACATTTTTTTTAAATATGCTCTGTCAAAGCACCAGTGGTATCATAAGCTAGCTGGTGGTAGACCTATGTAAGCGTCAATATATACTTTGATGTTGCAGAAAAAAGACCATATATTTTTTTAACCGATTTCCGAACTCTAAATGGGTGAATTTTGGCGAATTAAACGCCTTTCTATTATTCGCCCTCGGAGCGATGACGTCACAACGTGACGTCACATCAGGAAGCTATCCGCCATTTTCTCAAACACATTACAAACACTGAGTCAAATCAGCTCTGTTATTTTCCGTTTTTTCGACTGTTTTCCGTACCTTGGAGACATCATGCCTCGTCGGTGTGTTGTCGGAGGGTGTAACAACACGAACAGGGACGGATTCAAGTTGCACCAGTGGCCCAAAGATGCGAAAGTGGCAAGAAATTGGACGTTTGTTCCGCACACTTTACCGACGAAAGCTATGCTACGACAGAGATGGCAAGAATGTGTGGATATCCTGCGACACTCAAAGCAGATGCATTTCCAACGATAAAGTCAAAGAAATCTGCCGCCAGACCCCCAGGAAAAGAGAGTGGATGAGGGTATGTCTACAGAATATATTAATTGATGAAAACTGGGCTGTCTGCACTCTCAAAGTGCATGTTGTTGCCAAATGTATTTCATATGCTGTAAACCTAGTTCATAGTTGTTAGTTTCCTTTAATGCCAAACAAACACATACCAATCGTTGGTTAGAAGGCGATCGCCGAATTCGTCCTCACTTTCTCCCGTGTCGCTGGCTGTCGTGTCGTTTTCGTCGGTTTCGCTTGCATACGGTTCAAACCGATATGGCTCAATAGCTTCAGTTTCTTCTTCAATTTCGTTTTCGCTACCTGCCTCCACACTACAACCATCCGTTTCAATACATTCGTAATCTGTTGAATCGCTTAAGCCGCTGAAATCCGAGTCTGAATCCGAGCTAATGTTGCTATAGCTTGCTGTTCTTTCAGCCATGTTTGTTTGTGTTGGCTTCACTATGTGACGTCACAGGAAAATGGACGGGTGTATATAACGATGATTAAAATCAGACACTTTGAAGCTTTTTTTAGGGATATTGCGTGATGGGTAAAATTTTGAAAAAAACTTCGAAAAATAAAATAAGCCACTGGGAACTGATTTTTAATGGTTTTAACCCTTCTGGAATTGTGATAATGTTCCCCTTTAATTCTTGTTATATATTTTTTGTTCTAAAAAATGTAACTTTGAGCAAAATGCAAGCAAACACTTTAAAACAGAAGTACCTTGGGTTTTGTATGTCCCACTTTTCCTATAATTTGGTAACAGCCAATAATCGCACGTAACAAACTAATCTGTTTGCTAGCGAAACAGAAAACAAAAGTTAAAAAAACACAACCTAAAATCATGAAGTAACTATAACCTATGTAGTTTACTACAGTATTATTTGAGTACTTTAATGCAATGTGTATTTGTGCCTTTCCACAAATGCATGTAATATTACAAAACTAAAAGTAAACTAAAACTGCAATGGGTGGTGTAGAGTCAGGGCAGACAAAGTATATAATATTACCCTGCAAAACAAGAGTGATATGTTATTGATGGTTCAAGTAGTATTCGGTGTCATGTAGCAGGGAGAGCTGCTTGCTGTCACGGTGGAAGCAACTCTCTCCTCCCTCATTTATCGATCTCACCGTCCTTTAGTGCACCGCTTACTTGCAGGCGAGGGTTGCTAGGAAACCCATGCTTGAGAACGATTGTCAAAGCAGAGTATTGGTTACAACTTAATGTCTTCAGATTTGCTGTTCAATGTTGGGAGTTTTACTATGAGATGAATGAATATTGGTATTTTTATGAAGTATTTTGCTGTTCGGCTTGTTCTTGGACTTACGATACAGTTAGGGCCTGATCTACTAAGATTACGAAATAAAAAGTATTTAATAGTTTGTACAAAGTATAAAATGGTGTGTACTATTAGTGGGTGTGTTGAGGGTGATTTACTAAGTTTGTGTGTACAAGTGGTGCAAATCACTATATATTATATCAGTGGTTCTCAACCTTTTTTCAGTGATGTACCCCCTGTGAACATTTTTTGTATTCAAGTACCCCCTAATCAGAGCAAAGCATTTTTTTAATGAAAAAAAGAGATAAAGAAGTAAAATACAGCACTATGTCATCAGTTTCTGATTTATTAAATTGTATAACAGTGCAAAATATTGCTCATTTGTTGTAGTCTATCTTGAACTATTTGGAAAAAAATATATAAAAATAACTAAAAACTTGTTGAAAAATAAACAAGTGATTCAATTATAAATAAAGATTTCTACACATAGAAGTAATCATCAACTTAAAGTGCCCTCTTTGGGGATTGTAATAGAGATCCATCTGGATTCATGAACTTAATTCTAAACATTTCTTCACAAAAAAAGAAATCTTTAACATCAATATTTAAGGAACATGTCCACAAAAAATCTAGCTGTCAACACTGAATATTGCATTGTTGCATTTCTTTTCACAGTTCTTTTTGACAGACATTTCAAAAAAAATCTCACGTACCCCTTGGCATACCTTCAAGTACCCCCAGGGGTACGCGTACCCCCATTTGAGAACCACTGTATTATAGTATATTAAAAAAGAATACGTCAAAAAGTCAAACAATTGTGGAACCAGATGAACACGAAGCAGGTAATACATAATAAATACAGGACCAAACTTAACAAAGATAATTTAATAAAGTATGATAAATTGAGTTGCAATGTATTCAACAATTGAACACATACACTTTTGAAAAGGTAATAATTGGATGTTTGGTTTTTGAACATACAACTAGTTAGCATTAGCATACAAACTGTAGATGCTAACATTTCCTCACATGTGTTTGGATAAAACATTATCGTTTTGTAAGTCAAACATATATTGTTAGCTACCCAAACAGTATTTTACCTTGTTTCTGCTTGTTTGCTGCTTTCTGGTAAGGTTGCATTATTGATGCATTGATATTATGAAATGTTAGCTACATTTCACGGTGCAAACATTTTATCACAATGTCTTTGTTTCAACTTTTAAATGATCACAAAACTTTTTTTCTCATCTTCTCTGGGTCTGTTGCTCTCTTTCCACCATCTTGTTGTTTTTCTTTCAACCACCTCTCTCTTTCGGCATTCCACTATAAAAATAATAATAAAACTGGCACACAATGTTGATTAAAAAGTCTTGTTTCTGAATCGAGAATTGTTTTGAGTCGAGAATCGATTCTGACTCGAATTATTACCCGCAAGATTGGAATCAAAGCGAATCATGTGGTGCCCAAAGATCTATAAACCTGAGCAGGGATTGCTACTTTTTGTTTTTTTCTTCTGGGTATTGAAAACTAACCAACAGGATGATAAAAGCACATTAAATACACCCAACTAAAAGACTGCCGTTCAAAAGGATGATTTAGTTACTTCCTGGCATCAGTCAACACTTCATTATTAGGGCTGTAAAGGTTAACGCCATAATAACGAGTTGACACAACAACACCAGTTTTTCCTTGTGTGAACCTCAATCCATATGTTAGCGATGGAAAAGAAGCGACATTCCAACTGACGGAATGTCAGGAAGAAATAGAGAGCAGAAATGGAGAAGAAAAATATTTAAAAGTTTAGCTTGGAAGACTGAGTTGTCTGTGCATGTGTCTCTGGGTGTGTCCATTTTGTGTTGAGTTGTTAAAAAAGGATAGTATTTAATAAACACACATTTGCATGAATCAAGCAAATTGTTCAGCCTTATGTTGGGTTTACATTTTGATACACTTATTAAAGTTAAAAACTTGTATTTACGATTAGTTCCGATTAATTATTTGTTAACTATGGACCAATGTGATTTATCACTTTAAATTTTCAATCATTTGACAGCCCTAATTATTATCAATGAAAAACAAACATAGCACTAAAATGTATGTCAAACTGGACTATGTAAGTATACTCACAATAGAGTATAATCACTCGTCTTGAGAACAGTGTGGGCATTAAGGGCGCCGCCCTCAACTGGTTCCGGTCGTACCTAACCGACAGGAGTTTTTGTGTAAAAGTAGACAGTTTTATGTCATCCACAGCTCCTTTACCACATGGGGTCCCCCAGGGCTCAATCCTTGCCCCAATTTTATTTGCGCTTTACCTTCTCCCCCTTGGTTCTATTTTTAGGAAGTACAGTATTGCATTTCATTTTTACGCCGATGATTGCCAGATTTATTTTCCCATGGCACAAAATAACACGGTTCAACGTCTTATTGACTGCCTGCACGACATCAAAGTCTGGCTTTCAGCTAACTTCCTGAGCCTAAATGAAGATAAAACAGAAGTTATGTTGTTCGGTCCAAGTCGCTCTCCCTCCCCCAACGTTGACCTCGGCACTCTGACCCCGTATCTCAGCGACTGTGTCACAAACCTGGGGGTAAAGTTTGACTCAGATTTTAAATTCGAAAAACAAATCAGCAGCGTCGTTCAAAAAAGCTTTTATCAATTACGCCAAATAGCGAAAGTGAAACCGCTTCTATCAAGACATGATCTTGAGAAATTAATCCACGCCTTTATCTCGACTCGTCTTGACTACTGTAATGCCCTGTATGTAGGCATTAGCCAGGCCTCCGTCGCCCGCCTGCAGCTCGTGCAGAACTCTGCTGCTCGTCTGCTAACACAGACCCGCAGACGTGAGCACATCACCCCTATTTTAGCGTCCCTTCACTGGCTCCCTGTGCGTTATTGAATCAATTTTAAACTCCTTTTATTTGTTTTTAAATGTCTAAACAACCTCGCGCCAACCTATCTCTCCGACCTCCTTCAGCCTTACTGCCCCACCCGATCCTTAAGATCAGCCGATCAGCTGCTGTTGACGGTCCCTGACACAAGGCTGAAGCTTAGAGGTGACAGAGCTTTCGCCGTTGCTGCTCCCAAGCTCTGGAACGACCTACCCCTGAGTGTTAGACAAGCCTCTTCTCTTCCTGTTTTTAAATCTCTCTTAAAAACATACTTTTATTCCATGGCTTTTAACACTGAGTGATATCCATCCTGCAATGGCGCCCCATAATACACATGCTGTTAACCTGTTTTTATGTTTTTATGTTTTTATTTATTCTATTTTAATTATTTATTTTTTATCGTGTTCTGTTTGTGTTGTGTTGTGTTTGCTCGGTACTCGTTTTATCTTTTAACCTGTTCATTGTACAGCACTTTGGCTACCCCTGTGGTAAATTTTAAATGTGCTTTATAAACAAAGTTGATTTGATTTGATTTGATTTAGAGCAGCAACCATTACTATCACTAAGGGGAAAAAAAAGTATTTTAAAAGTTTTCATCTTTTTTTAATTCCACAGGCAAATTAATTGTTCCATGCATAATTAAACTATATATTTTTTATATTTTCTATATACCAGGCTGGCCCCTGCGTCAGCACCAGCTCCCAGCCTAAGTGCTGGTGTGGGTGGTGGTGGTCTGGCTGGGGGCTACGGCTGGGAAAAACGAAAGACAGGTGGTATTGGTCTGGCAGGGGGTAGCCTGGCTGGGTGAAGCTGTGCCACCATACCAGCACAACTACCAGTACTATCCCCCCCCCCCCTCCGAAAGCGGATGCCAGACGCTTCCTGTCGACTGAGGAACAGTCACTGAGGGTGGGAGGAGGGCGCGTCCAGGCGGCGGCTAAATTCCTCTAACCCTACCGAACTGCTAAAAAGTCCATGATATTGGTGAGGTGGGCTAGAAAAATTATCCAGGGCGGAGGGAAAAGAAAAAGACAGAGTGAGTGGAGCAACAACAACAACAAAAAAAAAGTCATTGAGAGCGGGGCTAAAGTCACTGGGGAGCGCCTGCATTAGGTGTATCGTACGCCACTTCACAGCTAAAGCACAATGCCATGCAGGTGCACGCAGCGTAGCCGAGTCATATAATTTTTAATGACTCACATGACACATAACTCACATGACAGTTATTATGAGTTTATTGTATTTGTAATATTTCCTGTCCAACGCTTTTATTTTTCGTTCCACTTCCTGTTTGCCTCCATTCCACTTGTCTGAGCGCTGGATCCCTCACCTGTCCTTGATTGGCAATCAGGATGCTTCTTATGCCAGCCTTGTCCTTTGATTAATTTGCTTTGCTTGCTTTGTCCTTTATACATGTTTCTTCTTTGTGCACCTCCCAGCAGCACATCCTTGTTTTTTGTGTTTCCTGCATTTTTCATAATAAAAATGACTTATTTTCTGCACTTGCCTGAAGTCTTCGTTCATAATAGAGATTATGGCCCTTGTGGGCGGTGCGGTGGGCCGGGCTCTGGGGTTCCTGTCGCTGGCCGGCTTGGCTGCGTGGGGGCGGTGGTCCCTGGTTCCCTGGGCACCACGCCTACTGTTTGTGGGTTGGGCTCTCGGGGGGGCTAGGGTCGTGCTCTGGCTCCCACGCACTCTGGGAGTCGAATATATTGTACATACAAATTTACATATGCTCACATCCATACATACATACATACATACATAGGTACCTACGCTCCCACATACAGTACATATTTACATACTTAAAGTTCGTACACCCACACGCACATTCAATATACAAACATACACATACACATACTGTACATATACACTCACTGTACAAACACATATACACATTCTGTACATATACATTCACTGTACAAAAACATATAAACATTCTGTACATATACAAGTACATATGCATACTTACACTCATGCACATAATCACGTTTCATCAAACATATATTAACGTTGTTGCCCTAGGGTAAACTGGGTATAACACATGGTACACGGACAAAGCTTAATCTATTGGTACTATAACAATCTACAAGGTTAATGTAGGTTGCTTCTCTTTCTCCCCCTCCATTTTTCTGCATTCTTTCGTATCTCAAGTTATCATTACGTATATGTATTGTTGCATTTGAACAACTGTATTGTTGATAATAAAGGTAAAGTATTGGTATTGTTCATTATCAATAGCGCTATTTCTATTGGTATTTGAATTGCTCCATTTGTAGTGTAATAATGCTCATTGTCATTTTTGTATTATTTTTTATTTTTGCTAACTGCTTATTTGCTATTACTTTTACCATCATATCTGTACATGTCGTATTTGCTGATGTTGCTCTATTGTTGTTGTTGTTGTTGTTGTTGTTTGCTGTTGTTGTTATTGTCTCGCTGTCTAATCCCCCGCTTGTCCCCACAATTTCCCCCTCTGTCATTAAAAAAAATAAAAATAAAAATAAAAATAAATTAAAAAATAATAGAGATTAGGGTTGTACGGTATTAGTATAGTACCGCGATACTAATTAATCATATTCGGTACTATTCCAACTCTGAAAAGCACATAAAAACTCAGGAAATACGTCCCTGGACACATTAAGACTGTGAATATGACGGGGTATCGACTTGGTATCGGATTGATACCCACATTTGTGGTATTCATCCAAAACTAATGTAAAGTATCAAACAACAGAAGAATAAGTGATTATTACCGTATTTTTCGGATTATAAATCGCTCCGGAATATACGTCGCACCGGCCGAAAATGCATAATAAAGAAGGAAAAAAACATATAAAGTCGCACTCGAGTGTAAGTCACATTTTTGGGGGAAATGTATTTGATAAAAGCCAACACCAAGAGTAGACATTTGAAAGGCAATTTAAAATAAATAAAGAATAGTGAACAACAGGCTGAATAAGTGTACGTTATATGACGCATAAATAACCAACTAAGAACGTGCCTGGTATGTTAACGTAACATATTATGGTAAGAGTCATTCAAATAACTATAACATATAGAACATGCTATACGTTTACCAAACAATCTGTCACTCCTAATCGCTAAATCCGATGAAATATTCTTCCTCGTTGTCACTTCTAAACAACTCTGCCAACTCCAAAGGTATGCGCCGCTTCCTCATATTTCACTACGTCCAGCTTGTAATCTGCAGTATATGATTTCCTTTTCGGTACCATTTTTGTTCAGCCCTTCTCAGTTTTTATAAGTTACTGCCAATGTTGATGTG
Source organism: Nerophis lumbriciformis (assembly GCF_033978685.3). Classification (NCBI taxonomy): domain Eukaryota; kingdom Metazoa; phylum Chordata; class Actinopteri; order Syngnathiformes; family Syngnathidae; genus Nerophis; species Nerophis lumbriciformis. Next base: position 11,266,509 of record NC_084575.2, read on the forward strand.
ATCCATTGTTATAGCTACAGACGTAGTAGCAGGTAGCATCCCATGACCCACAATGCACTTCTGCCATGACGCATAATGCACTTCTGCCATGACCCGCCTCCGCCGAATTTTTATTGGTTGACGTGTGTGTGTGATGATTGCTGACATTCGCCTCGTCTCTTACGTGAATGAGCTAAATAATATTATTTGATATTTTACGGTAATGTGTTAATAATTTCACACATAAATCGCTCCGGAGTATAAATCGCACCAAACTATGAAAAAAACTGCAACTTATAATCCGAAAAATACGGTACATTTTAACAGAAGTATAGATAGAACATGTTAAAAGAGAAAGTAAGCAGATATTAACAGTAAATGAACAAGTCGATTAATAATTAATTTTCTACCACTTGTCCTTAATAATTTTGACAAAATAATAGAATGATAAATGACACAATATGTTACTGCATATGTCAGCAGACTAAATCAGGAGCCTTTGTTTGCTTACTTACTACTAAAAGACAAGTTGTCTTGTATGTTCACTATTTTATTTAAGGACACACTTGCAATAAAAAACATATGATTAATGTACCATAGGATTTTTTGTTAAAACAAAGCCAATAATGCCATTATTTTGTGGTCTCCTTTTATTTAGAAAAGTATCGAAAAGTACCGAAAAGTATCGAAATACATTTTGGTACCGGTACCAAAATATCGGTATCGGGACAACACTAATAGAAATAAAATGTAACTTCAGAGCTATTGAGGGATACAAGTTTAGTTGGTTCTGTGATGCAGTTTGTACAAAAAATGTGTATTTGTAAATGTGTATTTTGAAACAGCGTCGTTGATTGAAATTAATTGGTTTACTCGTGTGTGTTTGTGGTGACAGGTGATGAAGACATACCACATGTACCACACAGAGAGCATCAGTGCCGAGAGCAAGCTGAAGGAGGCGGAGAAGCAGGAGGAGAAGCACATGGGAAAGGCTTCCGACATTAGCACTGCCTTGCTTCGTCACGGTCATGACGAGCGCCCGCAGCGACGCAGCTCTGTGAAGAAGATGGAGAAGATGAAAGAAAAGGTACGTCTTGTCCTTGACTAACCGTATCTCACGTTTCACGCAACATTTCATGACATCGGACGCTGTATCGGTCCGTTGTGGTGAAGAAGGAGCTAAGCCGGAAGGCAAAGCTCTCAATTTACCGGTCGATCTACGTTCCCATCCTCACCTATGGTCATGAGCTTTGGGTTATGACCGAAAGGACAAGATCACGGGTACAAGCGGCCGAAATGAGTTTCCTCCGCCGGGTGGCGGTGCTCTCCCTTAGAGATAGGGTGAGAAGCTCTGTCATCCGGGGGGAGCTTAAAGTAAAGCCGCTGCTCCTCCACATCGAGAGGAGCCAGATGAGGTGGTTCGGGCATCTGGTCAGGATGCCACCCGAACGCCTCCCTAGGGAGGTGTTTAGGGCACGTCCGACCGGTAGGAGGCCGCGGGGAAGAACCAGGACACGTTGGGAAGACTATGTCTCCCGGCTGGCCTGGGAACGCCTCGGGGTCCCCCGGGAGGAGCTGGATGAAGTGGCTGGGGAGAGGGAAGTCTGGGCTTCCCTGCTTAGACTGCTGCCCCCGCGACCCGACCTCGGATAAGCGGAAGAAGATGGATGGATGGATGGATGGATGGATGTATCAACCTATAAAAATTACGTTTGCATACACTTTACACTGCTGTACTACTCAAAAGCAGAGGTCCCAGTTGACAAGTTGCCACCTCATCGCAGGGCTATTTTAAAATATATGTAAAAATACAATATAAATAATGAATGGAATAAATAAAAACAAACATAAAATAGCGAGAATAATAGTTGTAAGAGTAGCTGTAAAATGTGTGATATGATGTCCGATACAAGCAGTCCTGTAGCGTGTTTACTTGTACAAAGCTGGTCAGCCAGTTAACATCCAAATGTACTTCATTAAGCACACAGGGTTGGTCTTTTCTTCTATTTTAGTCAAGTCATTTACTGTACAAAGGTAAACATGGTAGTCTATAGGCTCTTAAGAGCTAGCAGCTACACAACAGCTAAGCACACAATAGCATCCAAGCTCGACATACAGTATGCAATAGTCATTGAACATAGCAGTCTAAAACATCACATTTGTTTATGTAAACAAGCATCAAATATTATAGTTGCATATTACTTACTTAGTCTCCAAAGCAGAAGCGTATTAGAAAGTATCCAGTAACAAGCGTATCCGCATCCTTCAGCTTACTGCGTCATGAGCTTCACTTCATTAATCATAGTGACCATTGGTGTCGCCAAAAAAAAACAATTACCACTCTACTTCAAAAGCGTAAATCTGTCCTAAGGTTTGTAGTTTTCATACCTACCAATTTCTTTTTCAACATTCCACACTTCAAAATAACAAATGTATGTAAGACTTTTACTGATATCGTATTGTACAGCATCATGCAATATTTAAATCTCCAATATCAGTATAGTATTGGAAGTGAAAAAGTTGTACACAAAAACAAGGTACCTTAGAGGGAAACTGCACTTTTTTGGAATTGTACCTATCGTTCAAATCATTGGGAAAGACATCATTTTTTTTTATGCATTCTAACTTGTAAATATCAATCCAATAGATACTCATTGAAAAACCGCCAACAATATTAACCAAGTATGTGTGATTCAGACTATTTATAGCGGCACTGTGATCACAAGCTTGTATACCGGTACAATTTTGACATGATCGACTGGCGAGGTGTTTCCTCGCTTCCTTGCTCCCTGGAAGTTTATTGTAGATCAGTGGTTCTTAACCTTGTTTGAGGTACCGAACCCCACCAGTTTCATATGTGCATTCACTGAACCCTTCTTTAGTGAAAAATTAAACGTTTTTTTTTTTTTAATTCAAGACAAAGTTATATGTTTTTTTTACTGGTGCACAAAATGAACCGTTTAAAGAACAAAACCAACACAGTGCATAAACTCACAACAAATTACACACCTGCAAATCAGATGGAAAATTAGAGGGAACATTGTTTGGGGGTATCCATAGTACGCCGATAGGGAGAAGTTTTTATTTACAAGATGAGTCGGGTGCACTGCAAAAAGTCAGTGTTCAAAAACAAGTATACAAAATACAAAAATTAGGGGTATTTTATTTGAACTAAGCAAAATTATCTGCCAATAGAACAAGAAAATTTGGCTTGTCAAGACTTTCCAAAACAAGTAAAATTAGCTAACCTCAATGAACCCAAAAATACCTTAAAATAAGTATATTCTCACTAATAACAACTGTACTACTATATGAGTACGTATTTTCTATTGTTTCATTGAAAATAAAACAGCAAAGTATATTTGGCTGTCATCTGTTTTAGTATGAGACACAATTGTGTCAAAGTCATGATTTTTTTTTTCATGCTTGAAATAAAAAATGATTACTTTAAAAAAGTAGTTTTATACTTGTGATTGTTGATGACACAGCTTTGCAACAGTTGATATTCTAGTTACAAGCATGTTTTACTCAATATAGGTCATAAAATCTCAGCAACAAGCTGTAATATCCTGCGATGAGATGGCGACTTGTCCAGGGTGTACCCCGCCTTCCGCCCGATTGTAGCTGAGATAGGCTCCAGCGCCCCCCGCGACCCCGAAGGGATTAGGCGGTAGAAAATGGATGGATGGAAGCTGTAGTATCTTACTGAGATAATTTAGGACCAAAACACTTAAAACAAGTAAAACACTCTAACATAAAATCTGCTTAGTGAGAAGAATTATCTTATCAGACAGAAAATAAGCAAATATCAGCCTTATTTGAGATATTTAATCTTACCGTATTTTTCGGAGTATAAGTCGCACCGGAGTATAAGTCGCACCGGCCGAAAATGCATAATAAAGAAGGAAAAAAACATATATAAGTCGCACTGGAGTATAAGTCGCATTTTTGGGGGAAATTTATTTGATAAAACCCAACACCAAGAATAGACATTTGAAAGGCAATTTAAAATAAATAAAGAATAGTGAACAACAGGCTGAATAAGTGTACGTTATATGAGGCATAAATAACCAACTGAGAACGTGCCTGGTATGTTAACGTAACATATTATGGTAAGAGTCATTCAAATAACTATAACATATAGAACATGCTATACGTTTACCAAACAATCTGTCACTCCTAATCGCTAAATCCCATGAAATCTTATACGTATAGTCTCTTACGTGAATGAGCTAAATAATATTATTTGATATTTTACGGTAATGTGTTAATAATTTCACACATAAGTCGCTCCAGAGTATAAGTCGCACCCCCGGCCAAACTATGAAAAAAACTGTGACTTATAGTCTGAAAAATACGGTACTTAGATTTCAGTTTTTGCAGTGTGTGTCTTGACCTCCGCGGCGGAGGCTCCACCGAACCCCTGAGGCCGACTCACCGAACCCCTAGGATTCGATCGAACCCAGGTTAAGAACCACTGTTGTAGATCATAAATCATACATCTCACCTAGACAGAAGTAGTCTGAGGACGTATTCCGATAAGTTGGTACACTTTGGGACCATTTAGGACCCGGAAATGGCGAGAACGACACGAAAAGACACTCGGTCCTTCCCGACCTCCACCACAATTATTCGCAAGAATGATGGTCATTCTTCATCTAAATAGGAATATATGAACATCCTAGCAGTCGGCATGCTAATGACAGCAGACATTGTACAGTAAGGGATATTTTATTATGTTTGTTGGCTCTCATACAGTCTGCACTGAGTGGTAATCAGTAATGAAGAAGAAAAAGCAAACATCGTGATGCGTTTTTGAAATGAATGCGCCGTGTATGCTTATACTAATCAAAATACGTAAATATTAAATGGTATTACAAATGTGCTCGTTACTACATTACATATATACTTATATCATGTATAAAACCTTAATGCAGGTGTTTGGATGTTTTTTTAACGGCTTTATGGGCGTAATAGAGCGGCTTTCTTAGGCTCCATTGCAAGCTGACTTTTGATTGCATTTGTTTTTTATTTAGAATGCAAAAAAAATAACATCTGCTTCATCAGTTCAAGGGTCCTTAGCTTGGAAAACATTGAGGACCTTTACGTCAAAGTATATACAAATTGTTCTTTAGTAAGAATGAACAGGTTTGCTGAAATGTCACTTTTGTAAAATGTTTTTAAATTGTTTGTGTGTTGACCAAATGTTGGAAATTAATCTTAGCGTTATCCTGTTACACAGCAGCAACCAAAACAAGTATCTCCTATCATCATGTACTGTGGTAGAGTAAGCAGTAATGATGTTTCTGTATTCTCCCCAGAGACAAGCCAAGTATTTTGAAAACAAACTGAAGTGCACAAAGGCTCGTAATGACTATCTTCTCAACCTGGCTGCCACTAATTCCTTGGTGGCTAAATACTACATCCATGATGTCTCCGATATGATAGATGTAAGTCTTAGAAGTATGTACTGTACCATAAGTCTGAGCAGGTAGAAGAGAAGCTGTCGGTAACAACTGCTCTCCTGTCAGCAGTGTTGTGATTTAGGTTTCCATGCCAGCTTGACGCGCACTTTGAGGACCTACCTGTCTGCCGAGTACAGCCTGGAGACGTCTCGCCACGAGGGCTTGGACGTTTTGGAAGGAGCCGTAGACGCCATGGACAACCGGGGAGACAAGTTGAAGTTCATGGACGCACACTCTCAGATGTTCTGTCCTCCCACACGCTTTGACTATCAGCCGCACATGGGGGACGAGGTAAGAACGACCTCGGTTAGTTAGTGGTTGGTTAATTGGTTAGTTTTTTGTGTTGTTTTAGGTTAGAAGTTGTGTTGTTTTTGTATTTCTGATGCACATGACGCGCTTATGGCAGGTGTGTCAGGTGAGTGCTCAGCAGCCCGTCCAGACGGAGTTGTTGATGCGCTACCAGCAGCTTCAGACTCGTTTGGCCACGCTCAAGATAGAAAACGAAGAGGTGAGATGTTGAACCTTCAAGCAGCAAGTTGACTACAGTAAGTAGAAAATATGATTATAATATTCAGGTGAGGAAGACTCTGGACGCCACCATGCAGACCCTTCAGGACATGCTGACGGTGGAGGACTTTGACGTCTCCGAGGCCTTCCAGCACAGTCAGTCCACAGAGTCGGTCAAATCGGCGTCTTCTGACTCCTACATGAGCAAAGCCAACATCGCAAGGAGACGAGCCAATCAGCAGGAGACTGAAGGCTTCTACTTTACTGTAAGTTGGGATGATTTTTACCACATATGATCAAATCTTGCATCTATTAACAATATACAAAGTTAAATACTGGGCAGCACGGTGGAACAGGGGTTAGTGCATGTGCCTCACAATACGAAGGTCCTGAGTAGTCCTGAGTTCAATCCCGGGCTCGGGATCTTTCTGTGTGGAGTTTGCAAGTTCTGTCCGTGACTGCGTGAGTTTTCTTCGGGTACTCCTCCCACCTCCAAAAACATGCACCTGGGGATAGGTTGATTGGCAACACTAAATTGGCCCTAGTGAGTGAATGTGAGTGTGAATGTTGTCTGTCTATCTGTGTTGGCCCTGCGATGAGGTGGCGACTTGTCCAGGGTGTACCCCGCCTTCCGCCCGAATGCAGCTGAGATAGGCTCCAGCACCCCCCGCGACCCCAAAAGGGACAAGCAGTAGAAAATGGATGGATGGATGGAAAGTTAAATACTTTGTAATAAGTAAATACTCTGCATAAAATCATATTCCTATATTTTACTTTAAAACTGAAAGTCAATACTTCTATCACATTTGGGTTGTTTTTATTTCAAAATCATAAAATAATGAATGTCACCATAATTCTAGACATAACTATTTTGAACAAACATAAGGATAATTATTTTTACAATTATTTAATTTTGTCCTTTTTAAATGTTAAAAAAATAGTTAGATGAGTTGAGATTCTTTTAACTGGAGATTTTCAAATTATTTTTGTATACTTTTCAAATCTTGCAAACATTTCAGAAAATGTTGTTGAGATGGAGGGCTATTTTTGCCTCTTGCAAAACATTTGTATAACATTATTATACTGGTATTCAATGTTTTAGTATTTTTTGCTTTTAAAACATTTTATATGAAAGAAAAAAGTGTTTTTTTTAAGTTTGATATTTTTCTATAATTTTTACCTTTTTAAAATATTTGTTTTAATTATTTTTACATTTTAATAATTTTTTAAATAATTTTAATGTTGATATTATTTCCTTTGTTTTTTTTATGTTAATATTTTTGCTATTGTTATTCCCTTATAACCATCATTTTGATCATGATTTAATGTTGATATTTTACATGTATTTTTAACTTTTGACAAACATTTTTTTAAGAATGTGTAGAAATGTTCTCTTGAAAAAAAACAAAAAACCTTTAGCTGAGTAATTATATATATAAAATGTAGAATAATTTATTTTTCGATTTTGTATTTTTTTTTTTTACAAAACATTTCTACAACATTTCATTCAAAGGTGTTTTTTTTTTTTTGCCTAAAGCAAAAAAATACTTTCTCTCACGACATTGCTTTTTCTATATATAATAACATGTTTAAAAGTGTTGAAATTTTGTATTTCTTGTACGTTTAAATAATTTGGATTTTAATACAAATTTTGTGATGCCTTTATTGAAGTATTTTCATTTTGTTGGGTTTTTTTTGGTGCAGAAATACAAAGAATACTTGAATGGCAGCAACTTGATTGTCAAACTTGAAGCCAAGCACGACGTTCTGAAGCAGACGCTGGGAGAAGGTGAGCTCATCAAATGTGAATATTCATATTGTTTCCATTGGTTTTGCAGTGACTTGTGGCTAAGTAATAGTTATAATCTCATTAATGTTTAAGGGTGTAAACATTGGAGGTCAATGTTATGAAATCATTTCCCATTTCTACATTCTGCACATATTTGCAGTGTGCAGACAGAGCAGTCATATGCCAGGGACTTTGGGGTTGGGGGGTCCTTGTGCCCGTTACCCTGGCGACCGCTGAATAAGCGCTGCTTGGCGGCGTGACAAATGCAGCCATAGTGCTCAGCTCATTGAGGGCCTTTGAATAGTCGCCAGTTTTCTCATAACACTTCTTTCCGTCTCCATCTGGCAGCGACACTCATCAACTGTAAACTTGAAGAAATTCTCATCTTGTCTCATTTGTTTCCTTTTAGGGGAGAGGGCAGAATATGGAACAACGAGGTAAGATGTCTCGTAACAGGAGAAGGAATAAAGTTGGTGTTTCTTCTTTGTTGTTGGGAATAGAAAGACAAGTTATAACAAAGTTACATGATCGACTTTATTATTGTTAAAACGTTATCTCATCATTTCAAAGTGTTTGTCATATTTGTGGTTGTTTGCTCATGTTGTATACATATTTTTCCATGTCTTTTTCAAGTTTACAGATCATTCTTTTGACATTTAAGGCAATTTGTACCACTTTTAGACATTTAACATAAAGCAACATGACACTAGAAAGCTAACTAACTCACCTGATGACATCTAATGATATAATGATGTAATAATAATCATATTAATGGACAGTAATATCATGCAAAACGTATTAGATTTCAGGAGTTCAACTCAAACCAACAGACAAATCAAAAGCTTTAGGAAGTTGTTACACTTCATTTTTGATTAGTTTACAGTCTTCAACCTTTTGACAATTTATGAGATTCTGTATTTGCTTTTAAATTTATAAGTAGATTAAGTCATTTTAGTAGAGATTATGTGTGAATGCTGAAAAACTGAAGCTGAACTGAAATGCTGGTAAAATGTCGAATAAACGTTAAAATAAATAGAATGAATGTAGAAATTGTTTACATTTCGAAGAGCTGAAACATATTAGGAAATTTCAAATGAATGTTGAAATTGTTAAAAACAATTAAGAAATGTTGACATTTAAAAATAGCTGTTATGCTAATGGTAGCAAGATCGTAACAAAATCATTTACGTGTATTTGTATACCTACAAAATTGGTGAAAATGTTAGCATGTTAATGTTTGCATCCTAGCAATATAGAGAATTTAAAAAAAGAGAATATAAGACTCTTATGTGTATACCTGCAAAAATAGCTTTAAAAAGTTAGTATGCTAACTTCCAATAACAAAATGTATAACTTTTAGGTGTGTACTTAGAAAGCCAGCTACACTAGCATGCTAACAAGATAGCGCCAGGTAGCAAAATATATTGCTCTTAGGTTTATACAAACAAAATAATTTAAAATAGTAGCATATGATTTTAGTATGCTAACATGGGAACAGTTTGCATACTTGCAAGATGGCGGCAAGTAACGAAATTCATGATTTTTAGGTTTATACCAACAAAATTTGCTAAAATTTTTGCATAGCATGTTAGTAAAGCTATAGAACATACTTTTGGAATCAAACTCCTGAAATAAATGAACTTTTTAAACATATTTTCTTATGATAACATTGAAATGCACCAGTATAGTAAAGACAGTACAGGAAATTGTATTAAGCTACTTTTTGTGTAATTCCATTTTAGTTGCGTGCTAAATGCTAAGCTAAGCCACTGCTGGTTAAAAATGCTGCATTCTGGGAAACATCGAAAGTTGGAAACCAAATTACAAAAATCTGACATAGATGGTGACACCCATTGCGAATTTTTCAATAAAAGGATCGTATTCGATGTCCTTGGTCTACGTACAAGTCCTGTTCCTACGAAGTCAATGTAAGTCCAGTTTCACTTTTGTTTTCTTTGACGCATTGCCATCAGAAGAGTCATTCTTGTGTTTTTGAGATATAATGAGGGGAAAAAGTTGACTAAAACAAACAAAAGTGAAAAATGCAGGGACATGCGACTACATATTCTTTGACTTACGTATTCTTCCACTAACTGTAGGTATTATTCTACTTAAGTATTCTTTCGCCTGTGCAAAAGTAACTACCGTATTTTTTGGACTATAAGTCGCAGTTTTTTTCATAGTTTGGCCGGGCTCCAGTGCAACTTATATATGTTTTTTTCCTTCTTTATTATGCATTTTCGGCAGTTGCGACTTATACTCCGGTGCGATTTATACTCCGAAAAATACGGTAGTTCTCTTTTTTCTATGTGTAAAGTACAGTAGGAAGGGGATTCATATGGCGCTATTTGTCGCGGTTTACATGAAACATGACGAATTTGGGGGGTGCACTTTAGCTGCCAGATGGCAGTAAAGTGTTGAATATCTTAAAATGTGTTTTGTGGCAATTCTAATTTTGCCACAGCGTCATTTGCTATGTAGAGTGGCGCTTTCTATCATTTTCAACAGACTGCATTGCAAAATTATTTATCCCTCACCTTCATCTCACGTGAAATCCACCAGGAATGGGGCCATATGAATCCCTTCCTTACTGTATTAATAATTTGTGGGAGAAACAACACATCGTAACACGAAGGCTGGCTTTATAAAGTACTGCATATTTATGTTTATTGGTTAATTTAGGTCTTTCATTGCATCACAATTGACTCTAAATTGTGTTAAAAGGAAGTGTGTTGGCGTTCAACATGTTGCAATAACGTAGCCGGATTACGAGCAATGTTTTTTTTGTGTACTTTTGATGGGTATCCTTGAAGACTTCGTAAATTCCTAGTTTCCATGAATGCAGCATTGTTAACACCAATATCAAGGCGTTAGTGTTGACTGATGATATTTACGATTATTATTTAGCATTGTCATACCAACCGTGCAACCCCCCCATTCCTCACCCTTTTGCCCAGGCCCCCTCGCCTCCCCCCTAAACCCAAGAGAATGCGGAAGATTAGACCTCGCTCCGTTTTTAGGCGTAAGCTGTTTAACGTCAATATGGAGGCCTTCATCCAGGTATCAGCAGTCTGCTCTTTGTGTGTCACTGGCGGTCCTTTGGGTTTTTTTTTATTTTCCTGACCTTTGGCCTTGTCTTTTTACACAATCGCTCACTGACTTCTTCTTGCTTGTGTTAAGAATATCAAAAATCATTTTCAGGCTGATTTGCAGCATCGTGGTAACAAATCAAAGTCGTGCGTTCTCCTTCCTCGCACCTCACATCACTCAATCGATGCTTTGGCGTTTTTAGACTTGTATTTTCTCCAAGTGAGAGCTGCCTTGCTCACTAACTTTGGTTTCTGTCGCCTCTCTGCTGCTCTGGCCAGGGGAAGACGGAATGTCCGAGCCAGGACTCAGGTACTCTGTCCTCTCGCTGGGTTCCATTTCTGGGCCTCTTCTCCTTCATTATGTGCACACTTTAAATCCTAGCAACACATTGTTTTGTCTTTCATACTGAAATATTCATATCTATATTCATTTTCCAATGTTTATGATAACAACTATTGCTCTTGATGCTACTGCAGGATTCAGGGCAGCACATACCAGTGGTGGTTGAAAGCTGCGTCCGATACATCAATCTCTATGGTGGGTCTTTTTAAATCTTACCATAATGTTTTGCCCAAACGTAATGCAGTATCATTAAAGGCCTACTGAAATGTGATTTTCTTATTCAAACAGGGATAGCAGGTCCATTCTATATGTCATACTTGATCATTTCGCGATATTGCCATATTTTTGCTGAAAGGATTTAGTAGAGAACATCGACGATAATGTTCGCAACTTTTGGTCGGTGATAAAAAAGCCTTGCCTGTACCGGAAGTAGCAGACGAGTAGCGTGACGTCACAGGTTGTGGAGCTCCTCACATCCGCACATTGTTTACAATCATGGCCACCAGCAGCGAGAGCGATTCGGACCGAGAAAGCGACGATTTCCCCATTAATTTGAGCAAGGATGAAAGATTCGTAGATGAGGAAAGTGAGAGTGAAGGACTAGAGGGCAGTGGGAGCGATTCAGATAGGGAAGATGCTGTGAGAGGCGGGTGGGACCTGATATTCAGCTGGGAATGACTAAAACAGTAAATAAACACAAGACATATATATACTCTATTAGCCACAACACAACCAGGCTTATATTTAATATGCCACAAATTAATCCCGCATAACAAACACCTCCCCCCTCCCGTCCATATAACCCGCCAATACAACTCAAACACCTGCACAACACACTCAATCCCACAGCCCAAAGTACCATTCACCTCCCCAAAGTTCATACAGGACAAAGTCCAAAGTCCCCAAAGTTACGTACGTGACATGCACATAGCGGCACGCACGTACGGGCAAGCGATCAAATGTTTGGAAGCGTACTCACAGTACCGTGTCTGCATATCCAACTCAAAGCCCTCCTGGTAAGAGTCTCTGTTGTCCCAGTTCTCCACAGGCCAATGGTAAAGCTTGACCGTCATCTTTCGGGAATGTAAACAATGAAACACCGGCCGTGTTTGTGTTGCTGAAGTCGGCCTCAATACACCGCTTCCCTCCTACAGCTTTCTTCTTTTCTGTCTCCATTGTTCATTGAACAAATTGCAAAAGATTCACCAACACAGATGTCCAGAATACTGTGGAATTTTGCGATGAAAACAGACGACTTAATAGCTGGCCACCATGCTGTCCCAAAATGTCCTCTACAATCCGCGACGTCACGCGCTGACGTCATCATACCGAGAGGTTTTCAGCAGGATATTTCGCGCGACATTTAAAATTGCACTTTAGTAAGCTAACACGGCCGTATTGGCATGTGTTGCAATGTTAAGATTTCATCATTGATATATAAACTATCAGACTGCGTGGTCGGTAGTAGTGGGTTTCAGTAGGCCTTTAAGCACCATAGAGCCCCCTTCTAGTTGTGGGGGTTACGCTCTGAGACCACCTGCAAATAGCAAATAAATGTCAGTAAATGTAAATGTCAATACATGTCAGTAAATGTCAATGAATGTCAGTAATTGTAAACGACATCTATTACAGTAATAAATGTCTATATTTGACACAAGTTATGTTCAAGGAATGCTGGGAAAACCAGGATTTTTATTTATTATGATTCTGAATCTATTAAACATTTTCAAGAGTTTTTTGTTAGGCCAAAGAGCTTTCATGACCCGTGCTGTGTGATATGGACAATAATACAGAAAACAATATATATCGCCATATAGTACAGGGGTGTCAAACGTGTTTTCATCGCAGTTATGGCTACTCTCAGAGGGCAGCTTGTAACTGAATAATAGTAATAAATGATAAATGGTAAATGGGTTGTACTTGTATAGCGCTTTTCTACCTTCAAGGTACTCAAAGCGCTTTGACACTACTTCCACATTTACCCATTCACACACACATTCACACACTGATGGAGGGAGCTGCCATGCAAGGCGCTAACCAGCAGCCATCAGGAGCAAGGGTGAAGTGTCTTGCTCAGGACACAACGGACATGACGAGGTTGGTACTAGGTGGGGATTGAACCAGGGACCCTCGGGTCGCGCACGGCCATTCTTTCACTGCACCACACCGTCCCTTAATAATATATATATATAATAGTTAGTATATATATATATATATATATAATAGTTAGTATATATATATATATATATATATATATATATATATATATATATATATATATATATATATATATATATGTATATACATATACACATATATATATATATATATATATATATATGTATATATATACAGTATATATATATGTATATATATATATATAAACATTTATATATATATATACAATATATATATATATGTATATATATATAAACATTTATATATATATATATATATATATATATATTTATATATATAGAAAAATGTATATAGGAAAAAAAAAAAAATATATATATATATATATATATATATATATGTGTGTGTGTATATATACCCTTTGTCAAGACTTGGACTGTGGAGTTTTTGTTTTCCCAAGATGCAAGAGAATTTGGATCGGACATGGCTTGAAGGTGGGTACATGTTTTATTGAAACACTAGAACTAACTATAAATACAAAAAAAAGGATCAAACAAAAAGCGCGCACAGTGGCGGAGAATAAACTATGAACAATTAAACAAAAACATTAACTGTGGCTTGAAAAACAAAAACTTACTTGGCATGGAACCGGCATGAAAAAAGAGCAGCAAGGATCATAAGGGTGTGCAGAAGCATATATGGGGTGTGAGGTTGTCAGAAAGACAAACTGAAAAACACTGAACTTAAATACTATGGACATGATTAGTGAAAGCAGGTGCGTGACTCAAAACGTGAAACAGGTGCGTGACGTGACAGGTGAAAACTAATGGTTGCTATGGTGACCAGACAAGGGAGTGAAAAGACAGAAACTAAACAAAAACATGACTTAAAACAAAAACATGATTACACAGACATGACACCCTTTGCTCTAATTACTGCTTTGCGCACTCTTGGCATTCTCTCAATGAGCTTCAAGCACACCTGTGAAGTGACTACCTCTTTCATTCATTGAGAGAATGCCAAGAGTGTGCAAAGCAGTAATCACAGCAAAGGGTGGCTATCTTGAAGAAACTAGAATATAAAACATGTTTTCAGTTATTTTACCATTTTGTGTTAAGTACATAACTCCACATGTGTTCATTTATAGTTTTTTCAGTGACAATCTACAATGTAAATAGTCATGAAAAAAAAAAAAAAAAACACCTTGAATGAGAAGCTGTGTTCAAACTTTTGTCCTGTACTGTACATGTACTCAACAGTAATCAATCATATTGAAAGATTATCAATTGAACAGATGGAATTAAAGTCAGTATCTAACATTTAACCTGCTTGTCATGCTAGCGCTACAACCGCACTTCCATCTTTAAAGCTTCATTTATATTTGCAAAATATGGTTTATTTGTGTCCCATTAACATTTTGATGATTTTTTATTTATTTTGAAATTACTGTATTTGTCCACAGGTCTTCAACAACAAGGCATATTCCGAGTTCCAGGATCCCAAGTGGAAGTCAACGATATTAAAAATGCATTTGAAAGAGGTTGGTCCATCTTTGAGTCTACATTGCATGTTGTCTGCCTAAAAAAACACACCTTTTCTCTCACATGCATCTTAAGTGCAAAGAAGGAAGGTTACTTCAGTGCACATATGCACATACTGTGTGGTCTATGCATAATGTATGACACCGTACACTACAGTAATAATACATGTACAAATACTCACAAACGTTATGACTCAGATCAGTGTGTGTGTGTGTGTGTGTGTGTGTGTGTGTGTGTGTGTGTGTGTGTGTGTGTGTGTGTGTGTGTGTGTGTGGGTGTGTGTGTGTGTGTGTGTGTGTGTGTGTGTGTGTGTGTGTGTGTGTGTGTGTGTGTGTGTGTGTAGGAGAAGATCCACTGGTGGATGATCAGTCCGATCATGACATCAACTCTGTGGCGGGCGTTCTGAAACTTTACTTCAGGGGTTTGGAGAAGCCGCTATTCCCAGCAGAACATTTCCTTGACCTCATATCTACAACAAGTGAGTTGCCTTCCAGGAAAACCCTATTTTACTATATTAATATAATTATTACTACTATATAACCATTTACTTTGTGGAACACTATTACAGTTTTTTTAAGCTCCTGTCATGACTTATGTTTTTTTTTTATCAAGTACTAATAGTGCTACATTGAAAAGTAGAGACTAGAAAATGATATTTGTTATAATGTTATGACATTATTACTGTATTATCAGTGTCAGAGTTTGGTCCGCATTGCTGGCAGTAAGTCGGACCCGTTTCCGGTGAGGATTGGACTCCGCCAAGGCTGCCCTTTGTCACCGATTCTGTTCATAACTTTTATGGACAGAATTTCTAGGCGCAGTCAGGGCGTTGAAGGGATCCAGTTTGGTGGCTGCAGGATTCGGTGTCTGCTTTTTGCAGATGATGTGGTCCTGATGGCTTCATCTGGCCAGGATCTTCAGCTCTCACTGGATTGGTTTTCAGCCGAGTGTGAAGCGACTGGGATGAGAATCAGCACCTCCAAGTCCGAGTCCATGGTTCTCGCTCAGAAAAGGGTGTAGTGCCATCTCCGGGTTGGGGAGGAGATCTTGCCCCAAGTGGAGGAGTTCAAGTACCTCAAAGTCTTGTTCACGAGTGAGGGAAATGGTTCGTGAGATCGGTGCGGCGTCTTCAGTAATGCAGACGCTGTATCGATCCGTTGTGGTGAAGAAGGAGCTGAGCCGGAAGGCAAAGCTCTCAATTTACCGGTCGATCTACGTTCCCATCCTCACCTATGGTCATGAGTTTTAGGTTATGACCGAAAGGACAAGATCACGGGTACAAGTGGCCGAAATGAGTTTCCTCCGCCGGGTGATGGGGCTCTCCCTTAGAGATAGGGTGAGAAGCTCTGTCATCCGGGAGGAGCTCAAAGTAAAGCCGCTGCTCCTCCACATTAGGAGGAGCCAGATGAGGTGGTTCGGGCATCTGGTCTAGATGCCACCTGAACGCCTCCCTAGGGAGGTTTTTAGGGCACGTCCAACCGGTAGGAGGCCACGGGCAAGACCCAGGACACATCTCCCGGCTGGCCTGGGAACGCCTCAGGATCCCCCGGGAGGAGCTGGACAAAGTGGCTGGGGAGAGGGAAGTCTGGGCTTCTCTGCTTAGGCTGCTGTCCCCGCGACCCAACCTCTGATAAGCAGAAGAAGATGGACGGATGGATGGTTATGACATTATAACACAGACTGTCCAAAAAAAATGCTGTCATTTAAAACGAGAGTATAGTAAATCCATGCTATTCACGGCGGTTACTTTATCTTTTCTTTGTGGCTGGATTTGTGGCAGCTTCTTTAAAATATATGTATATATGATGTGTAGGGGTGTAACGCTGGGGATCAAACTAGGAACCCTCAAGTTCTGCAACAGCACCTCGATTTATGAACTTCATTACTTCTTGAACAGGGTTTGTATAGTTTGCATAGTGAAGCAGGGTTACTCCTTAACTTTAACCACCATATTGCTACAATAATAAACATTTAAGAAAGTAAACCCCAAGGAGCTGAGGAAAAGGGAGCAGACAGAAAGAACGAAAGACTGGGGCTTCACCCCCGCACCTCCACCGCCTTCCGTGTGTGCATGTCTGCTCTTGTGCTTCTATAAGAGAGGTACAGTGCCTGTAGTGGCTTTTCCTCCCTGGCATCATTTTTCAGAAAAGTCTGTTCTCTTCACAATTAAAACTTTCTGTAGTACAGCCATTAATGTACAGTACTCCTCGCAAATAGTCTTTTTTTTAAACTCCTGGTATTCTTTTTTCCATGCTAGTTTGTTGGCTTTTTGGGACTCATACTGAGTTAGCAAAATGGACAAAACTTGTCTAAAGAGGAAAAAAAGTCACACAAAAGGCACACATACTGAATGAAGCGCTGAGACGTGACTAGGAAGTGAAAGTGAGTGGAGGGCCCTGCCTCCGCTTGTGTAGCAGGCATGACTGTATAAAGCGTTTCTTACACAGGAGACATGGTTCGCACATGAAGAAATACTTGGCTCCATCTAAAAGTTTGCAATTAAAGTGATTGGTCATAATTCCTCATTTCGGCCTGATAATTGTCCGTCCAATATATGTTAGGGATGTGCATTATACAACAGCTAACTATTCATTTCACATCCAATTATTGGGGTGACAATTTAATTCAGAATCAATTCTCGATTTAAACCAACTTTCGCCATATATTTGGTATATAAATGATAATAAAACCGTTCTAAAAGGTTACAAAAGCTAATCTTGGCTGCAGATTTATGATGTGTACGTGCAGCAAGTAAACGTAGAGATGCCCTAAAATTTGTCTCTGTGGAGGGAGGTGTATTCGGCGCTGCTTGCAGGAGGAAAAGTCACTGCCGCTGTCCGTGGTACTGAGGATTAGATTTCACAGGTGGTACGTGTTAATCTAATCATCTGTTGTCTTTAACAGTAAGCGGCCGGGAGCAGAGGGGGAGAGAGGTACGGATGTGGCTGAAAAGTCACGTTCTGGGAGAAGGAAACAGTTGATGAAACATATGAGCATTAAAACTTTGTTAAAACCTCCAAGCTTGGATCCTGTGAAGTGTCTGTCAGTGGGACCGCTAGGAAGAGACCTCCACAGTCTCTTTATCAATCGATTCTTGTATACTTTGAATCAATTCAAAATCGTAATAAAAAAATCATGATTCGAATGTGAGGCGAAATTTTCCGGCACCCATATTATTTATCCCACACCCCCAGTCTAGATTATGCTGCTGTGTCGACCATATATGCTTTTTCCACAAAAAACAATCTCATTTACCAAGTGGGTAATATTTTATAAATATGTGCTTAAAATATATGTACATATAGGGGTGTAACGATTTGTTTTAACAATATTCAGGAACCACCTCATTTTTCTAGAACGATTCGATCCGAAACGATTCAGTGAGTGAAAATTGATTCAGTAACTTTTTAACAAAAAAAAAAAATGTAAGCATTGTGAAAATAAATATTGGATACTGGACACTGCAGGTGAAGTTTCCATTATTACTGTTATTTCTTGTAAGGGAATGATGTATAAATGAATTATGGATACAAAGAAGCAAGTAAATAACAATTAATCAATAAATGAAGTGCAACCAACCCTTTATGTTGAATTACAAGAGGAAACCTTTTCTGCTCACATTTTCAACATCCAAGGACATTTTAATAAAACTACAGAAACCAACATTATAAGAGTAGATTTACATGCTAAATAAAGATCCCAGACATGGTGTTCTGTCGATGTCTGCTACCCGGCGATGGCATACAGTATCGGTTCTCCGCCCTGGCATCGCCCAGTTAAGGACAGCATCCTAGATGTGCGGAGGCATGTATCATCCCTATTGATGGTGTTGGCCCCTCGCTTCCTAATTACATAGCCTCCTTGATCCATCTCTTCTATTTCTTTCTTTCTGATAAAATGACTTGTATTTGTCTGCCAGTTGAGTGTTGTGTGTCACACTTCATGTTGTTGTGTTCCAAAAGTCGATGCGTTGCTTAAGTTGCTCCACTGTGACTTCCAGTGTGGTGGTCCTGTCTTTTGTAGCTTAAAGTTGTGTTGCGGCTTTATATTATGGTGTTGTGTCGTTTGTATTTCTTATGGCTTTTGCAATCAAGCTGTTGTGTTGTAATTAATAATATTGTCTTGTAGCGTTTGCATTTGTTATGACTTTTCTCAGCCACCGTAGCGATCCGGCATTTTTGTTTTGATGAAGTCTCATACGGGCAAAATAGACTTTGCGTTTAACGTCCTTATTTTCAAAAGTGTTAAACTTCATATAGAGTCTTCAGTTCTTAAAGCCATGGTTTTCCTATTTCTATTATTGATCAAATCAATTGATTCCCTTTTAAAACTATTTTAGATCGATACCTATCTTCTGGAAGGCAAACTTACCGAGTACAAATCTATATATTTGAAATTTAGAAAAATAAATCCATCTATTGATATATCAATCAATCGTTACACTCCTAATGATGTCAGTGATGCCGTGTGACTATGGAAACATCTGTATTTACGTATGATGTCTCCTAACGGCGGAATATAGACGCTGAAGAGTGCAGGGCCAAGAACAGAACCCTGTGGAACTCTGCATGTTACCTTAACATACTCCAATGTCACGTTGTTATGGGAGACACACTGCATCCTGTGATAGATAACAGCCAGATAGAGAGGTAGCGGTGTTACAGACCTCATAGTAAGGACCTCAAAGAATGTATATTTATTACTTAGGTTAGGGGTAAGGTTAAGGTTTTCTTTAGATTGTTGTGCAACCCCTCCAGCCCCTTTTAAGGGAACGGGCAATATGTGCACTCGTATAGTTGGGAGATGACTTGTTAAGCGGAAAACATTCATCTGGTTTTAGCCAAGTCTCACTGAGACCAATGACGTTAAGATTGTTGTCTCTAATGACCTCATTAACTAATAGCCCTTTAGGAGACAATGATCTGATGTTTAAAAAGCCCATATTATAGGTAGTGGGCTGTCTTGAGGCATTTTCGTTAATGGTATCCGTAGTACTGATATTAAAAACATTACGTCTGTTTTGCATAGTACGCCCTAAAATGTTTTTATCACATCAAGGAATTGATATGATGGGTATCTTGAGATTATTCGCTTGGTGCTGTGATAGACAAACTGTGCCTGCGGTAAAAAGTAATTTAGAGTCGGAAGACCAGAAGCTAGGGGGATAATTCACTAGCTAACTGAGGCATGGCAGAGTTACGGCCAAGGCAATTGGAATAAATAAAGATGCCAAAAAACTGAGTTTGATTGGTGAGCGATAAGGCTTGCTGGTATCGATTGGCTTATCTCATTGACATTTTATTAAGGCTGCAATAATTCATGGATTAAATTCAAACAAGCACCAACAAGGTAACATTCTATATAGTTAGCTAACATTTTATATCTTGTACTTACATAACAAATGTTTTTTATTCAAACACATGTGAGAACATGTTAGCCTCTACAATTTGTATGTTAATTCTAACCAGTTGTTTGTCCAAATATCAAGCACCCCTCAATCAATAAATTTTCAAATGATTATGTGTTCAATTGTTAAATATATTGTCACTCAATTTATCATTTATCATTTATTTACTTAGTGTTTAGTTTGATTCTTTATGAATTATTAATACCTGGTTTTCATGCTCCACATTTTTTTTAAGAGTAAAAATTGCTCATTCATACAGCAGTGATGCATTCATACTGTAGTGACTGGGAAGGCGAAAGCTGGATTTGTACCAGAATCCCTCAAGTTTCTGCCCTTGTTGTTATTGTTTATACAAAATCGGAGGAGAACGTCAGGCAAGCACAGGGTCTGGAGGGGGAGGAGCGAGCCAGCGTAATGTAGGGTGTTGCCTTGATGCAGAATCATCATCCAAACTTTCCAAAATATACATTTTTTTCACTCATCGCAGGTGTTCTCGGATCAAAACACTCGCATTTAGCTGGGACCTACTGAACATCATTTAAATGAGTGGATATGTCAATTAGGGGTGTGGGAAAAAATCGATTCGAATTCAAATCCCGATTCTCACGTTGTATGATTCAGTATCGACTCTCATTTTTCAAAAATCGATTTTTATTTTTATTTTTTATTTATTTATTTGTTTTATTTTTATTTTTTATTTTTGTTAATCAATCCAACAAAATAATACAAAGCAATACCATAACAATGCAATCCAACTCCAAAACCAAACCCGACCCAGCAACACTCAGAACTGCAATAAACAGAGCAATTGAGAGGAGACACAAACACGACACAGAACAATCCAAAAGTAGAGAAACAAAAATGAATATTATCAACAACAGTATCAATATTAGTAACAATTTCAACATAGCAGTGATTAAAAATCCCTCATTGACATTATCATTAGACATTTATTAAAAAAAGAACAATAGTGTCACAGTGGCTTACACTTGCATCCCATCTCATAAGCTTGACAACACACTGTGTCCAATATTTTCACAAAGATAAAATAAGTCCTATTTTTTCTTCATTTAATAGTTAAAACAAATTTACATTATTGCAATCAGTTGATAAAACATTGTCCTTTACAATTATAAAAGCTTTTTACAAAAATCTACTGCTTGCATGTCAGCAGACTGGGGTAGATCCTGCTGAAATCCTATGTATTGAATGAATAGAGAATTATTTTGATTTGGAAAAATATCGTTTTTGAACCGAGAATCGCGTTAAATCGAAAAAAATCGATTTATAATCGAATCGTGACCCCAAGAATCAATATTGAATCGAATCGTGGGACACCCAAAGATTCGCAGCCCTAATGGCAATTAAATTTAGCTTTCGGCTATTAAACATCCCCCTGTACTCTCTGATTTTGAAGCTCTGCTTTTTGTTGATGTTGTTTTCCAGAGCTGGACTTTGGTTCAGATCGAGCTCACCACCTTCAGCGGATTCTTTCCACACTCGAGCAGCCTGTGGTCATCGTCCTGAGATACTTGTTTGCCTTTCTGAACCAGTAAGACACCTGAAACTTTACTGTAACTGTACTGTAACCCTACTGTAAACACCTCTGTCCCTCCAGTCTCTCCCAGTACAGCGATGAAAACATGATGGACCCATACAACCTGGCGATCTGCTTCGGTCCCACACTGATGCCTATACCAGAGAACCAGGATCCTGTGGCCTGCCAGGCGCACGTGAACGAGGTCATTAAGACCATAATCATCCACCATGAGAACATCTTCCCAAGCCAGCGGGAGGTGGAAGGTCCTGTGTATGAGAAGTGCATGGCTGGAGGACAGGACTACTGGTGAGTCCATGGACGATGTTTCTATAAAGCTATTAAAATACAAACATAGTCGTATACACACATAGCTACCGTATTTTTCATGTACACACAGCCCTGGGAACATTATTAAAGAGCGAATGCACGTCTGTGCTGCTGAAACCCAACACTCATAGAATTAAAACATGTCTAGCGACATGGTGATGTAATACAATTGCAGTGAAGTGTACATTATGATGTATTACATGTGCAGGGAAGTGTACATTATTTCTAAAATCAGCACACACTAAGGAGCCAAGGAAACCATTTTGCATGTTTAAGTGCCTATATAAAGCACACGGACGTTCAAGTGCTGCTGCAAAACTCTCGTGAAATCATAATGCATTTAATCATCAATATAGTGATTAGGGATGATGCTCGAACCCGGTTTTTCTGGTTGTTCGATAAGAAAAGAACCGAGTCCTCGGACTCGAATCCCTTTTTGAGAACCAGTACCCGTTATCGAGACCACTATAGTAAAGAAAAAGAGTTGGTTCTTTATTCGAATCTCTGGGAACGACTCCCGTCCCGTGTGACATCACAAGAAATGACGTCACGTAGCTCAGTCATTTGTCACGGTGGGGTGCAGCGTGCTGCGGTTAGTTCCCGGGACGCAAAACTGACGGCTCCAGACGAAAGCGTGCAGGTAGGAGATGATTTGATTTGAATTCAGCTCGAGAAGTTTTAAGTCCAAGTCCGAGTCCAAGGTTCTCGCCCGGAAAAGGGTGGAGTGCCATCTCCAGGTTGGGGAGGATACCCTGCCCCAAGTGAAGGAGTTCAAGTACCTCGGAGTCTTGTTCACGAGTGAGGGAAGAGTGGATCGTGAGATCGACAGGCGAATCGGTGCGGCGTCTTCAGTAATGTGGACGCTGTATCGATCCGTTATGGTGAAGAAGGAGCTGAGCCGGAAGGCAAAGCTCTCAATTTACCGGTCGATCTACCTTCCCATCCTCATCTATGGTCATGAGCTTTGGGTTATGACCGAAAGGACAAGATCACGGGTACAAGCGGCCGAAATGAGTTTCCTCCGCCGGGTGAGAAGCTCTGCCATCCGGGGGGAGCTCAAAGTAAAGCCGCTGCTCCTCCACATCGAGAGGAGCCAGATGAGGTGGTTCGGGCATATGGTCAGGATGCCACCCGAACGCCTCCCTAGGGAGGTGTTTCGGGCATGTCCGACCGGTAGGAGACCACGGGTAAGACCCAAGACACCTTGGGAAGACTATGTCTCCCGGCTGGCCTGGGAACGCCTCGGGATCCCCCGGGAAGAGCTGGACGAAGTGGCTGGGGAGAGGAAAGTCTGGGCTTCCCTGCTTAGGCTGCTGCCCCCGCGACCCGACCTCGGATAGGCGGAAGAAGATGGATGGATGGAAGTTTTAAGTCATGCGCTAACAATACAGAATAAACTACCGTACTTCATTCATAAATATTTCCTTATATTGAAACAGTGCTGCTATAACAAGCTAACTCCTGTGTCTCACATGTCTCGCTTTAAATGTTTCCGCATTACATAGCTATCAAAAGCTTTGCCAATGAAGCAAGTTATTTGTGTCTTTGACGTGTTTATGGTGAAATATTTCAATGCTTTCCATGTTTGTTTTTTTGCTGTGTTTTGTTGCAGTGCAGCTATTTTTCTGTTTCTATTGCTGCTGCTTGCATGTTTGTTTCCATCCTGAAAATAACGAGTGATGACGTCACCGACTATTATCAACAAATTAATTTGTTTCATTATATCATAGTTTTTTTTTACAACATCGACTAATTGTTGTGTAATCTAGCCACTCTCAGAAAGTCCAAGATCATTTCTTTAGACTAACAACTTAAACAAACATGTATGCCCATTAAGAAGTGTGCATGTCCTTGTGTTTTATAATATTATATTGTCATTATTATGATTATTACGTTCCCACACAGTGAGAGCCCCCACAGTGACGCCGGAGCTCTTGATGAGGTGGACAATGGTACCGGACCCAACACCAGCGATGATGGTGAGTCACAGCTCTAACTATTTTGAGTTACCGTATTTTCCGCACTATTAGCCGCACCTAAAAACCACAAATTTACTCAAAAGCTGACAGTGCGGCTTATAACCCGGTGCGCTTTATATATGGATTAATATTAAGATTCATTTTCATAAAGTTTCGGTCTCGCAACTTCGGTAAACAGCCGCCATCTTTTTTCCCCGTAGAAGAGGAAGTGCTTCTTCTTCTACGCAAGCAACCGCCAAGGTAAGCACCCGCCCCCATAGAACAGGAAGCGGTTCTTCTTCTACTGTAAGCAACCACCCGCCCCCGTAGAAGAAGAAAAAGCGCGCGGATATTACGTTTCATTTCCTTTGTGTGTTTACATCTGTAAAGACCACAAAATGGCTCCTAATAAGCGACAGGTTTCCTGTTCATGAAAAGACGCAATCTCTCCATCCGCACACGGACTACTATTTCACAGCAACTGCCTAAAGACTTTCAAGAAAAGCTGGCTACTTTCCGTGCATATTGTAAAAACAAGATAGCTGAAAAAAAGATCCGGCCAGAGAACATTATCAACATGGACGAGGTTCCACTGACTTTTGATATTCCTGTGAACCGCACTGTGGATACAACGGGAGCACGTACGGTGAATATTCGCACCACAGGGAATGAGAAGTCATCCTTCACTGTGGTTCTAGCTTGCCATGCTAATGGCCAGAAACTTCCACCCATGGTGATATTCAAAAGGAAGACCTTGCCAAAAGAGACCTTTCCAGCCGGCGTCATCATAAAAGCTAACTCGAAGGGATGGATGGATGAAGAAAAGATGAGCGAGTGGTTAAGGTAAGTTTACGCGAAGAGGCCGGGTGGCTTTTTTCACGCAGCTCTGTCCATGTTGATATACGAGTCCATGAGCGCCCACATCACGCTGGTTTTTAATATATTATTAAAGTTTGACTGACCTATCTGACTGTTTTTTTGACATTCCTTTAGCGCAGTTAGATGCGGCTTATAACACGGGGCGGCTTATAGGTGGACAAAGTTTTGAAATATGCCGTTCATTGAAGGCGCGGCTTATAACCCAGGGCGGCTTATGGTGCGGAAAATACGGTATGTCAAATATGTCAGTAAAACTACATTTACATCTTTTTCACTTGATGTGTATGTCTTTTTCTGCAGAGCTTTTAGTCGCATAACATTAATGTGGATTTAGATAAATGTAGATGACAATGGTACAATGTGTTTATTTAAAAAGGACAATACTTAATAAGAAATAATGGACATGTATGTGAGATTATTGACAATGGCTAATTTCCATCTCCAGTCCCTCAGCAGGTTGATGTTAGAATAATAAGACACATATTGTAAACATGTTTAACAATCAATACATTTAAAGTTCCAAGGTTTAGGTGCCGAAGGTGCTGTTGGGAACATTCACTGCCACAAATGTACCTTGTACATTACCGTACATGAAAACAATTGATAAAATTAAGGAAGTCCGATAATGGCTTTTTGCCGATATTGTCCAACTCTTTAATTACCAATACCGATATCAACCGATATATACAGTCGTGGAATTAACACATTATTATGCCTAATTTAGACAACCAGGTATGGTGAAGATAAGGTACTTCTAAATTTTTTTAATAAAATAAGATAAATAAATTAAAAACATTTTCTTGAATAAAAAAGAAAGTAAAACAATATAAAAACAGTTACATTGAAACTAGTAATTAATGAAAATGAGTAAAATTAACTTTTAAAGGTTAGTACTATTAGTGGACCAGCAGCACGCACAATCATGTGTCCCTTGCAGACTGTATTGATATATATTGATATATAATGTAGGAACCAGAATATTAATAACAGAAAGAAACAACCCTTTTGTGTGAATGAGTGTAAATGGGGGAGGAAGGTTTTTTGGGTTGGTGCACTAATTGTAAGTGTATCTTGTGTTTTTTATGTTGATTTAATAAAAATAAAATCATACCGATAAAAACAAAAACCGATACCGATAATTTCCGATATTACATTTTAACGCATTTATCGGCAGATAATATCGGCAGGCCGATTTTATTGGACATCTCTAGATAAAATACATATTTCATAATATATGTACACCTTAACACATTCATTTTATACCAGCCGTTTATAAACTATTTTTACCATTTCCATAGGCCTTACTAAATAATGCTTGTGTTGCTAATTATCTTAAATTTACAAGAATTGTGTTCCATGAGAGTTGCCCGAAACCCCACCAAATATTCCCTTCTGGACTAATTGAACTGTTATCTTTTCTCTTACCGTGTTTTAGAGAGGAGGCGGTGCTGCAAAGTTTAAAAAATCGGTTTTACACAAACTAAATCAGCATACTTTATTAAGTTTTCACAATTCAATATGTTATATTTCTCTAGTATTCTGCAATAATGATACATGCTGGTCTTTTTATTTACTACTTTTAATGCTGTGGATGTATTTGTCATTTAAAAATGCATAATCATTGAATTAAAGTACTTTTTAACAGAGTTTATTTCTTATACTGTGAATCTGAAACTGAATATTTTATCCATCCATCCATTTTCTTCCGCTTATCCGAGGTCGGGTCGCGGGGGCAGCAGCTTAAGCAGGGAAGCCCAGACTTCCCTCTCCCCAGCCACTTCGTCCAGCTCCTCCCGGGGGATCCCGTGGCGTTCCCAGGCCAGCCATATGTTATACTTGACTTTATTTAGTTGTTTTAACTTGCTGCTTAAAATATATCTGTAAAAATTACACAACTCCTAAATACGTCAAACCTTGAACTACCCTGAGTATTTTGTTTTTTGTTTTTTCGGATAACAACTGACTTGGCAACATTAAGGTGTAAATGTGAGCATACTCTGACATAGCAGTGTTATTTTCAGCATGGCCCTACAACACAGTCTTGTCTGTGTACATCTGACTAAGTATATTAGATGGACAAGTGTGTGGTATGCCATTGATGTAATAACGGGCCAAAGATCAAACCTTATGGCAGATTAAAATTGGACAGTTTGGTTGAAAAGGTTCATTAAAAAGGCTCAAATACAACTTTTGATTTTCAACGCCTTAAAAAGTCTTAAAAAGTTTGGAATATCTGGAATAAAACAATAAAATTGATACCACATTTGATAAGGTACTGAGTTCAGGAACTTAAACTTGTAGAAATGTGTGGTTTGTGTTTCCACCAGTAATCAGACTTGCCAACCCTCCCGATTTTTCCGGGAGACTCCCGAATTTCAGTGCCCCTCCCGAAAGTCTCCCGGGGCAACCATTCTCCCGATTTTCACCCCGACAACAATATTGAGGGCGTGCCGTGATGGCATTGCCTTTAGCGTCCGCGAGTGCAGCTGGGATAGGCTCCAGCCTCACGACCCCCCCAGACCACCCCGCGACCCCGAAAAGGACAAGCGGTAGAAGATGGATGGATGGTGATGTTTTTGTCCACAGTGTCCAATAGTCAGAAACTCATTCCGTCACTAAATGATGAATTCATGAGGGTCAGGCGAGTAATTTTGGTCTATTTCAGCTGTAAATAACAATATTTAAATAATAAATGTCAGTGTTTACCTCACAGCGACAACACAAGCTGTTTAGCATTAGCATTCGGTTCATTTGGGTTTAGACAAATAACTACACCAATGGCGTGTCACCGACTACTTTTACATCATGTAACAAAGTAAATAATAAATATTTTGTTATTTAGCTTTGTTCCACTCATCCTTTATTTCACATTTCTCGTCAAACTAAAAAGGTCAGAGTCCCAGTGAGCAGCTGGAGTTGCCGCTGCGAAGTCCTGCTGAATACTTGATATTCCTCTGTAAATAAGTTTAAAAGAGTCCGTCCACTTCTTGTAGCTTTGCATATTGAAATGAAGTTTGTAAAGATTCACAAACAGCAAGAAACGGCACACTAGTTTAAAGACCGATTGAGTAAAAACTGCAAAATAGTTCCATTAATCAGCGTTCTTCAGCACGCAGATGCCACACAAAAGTTCCTGCAAGTCGAAAGTTCCTTTCATTCTTCTTTCTCTCCAATGCATACTTGCCAATCTTGAGACCTTAGAATTAAGGAGATATTCAAAAGGGCCGCAAAGAAAGAAAAAAAGAAAAATGAAATATTTTAATTTTGCTGTGTTCATTTATTTGACAAACAAAATGACAGTCCACAATACCTGCGCAAATGGTGGATGGTGGTGATATTTCAATAAATAAAATACATTTAAAGTACCACTGATAGTCACACACACACTAGGCGTGGTGAAATTATCCTCTGCATTTGACCCATCCCCTTGTTCCACCCCCTGGGAGGTGAGGGGAGCAGTGAGCAGCAGTGGTGGCCGTGCTCGGGAAATCATTTTGGTGATTTAACCCCCAATTCCAACCCTCGATGCTGAGTGCCAAGCAGGGAGGGAATGAGTCCCAATTTTATAGTCTTTGGTATGACTCGGCCGGGGTTTGAACTCACGACCTACCGATCTCAGGGCGGACACTCTAACCACAAGGCCATTGAGCAGGCTTATGCAACTATAAATAACATATGAATAAACAACAAAAGACGAAATAAAACAAAAACAAAAAATACAAACATTGCTCAGATTAGCCATCGATAAATGTATGTTATGTATAAAAGTAATCATCAAAAGGAAGTCAAAACATAGCCCATACATACATACATAGACAGAGAACGCATGTTTACTTTTCTTTCTCGCCATGTCTGACACATGATGTCTCTTCTTCTGCTTCTTCCGTTCTGATTGCCGCGCTTGGCTTCGAGGTGTAACCGTTATTATTGTTCAGCCAGAAACAACGCCCAGTGAAGGATGGTGTAGCAATATTGTTGTCCTGGTTGAAATAGGGAGAACTGTGTGAGAACGGTGGCCCTGGTAGATTTTCGTGAGAGGCACTGAAAATCGGGACACTCCTGGGTAAATCGGGAGGGTTGGCAAGTATGATCCACTGTCAAGTATGTTTTAGTAGAAACACAAGAAATAAGTAATTGTCACTCTGTGGAACAACTTAGGGGACGAGTTAAAGGCCTACTGAAATGCGATGTTCTTATTTAAACGGGGATAGCAGGTCCATTCTATGTGTCATACTTGATCATTTCGCGATATTGCCATATTTTTGCTGAAAGGATTTAGTAGAGAACATCGACGATAAAGTTCGCAACTTTTGGTCGCTGATAAAAAAAGCCTTGCCTGTACCGGAAGTAGCAGACGAGTAGCGTGACGTCACAGGTTGTGGAGCTCCTCACATCCGCACATTGTTTACAATCATGGCCACCAGCAGCAAGAGCTATTCGGACCAAAAAAGCGACGATTTCCCCATTAATTTGAGCCAGGATGAAAGATTCGTGGATGAGGAAAGTGAGAGTGACGGACTAGAGGGCAGTGGGAGCGATTCAGATAGGGAAGATGCTGTGAGAGGCGGGTGGGACCCGATATTCAGCTGGGAATGACTAAAACAGTAAATAAACACAAGACATATATATACTCTATTAGCCACAACACAACCAGGCTTATATTTAATATGCCACAAATTAATCCCGCATAACAAACACCTCCCCCCTCCCGTCCATATAACCCGCCAATACAACTCAAACACCTGCACAACACACTCAATCCCACAGCCCAAAGTACCGTTCACCTCCCCAAAGTTCATACAGCACATATATTTCCCCAAAGTCCCCAAAGTTACGTACGTGACATGCACATAGCGGCACGCACGTACGGGCAACCGATCAAATGTTTGGAAGCCACAGCTGCATGTGTACTCACGGTACCGTGTCTGCGTATCCAACTCAAAGTCCTCCTGGTAAGAGTCTCTGTTGTCCCAGTTCTCCACAGGCCAATGGTAAAGCTTGACTGTCATCTTCCGGGAATGTAAACAATGAAACACCGGCCGTGTTTGTGTTGCTGCAGCCGCCCGCAATACACCGCTTCCCACCTACAGCTTTCTTCTTTGCTGTCTCCATTGTTCATTGAACAAATTGCAAAAGATTCACCAACACAGATGTCCAGAATACTGTGGAATTTTGCGATGAAAACAGACGACTTAATAGCTGGCCACCATGCCGTCCCAAAATGTCCTCTACAATCCGTGACGTCACGCGCAGACGTCATCATACCGAGACGTTTTCAGCAGGATATTTCGCGCAAAATTTAAAATTGCACTTTAGTAAGCTAACCCGGCCGAATTGGCATGTGTTGCAATGTTAAGATTTCATCATTGATATATAAACTATCAGACTGCGTGGTCGGTAGTAGTGGGTTTCAGTAGGCCTTTAAAAACGTGTTCTAACATGAGTCAATTCAAAACACTGTTTAAAAAAGAAGTACTGAAGAAGTACGAGGAGGAAAGAGAGTAATGCCCTCAGCACAGAGCGATGGGAGAGAGGTGTATGCACTGCAAAAAGTCAGTGTTCAAAAACAAGGGAAAAAAATACAAAAATGAGGGGGATTTTACTTGAACTAAGCAAAATTATCTGCCAATAGAACAACAAAATTCGGCTTGTCAGGACTTTCCAAAACAAGTAAAATTAGCTAACCTCAATGAACCCAAAAATAAGTATATCCTCACTAATAACAAGTGCACTTTTCTTGGTAGAAAAAAAATGAGACCTTTTTGCTCAATATGTTGAAAAATATTCTTAAATTAAGTAAATGCTAGTGCAATTATCTTGACATAATGATATGCGCTCGGCATCATGATTTTTTTTTTTTTCAAGTTTTATATTTGTGAGTGTTGATGACACAGCTTTGCATCAGTTGATATTCTAGTTTCAAGCATGTTTTACTCAATATAGGTCATCAAATCTCAGCAACAAGCTGTAATATCTTACTGAGATCATTTAGGACCAAAACCCTTAAAACAAGTAAAACACTCTAACATAAAATCTGCTTAGTGAGAAGAATTATCTTATCAGACAGAAAATAAACAAATATCACCCTTATTTGAGATATTTAATCTTGTGTGTGTGTGTGTGTGTGTGTGTGTGTGTGTGTGTGTGTGTGTGTGTGTGTGTGTGTGTGTGTGTGTGTGTGTGTGTGTGTGTGTGTGTGTGTGTGTGTGTGTGTGTGTGTGTGTGTGTGTGGGAGTGTGTTTTGTCTCGTCTTGTCTTGTCTCATACTAACAGTGGTACTATTGCATTGTTGGTGTATAGGAGTTTTTCTTGTTTTTGTTTGTATAGTATTGTTCTTGTATTATATTGTTTATGTTAAATGTGGAATGAGTGAGAGGGGTTGGGATATTATAAGCATCTGCTTCATCCAACCCCTTTTAAAAGCCTTGCACAAATGTCTCTGCCAAGATGTAAAAAAAAATGTGTTGTTGTACTGTGCAGGTTTGAAATAAATACTTCAATTAAATTATTTGCATACTCTCATAGTGGCTGAAACTTTGAATACAAAGTTTTAGAAACTCCCCAACTGCGTTCGACCAACCAGGGTTTGACAGCACAGCCCGCCCCTCTAAGGTTCCTGGGAACTCCCAAAGGTCCCACCTCGCTACCAGGAACTACAAACCCCGTTTCCATATGAGTTGGGAAATTGTGCTAGATGTAAATATAAACGGAATACAATGATTTGCAAATCATTTTCAACCCATATTCAGGTGAATATGCTACAAAGGCAACATATTTGATGTTCAAACTGATAAACATTTTTTTTTTTTTTGCAAATAATCATTAACTTTAGAATTTGATGCCAGCAACACGTGACAAAGAAGTTAGGAAAGGTGGCAATAAATACTGATAAAGTTGAGGAATGCTCATCAAACACTTGTTTGGAACATCCCACAGGTGAACAGGCAAATTGGGAACAGGTGGGTGCCATGATTGGGTATAAAAGTAGTTTCCATGAAATGCTCAGTCATTCACAAACAAGGATGGGGCGAGGGTCACCACTTTGTCAACAAATGCGTGAGCAAATTGTTGAACAGTTTAAGAAAAACCTTTCTCAACCAGCTATTGCAAGGAATTTAGGGATTTCACCATCTATGGTCCGTAATATCATCAAAGGGTTCAGAGAATGTGGAGAAATCACTGCACGTAAGCAGCTAAGCCCGTGACCTTCGATCCCTCAGGCTGTACTGCATCAACAAGCGACATCAGTGTGTAAAGGATATCACCACATGGGCTCAGGAACACTTCAGAAACCCACTGTCAGTAACTACAGTTGGTCGCTACATCTGTAAGTGCAAGTTAAAAGTCTCCTATGCAAAGCGAAAACCGTTTATCAACAACACCCAGAAACGCCGTCGGCTTCGCTGGGCCTGAGCTCTTCTAAGATGGACTGATACAAAGTGGAAAAGTGTTCTGTGGTCTGACGAGTCCACATTTCAAATTGTTTTTGGAAACCGTGGACGTCGTGTCCTCCGGTCGAAAGAGGAAAAGAACCATCCGGATTGTTATAGGCGCAAAGCTGAAAAGCCAGCATCTGTGATGGTATGTGGGTGTATTAGTGCCCAAGACATGGGTAACTTACACATCTGTGAAGGCGCCATTAATGCTGAAAGGTACATACAGGTTTTGGAGCAACATACTGTATGTTGCCATCCAAGCAACTTTCCCATGGACGCCCCTGCTTATTTCAGCTAGACAATACCAAGCCACGTGTTACATCAACGTGGCTTCATAGTAAAAGAGTGCGGGTACTAGACTGGCCTGCCTGTAGTCCAGACCTGTCTCCCATTGAAAATGTGTGGCGCATTATGAAGCCTAAAATACCACAACGGAGATCCCCAGACTGTTGAACGACTTAAGCTGTACATCAAGCAAGAATGGGAAAGAATTCCACCTGAGAAGCTTCAAAAATGTGTCTCCTCAGTTCCCAAACGTTTACTGAGTGTTGTTAAAAGGAAAGGCCATGTAACACAGTGGTGAACATGCCCTTTCCCAACTACTTTGGCACGTGTTGCAGCCATGAAATTCTAAGTTAATTATTATTTGCAAAACAAAAATAAAGTTTATGAGTTTGAACATCAAATATCTTGTCTTTGTAGTGCATTCAATTGAATATGGGTTGAAAAGGATTTGCAAATCATTGTATTCCGTTTATATTTACATCTAACACAATTTCCCAACTCATATGGAAACGGGGTTTGTAAAATAGTTCCTGTGGAACTTTATTTACCCAGGTAGTTTTTGGTGGAAACGCAAGGGGGTATTCAATTTACAAAGTCTATGTAAAAGAAAAAGGCCTAACTTGAGCTTGAAAAATGTGCAGTCATTAATATTATTAATAATGCATAATTTATGCCTTCATTAAGTGGATAAAATATTGTCCCAACAACATCGACAGCAACATGTTTTTAAGAAGCTAAATATTTTTGTCATTTCGTAGTGTGGAAGTAATCAGATTACTATCAAAGGTTTATCTTGGTGTTTGTCAGAGTTGGAGCAGATCGAGGCCATCGCCAAATTTGACTACGTCGGTCGAAGCCCCAGGGAACTTTCCTTCAAGAAGGGAGCGTCGCTCTTACTGTACCTGCGGGCGTCTGACGACTGGTGGGAGGGGCGCCATAACGGCGTGGACGGTCTGATCCCTCATCAGTACATTGTGGTGCAGGACATGTAGGTGAAGATGTACTTTCATGTCTCCTCATGTTGGTGAGGACACAATGTCTTTGTGCTGAAGGGACGACGCATTCTCAGACAGCATCCCGAGCAGTGAGGCCAGCAGCGGTTACCACGACGAGCGCTCCTCGTCCAGACACGAGCACCAGTCTTTGCCAGAACATTCTCTGGAACAACGCTTCGGGGCCGCTTTGGGAAGGTAAAGTTTGTCGTATTTAGCGCACCTGAGTGTCCACCTGATGCCCTGACGTCCTCCTTCCAGGCTGCGAGTGCGTTCTGAAGGCGCTCCGCTCCAGCGCCACAGAAACGGCGAAGGTCAGAGCCCCACCAGACACGCCGACCTGCCCCCAAAGGTGGCGCCACGGCCCTGCAGCCCTCACAAAATGGCGGTGAGCAGAAGCCTGACAGACAGCCCGGAGAAACGGCGTCTCACCACTTTTCAGCGGTCGTCTCCCGCCACGACTCGACACGCCAGCGTTGGAGACCACAAGACTTTCGAGGCTGAAGCGCTCGCTGACGTGAGTTATCACAAAATTAGGTACACCTGCACGATTGATTGACAGGTGTTCCTTCTACCAGAACTACACAGAACACATCAAGGTCGGTACACAAATGTACATAAAGATGAAATGACACAGTAATAATAAAGAACAATGTCTTTATTTTATTGCACACTGGAAGGGAGGGAGGTACAGGAAGTATCAAGTAGTGAGACCACTACGCTGCTTAGTTTATCAGTGTTTGTGTCATGAAAGCAGATTATTTCACACGTTCAAAAATATCATCTTCATCCTTCATGATGATTGCAACGTTTGAGCCAAACCCTTGGCAAACATCATGAAGGAAAAATGGTTCATTAAAAAAAACAAAAGTGATGTTTAATTTCTTTAGTTTAACAACACACAACTACCATTTGAATCAAATAAACTACTGTACATATTTTTCTGGAATTTATAATCAATCAATCAATCAATCTTTATTTATATAGCCCTAAATCACAAGTGTCTCAAAGGGCTGCACAAGCCACAACGACATCCTCGGTACAAAGCCCACATACGGGCAAGGAAAAACTCACCCCAGTGGGACGTCGATGTGAATGACTATGAGAAACCTTGGAGAGGACCGCATATGTGGGTAACCCCCCACCCCCTCTAGGGGAGACCGAAAGCAATGGATGTCGAGTGGGTCTGACATAATATTGTGAGAGTCCAGTCCATAGTGGATCCAACATAATAGTAAGAGTCCAGTCCATAGTGGGGCCAGCAGGACACCATCCCGAGCGGAGACGGGTCAGCAGCGTAGAGATGTTCCCAGCCGATGCACAGGCGAGCGGTCCACCCCGGGTCCCGACTCTGGACAGCCAGCACTTCATCCATGGCCACCGGACCTGTGTCCCCCCCCCCCCCCCCCAAGGAAAGGGGGAGCAGAGGAGAAAAGAAAAGAAACGGCAGATCAACTGGTCTAACAGGGGGGCTATTTAAAGGCTAGAGTATGCAAATGAGTTTTAAGATGGGACTTAAATGCTTCTACTGAGGTAGCATCTCTAATTGTTACCGGGAGGGCATTCCATAGTACTGGAGCCCGAATAGAAAACGCTCTATAGCCCGCAGACTTTTTTTGGGCTCTGGGAATCACTAATAAGCCGGAGTTCTTTGAATGCAGATTTCTTGCCGGGACATATGGTACAATACAATCGACAAGATAGGACGGAGCTAGACCGTGTAGTATTTTATACGTAAGTAGTAAAACCTTAAAGTCACTTCTTAAGTGCACAGGAAGCCAGTGCAGGTGAGCCAGTATAGGCGTAATATGATCAATTAAATGATTTATTAATTGTTGAAATAATAAATGATTTATTGTAATTGTACATAAATGACACATTTATGTATTTTGTTCCAATTATAATGAATTAATGACGCACTTAGGTAATTATTTAAAGATTGATTTATTTTTTTCTATTTGACTCGCCATAATTGTGAATTGTTGCAAGACTCACATTAATTTCAGACAGTTATGTAACTTCCAATTTATAAGCCACAACTTTTCCCCCACACTTTAAACCTTGCAGTTTACACAATAATAACACAATCATTTATGGATTTTTTCCGGATTCACAAGCTTAAAGGCCTACTGAAACCCACTACTACCGACCACGCAGTCTGATAGTTTATATATCAATGATGAAATCTTAACATTGCAACACATGCCAATACGGCCGGATTAGCTTACTAAAGTGCAATTTTAAATTTCGCGCCGAAATACGTTTCAGTATGATGACGCCTGCGCGTGACATCACGGATTGTAGAGGACATTTTGGGACAGCATGGTGGCCAGCTATTAAGTCGTCTGTTTTCATCGCAAAATTCCACAATATTCTGGACTTCTGTGTTTATGAATCTTTTGCAATTTGTTCAATGAACAATGGAGACAGCAAAGAAAAAAGCTGTAGGTGGGAAGCGGTGTATTGCGGCAGGTGTTGTGCCGGATAATGCACCCCCGCCGTAGAATGCACCCCTTGACTGTTGTGCCGGATAACACAGCCGGTGTTTCATTGTTTACATTCCCGGAAGATGACAGTCAAGCTTTACCATTGCCTGTGAAGAACTGGGACAACAGAGACTCTTACCAGGAGGACTCTGAGTTGGATACGCAGACGCGGTACCGTGAGTACGCATGCAGCTGCGGCTTCCAAACATTTGATCGCTTGCCCGTACGTGCGTGCCGCTATGTGCATGTCACGTACGTAACTTTGGGGACTTTGGGGAAATATACAAACACTTTCTTTTGTTACAGTAAACACAAGAGTCTGTGTGAATATTATGATATATGGCCGACATAAGAATGAAGTGGGTGTGGCTTATATTTGGTGCGCTCTATAGTGCGGAAATAATGATGATTTTATTTTTTTCATGGAATGTAAAAATATGAGAAAGATGGAACGAGGTATGCAAACTATAACCACAGTGATAATCCTATTGTTAAATGTGAAATTGAAAATATTGAAAATGTGAAAATGAAAATATTGAAAGTATAAAAACTGAACTATTGGATTTTTGGAAGCAAAAGTCCTGAAGTTTGATTCCTTTGGTGGAAAATCATGAACGAGCACTCAGCTGGTGTGCTTTTGATGTCTCTATGACAAGGGGTGTCAAACTCATTTTAGATCGGGGGCCACATGGAGAAAAATCCACTCCCAAGTGGGCCGGACTGGTAAAATCACGGCACGATAACTTAAAAATAAAGACAACTTCAGATTGTTTTCTTTGTTTAAAAATAAAAGAAGCACATTCTGAAATTGTCTAAATCATAATGTTGTTGGTTTTTTTTTTTACACTTACATGTTGCGGTTAATAGTATTCTATCTTTATTTGTCGTTATTTAAATTTTTTAAATAAATTATGTGATAATGTTCATCAGTCAACTCATTGGTGTTCATTTTCAATCCATCAAGATGAAATAAATATGTCAACATCAATTTACAGTATGTTGTTTATGTACCGTATTTTTCAGACTATAAGTCGCAGTATTTTTCATAGTGCGACTTATATATGTTTTTTTCCTTCTTTATTATGCTTTTTCGGCAGGTGCGACTTATACTCCGGTGCGGCTTATACTCCAAAAAATACGGTAGTTTGATCATTTTCCTCGACTGATGTACTAACATCATGTGGTTTATTTTGTACATATGTAGCATCTCTACAATGATACAAATAATTGTTATTGCGACATCTAGTGGACACATTTAAAACAGCAAAAATTTCAGGTTCATTTTTATACTTAGCAAACTCATCTCGTGGGCTGAATAAAACCTGTTGGCGGGCCTGATCCGGCCCTCGGGCCGTATGTTTGACACCCATGCTCTATGATCACTTCTTCATTTATCATTTCCATAATCTAACATCATTTTTCCCTCTGCTGTGTCTGGCAGGACATCGAGAAAACCATGAACACTGCACTTGATGAGCTACGTGAGCTGGAGAGACAGAACGTTGCCAAACACGCTCCAGATGTGGTCCTGGACACGCTGGAGCCTCTAAAACACTCTGTTGGTTCTGGTCCTGGTCAGGAGGTACAAGGTAGTCCCCTTCACACCATGGCCATCAGAGATCCCGACGCAGCCCAAAGGAGGAGCAGCAGCAGCTCCTCCTCTGAAACCATGACGACCTTCAAACCTGCCCTAGCGGCACGAAGGCCCAACGCGCCCGTCAGGCCGCCACCCGTCAGACCGGTGAGGCCGGCTCCCGTACTCACACAGGGTCAGAACCCGCACCGATCCAGTAGCTCCAGTTCTTCAGGTCTGGGAAGTCCGAGCATGACTCCCACTGACAGGGTGTTCCCCAAAGCGCCGTCCCCATCCCCGTCCAACTCCTCAACCTCTTCAGACAAACAAGCTAACTTGTAGAAGGCTTGTAATTTCTCATACAGTACAGTCACTCTACACCTACTTATTAGCATAAAGCCTAAATGTTGCCATCAATCTGACACTCAGTAGATCATTGTTACTTGAAATATTTCAAGATCATGGAATGACTTTGCCATGATTATAACCAGAATAAAGGAACTAAATAAACAATTTAAACACATCAGAAGAAGACAATGTAATAATATTGTACTACTGATTGTCAGTACAAAGTAGTAAAGTCAATAACAACTTACTCAAATCCTTCCATCATCTTAATTCCCATAATTTAAAAAATAAACTTAAACAAGTTACAATATATTTCAAAATATAGAAACACAGAAACAAATACTGACACCATCCTGGATATCAATATATCGATATTTGGATCATTAGCATAGTTGCTGAATCTTTAGGAGTTATACAACTTTTTGCACTACAAAGTACTGCATTACTTTTAGGGTACAACTACAACATCGGCTGTGTCGTCGTGTTGAACTTTTTTATCGGAATTCAAGTATGTGAGGCTAAAATTGGCAGCTTGGCGCAGGAGGAGGGTGGGGCTTAACGGAAAGGGGCAGAGCCTGGAATTAAATCCATACGCTGTGGGGGGGAATTGAAGTGTGTCGTGGCAGTAGAAGTAAACACAACTTGGATGGCAAATGTAAAAAAAAAGACAATAAAGAGACTTTTATAGGTCTCAATTTACTTGACTGCTTCAGGTCCTCATGTTGTGGCCTCCACTCAAATAGACGCAGGGTGTCAAACTCATTGAATGGTAAAATCACGGCATGATAACTTAAAAGTAAAGACAACTCCAGGTTGTTTTCTTTGTTGTATTTTGACCCAAAATAGAAGAAGCACATTATGAACATGTACAAATCCCAAATAATCCTCTGGACAAAACACTTCAAGTTTGTCGAAAAGTCTGAGGAAATCGGTGCGGCTTCAAAAAACACAGTATGCTTAGACTTGGCCTCAGTGTATCTACAAAGCCAGGATTAAACTTTAAGTCACAGTCTTTCTGGGATTGTACAAAAACACATGTAAACTCTTTGTCTTGTCCACGTATCAATCCAGTGCTAACTCAACAATCCGTAAGAAACGGAGGTAAAAACTAGGGATGTCCGATAATGGCTTTTCGCCGATATCCGATATTCCGATATTGTCCAACTCTTTAATTACCGATACCGATATCAACCAATACCGATATCAACCGATATATACAGTCGTGGAATTAACACATTATTATGCCTAATTTGGACAACCAGGTATGGTGAAGATAAGGTACTTTTAAAAAAAATTAATAAGATAAATAAATTAAAAACATTTTCTTGAATAAAAAAGAAAGTAAAACAATATAAAACAGTTACATTGAAACTAGTAATTAATGAAAATGAGTCAAATTAACTGTTAAAGGTTAGTACTATTAGTGGACCAGCAGCACGCACAATCATGTGTGCTTACAGACTGTATCCCTTGCAGACTGTATTGATATATATTGATATATAATGTAGGAACCAGAATATTAATAACAGAAAGAAACAACCCTTTTGTGTGAATGAGTGTAAATGGGGGAGGGAGGTTTTTTTGGGTTGGTGCACTAATTGTAAGTGTATCTTGTGTTTTTTATGTTGATTTAATAAAAATAAAAAAAAACGATAAAAAAAAAAACGATACCGATAATAAAAAAAAAAACGATACCGATAATTTCCGATATTACATTTTAACGCATTTATCGGCCGATAATATCGGCAGGCTGATATTATCGGACATCTCTAGTAAAAACTATTCAAAATGGCTAAGTTCACTTTTCTCGTGTTTGACAGAGACATTTTTGGGGGAGTAAGTGTGCCAAATGACGATGTGTTCCAAGCAAAAGACGTAAAACGGCAGGTTTTAAGTTTCATGTGGGTGGAGGAGGAGGAGCCACAGTCACTCTTTACTGTGTACCTGTTGCTTGGCCCTGGTATAAACCGTTTGCTTGCCTAACAGAATTACTATTGTGACATCCAGTGGACACATTTAGAACAGCAGTTTCTTTCATTGAAAAAAAAAAAAAAAAAAGCAGGTAATTTTTCATTTTTCAGCTCAAAATTCCTTTTCGGCCGTACGTTTGACACCCCTGCCCTAAATAATAGCCGAATAAGTAGGATTCTTTCCCCTTCAGCTGTAGCCACATGTTTACCTTGTGGTACGTTACGGTGCGGCATGCCGTACTTTGATTCGGTTCTTGTTTACACAGCGGGCTTGACACTAAACAAGTCAATTTAACTCGGAAGAAAACAAAAAAACGTCAAACTTTTGTTGTACGCTGTATCGCCTCGTGCTGGCAAATATCGTTTGTTGTTCTTAAATGAGACCAAGAAATACTTTAATTGCACAGCTCAAAATGTTTCTGAGTAATTCCAGTGCAAGCAGCATTTTAATATCCTATTAAACGTCATAGTACATTTACAATACTACTTCTCCCAAATGAAGTTACAATACGCTCTGACGTCGTGATTTATTTTCAATATTCCAATTCAAACTAACGACTAAAGCACAAAGTAGCTAAAAAGTGTGTTTAGCCATCTGAGCTAACGGATGTTAGCATTTTTATAAAGGCTTCAAGAAACACATCATTCCACATAACTTGGACCTAGAAATGAATACAGTTGTCATATACTATGTACTGTTTATTTACCATGTACTATGAACTGTATATGTACTATGTACTATACTTTGAAGTACTGCACTTGAAAGCACTAGCGTGTCATTTGTACTAGAAACGTGATGATAGCTTCAACCACATGGTGTCATGATCATGAACACAATAGAAATATTTCCCTTGGATTGAATGCTGAACTCTGACTTGCGTAAATAATAAATAACAATGTATGATAGAAACAGGATATATTATCATCTCTAGTCTGTAGATTTTTGTAACTCTTATCCTCGCACATGCAGTCATTAAAGACTACGTTGAAGACAAATAATCTTTGTCTTTTGTCTTCCATTTTTGTATTATTATTCACTAAATTACTATTTTGCACCATTTTTGGCATCACAAACAGGACATAGAAAAGTGTTTTTAATGTACTGTATTATTTTTTATTTTTTTTGCAGTTCTCCCATCTTGCCCAGCAGATGGAGACATTGTCCAACTCAGACTCGTGTATAAAGTTTAAAAAAAAAAAAAAAAAGACTTTATTCAGGACTCTGACTAAAATAATGTAACCAACTAAGTACTTTCTTAAGATAGACCTCAAAATAAACAGATACAAAAAAGATTTTTTTTTTTTTGGATTGTTTTGATTCTTGACTAAAATAAAAACAGCTATTTTATTTAGGTCTTCTCTTAGACGTTTGCCAATTATTTGTATGTTTATGCAGATTTTCAAGAAGCTTTCATAAGATTACATACAAGTTTAAAAGTCTTTGTTTTTTTTACACATGAAGATCGCTGTAGTTAGCCAGCTAAGTGTAGCGGGATTGAATTAGCTGGATTACACGACCTTAGTAAAGATAAGCTAATTGCTACGTCAACCAGTGCCTTAGTGCAGTGTTTTTCAACCGGTGACGTGCGGTGAGGTTGATGGCTGGTGAGGCACTGACTTCATCACAGTCAGATTTACAAACATATGAACCCTAAAGAGTATCTTATTCACCATTTCATTGGCAGCAGTTAACGAGTTATGTTTAAAAGCTCATACCAGCATTCTTCCCTGCTTGCCACTCAGCATCAAGGGTTGGAATTGGGGGTTAAATCACCAAAAATGATTCCCGGGCGCGGCGCCACTGCTGCCCACTGCTCCCCTCACCTCCCAGGGGGTGAGCAAGGGGATGGGTCAAATGCAGAGGACAAATTTCACCACACCAAGTGTGTGTGTGACAATCATTGGTACTTTAACTTAACTTTAACTTTACACATACAAACTGTAGCACACAAAAAAGCACATTTAATAAACAAAACGTTATTATAGTTTTTACCTTTACTTATAAATGAAGTCCATGCGCCGCTCCTTCTGAACAAAAGCATCGATAACTTGTTTATAGAAGTCTTCCGTATCTTTCTTCAGTTTTAAAAGTCTCTCTGTCTCGATGGAGATTTTCCTTTAATTATTACCTCCTGCTTTGATTGAAAGTCTAGTTTAGAAAACTGTTTTATTTTAGATACTGTATGTAATCCTCCATGTTAAAAGTCCAGGCGAGAGGAAAAAATAAACTATCGCTAACTGTTGCTGCTTGTTGTCACTTCTTCTGCAGCCGAGTAGTCGCAAAAATGATCCCTGGGATCACTAGCGCCCTCTACCACCATGAGGCGGGATTACTGCGAGCCTCAGCCAGTGCGACTTTGCAGCCGTTTTATGATTGCTCAGCACATGAAATACGTTACACACATACAGTTGTTGACAAAATACACTGTACATTATATACCTCAGCTAACTAAACTATGGAAATGTATAATATAATTCATATAGCAATACGGTCTCACTGTACAGCAGGCAAGCAGTTAGCCGAGTCATTGCACAATCCATGGTGAGGCTCAACTGGCTGCTGATCACCGCAAGTCTCTTCTCAGTATTTGAACGACAAATGTGAAAATTCAGCGATTTTGAATGAAAATAATCTAAAACTGGTGAAGTTAAATGGAAAATAACTTTAT
Source organism: Nerophis lumbriciformis (assembly GCF_033978685.3). Classification (NCBI taxonomy): domain Eukaryota; kingdom Metazoa; phylum Chordata; class Actinopteri; order Syngnathiformes; family Syngnathidae; genus Nerophis; species Nerophis lumbriciformis. Next base: position 11,309,228 of record NC_084575.2, read on the forward strand.
AGTATAATCACTGGATACATATAACAATTTACTTACATTTTTTTCTTTTTACATTTTTTTCCTTTCCATAATGGCACGTAAGGCCCCGCCTCACCTGCCTCCCCTGACTGCACGTCACTGTTTTCAACCACTGTGCGACGATGGTTTGTCGTGATAACAATATGCAGACGACAGCGGAAGGCAGCGTGCAAGTAAAAAAGTACCTAATGCTTAAACCAAAAATAAACAAAAGGCGAGTGCCGCTAAGAAAAGGCTTAGGAATGGCTATGCAAAACAAAACTAAAAACTGAACTGGCTGCAAAGTAAACAAAAACAGAATGCTGGACGACAGCAAAGACTTACAGAGGTTTATTTAACAGTTGTGGCCACTGTAACAATATACACATTTGGACTGCAACACTGTGCTTGAATATAGGAATATAAAACCCTAATTACTTAAAGTACCAGTATATACAGGTAAAAGCCAGTAAATTAGAATATTTTGAAAAACTTGATTTATTTCAGTAATTGCATTCAAAAGGTGTAACTTGTACATTATATTTATTCATTGCACACAGACTGATGCATTCAAATGTTTATTTCATTTAATTTTGATGATTTGAAGTGGCAACAAATGAAAATCCAAAATTCCGTGTGTCACAAAATTAGAATATTAATTAAGGCTAATACAAAAAAGGGATTTTTAGAAATGTTGGCCAACTGAAAAGTATGAAAATGAAAAATATGAGCATGTACAATACTCAATACTTGGTTGGAGCTCCTTTTGCCTCAATTACTGCGTTAATGCGGCGTGGCATGGAGTCGATGAGTTTCTGGCACTGCTCAGGTGTTATGAGAGCCCAGGTTGCTCTGATAGTGGCCTTCAACTCTTCTGCGTTTTTGGGTCTGGCATTCTGCATCTTCCTTTTCACAATACCCCACAGATTTTCTATGGGGCTAAGGTCAGGGGAGTTGGCGGGCCAATTTAGAACAGAAATACCATGGTCCGTAAACCAGGCACGGGTAGATTTTGCGCTGTGTGCAGGCGCCAAGTCCTGTTGGAACTTGAAATCTCCATCTCCATAGAGCAGGTCAGCAGCAGGAAGCATGAAGTGCTCTAAAACTTGCTGGTAGACGGCTGCGTTGACCCTGGATCTCAGGAAACGGAGTGGACCGACACCAGCAGATGACATGGCACCCCAAACCATCACTGATGGTGGAAACTTTACACTAGACTTCAGGCAACGTGGATCCTGTGCCTCTCCTGTCTTCCTCCAGACTCTGGGACCTCGATTTCCAAAGGAAATGCAACATTTGCATGGTTGGGTGATGGTTTGGGGTGCCATGTCATCTGCTGGTGTCGGTCCACTCTGTTTCCTGAGATCCAGGGTCAACGCAGCCGTCTACCAGCAAGTTTTAGAGCACTTCATGCTTCCTGTTGCTGACCTGCTCTATGGAGATGGAGATTTCAAGTTCCAACAGGACTTGGCGCCTGCACACAGCGCAAAATCTACCCGTGCCTGGTTTACGGACCATGGTATTTCTGTTCTAAATTGGCCCGCCAACTCCCCTGACCTTAGCCCCATAGAAAATCTGTGGGGTATTGTGAAAAGGAAGATGCAGAATGCCAGACCCAAAAACGCAGAAGAGTTGAAGGCCACTATCAGAGCAACCTGGGCTCTCATAACACCTGAGCAGTGTCAGAAACTCATCGACTCCATGCCACGCCGCATTAACGCAGTAATTGAGGCAAAAGGAGCTCCAACCAAGTATTGAGTATTGTACATGCTCATATTTTTCATTTTCATACTTTTCAGTTGGCCAACATTTCTAAAAATCCCTTTTTTGTATTAGCCTTAAGTAATATTCTAATTTTGTGACACACGGAATTTTGGATTTTCATTTGTTGCCACTTCAAATCATCAAAATTAAATGAAATAAACATTTGAATGCATCAGTCTGTGTGCAATGAATAAATATAATGTACAAGTTACACCTTTTGAATGCAATTACTGAAATAAATCAAGTTTTTCAAAATATTCTAATTTACTGGCTTTTACCTGTATATATATTTTTTTTTATGACTTCTAAAGTTTGGGAATAATAGATATGATCAAAATAGTATAGATCTCACAGAGATTCCCAGGCCAATTTGAGAGATTATGAGCAAGCCAGTCACATGTTCGCATGACGAAGCATTAGGAACCAAAGATCCCTTCCCCATCAACAACAGTGCTAATCAAGCTGACGTTGTGAGAGCCAGCAACGATTACTTTGTGGGAAATTATGATCCACAACCTTAGATTTTTGAGGCCGAACACAAAGAGGATGAACAATAAGTATTAGAAGCCGAGTGCAAAACAGATTCAGATTTATTGTGACATTATATAGCATCAGCAGCATTGCTAGGTGCTAAACTCACACCAGTGAATTGAATGATGAATGATAGGTGGTGGTCGGAGGGGCTGTTCTGTCAGTCTACCCCAGGGCAGCTGTGGCTATGAAAGTAGCTTACCACCACCAGTGTGAATGAATGATGGATTCTACATGTAAAGCGACTTTGGGTACTTAGAAAAGCGCTATATAAATCCCAGTTATTTTTTTTTTTTTAAACATACGAACAAATCATAATAAAACTAAATCTTACTGTACTATCTCCACTCTTGCTGGGACGCTCCCATAATCCCATTTGGATGAAGATTCAATCGCAATCCTTAAGAAGGGTTAAAAAAAAGTTGCAGTCTTTTTCACCATCTCGGGAGACGCAAAGTGGACCAGCCTCTTGGACTACGGCCACATGTGTCTACTACCAGGTGAGAGATGCATGAATTATAATCTAGAGTTTACTTTTAGCAAGTTTGAGACGAAGCAGCCGCCGGCTTAGTGTGTCAACAATAGCAGTGTAAGCTAGCATTAGCTCACCGCTAAGAATGTGCCGCTAAAATAGGCCTTCTGCATTGGCGCTTATAATAAGAATATCACTCATATTTGGTTAATTTATAGGTCACAACATGTCAATGGAGTATTGTTGGGGGTTTCTGGATGTTTTAAGAGGGTATAATGTGCACACTAGAGTACTCTCGATCTGTTGACTCAGTTATTAGCTATTCATTTACAATTTAGAAAAAGCCAAGCATATATGTTCTTGTCTTACATAAGGATTGTGAATGACAAACAGCACATCTCTTTCCAATGTTTGTGTATTTCCAGTATGACTGATCTGATAATATGGTCAGAGTGCAGAAGCGACACTACAGTGACGTAGAATCTACGGAAATTGCCGTAGATATTTAGTGTGGAATTTTCAAAATGGCCGACTGAATTTGTGGTATTTTGTGATGTTTAGACGGTATTTTCACATACTTTGCAGATTGTAAATACAATTGGATATGCCATCCATCCATCCATCTTCTTCCGCTTATCCGAGGTCGGGTCGCGGGGGCAGCAACCTAAGCAGGGAAGCCCAGACTTCCCTCTCCCCAGCCACTTCGTCCAGCTCGTCCTGTGGAACCCCGAGGCGTTCCCAGGCCAGCCGGGAGACATAGTCTTCCCAACGTGTCCTGGGTCTTCCCCGCGGCCTCCTACCGGTCGGACGTGCCCTAAACACCTCCCTAGGGAGGCGTTCGGGTGGCATCCTGACCAGATGCCCGAACCACCTCATCTGGCTCCTCTCGATGTGGAGGAGCAGCGGCTTTACTTTGAGCTCCCCCCGGATGGCAGAGCTTCTCACCCTATCTCTAAGGGAGAGCCCTGCCACCTGGCGGGGGAAACTCATTTCGGCCGCTTGTACCCGTGATCTTGTCCTTTCGGTCATAACCCAAAGCTCATGACCATAGGTGAGGATGGGAACGTAGATCGACCGGTAAATTGAGAGCTTTGCCTTCCGGCTCAGCTCCTTCTTCACCACAACGGATCGATACAGCGTCCGCATTACTGAAGACGTCGCACCGATCCGCCTGTCGATCTCACGATCCACTCTTCCCTCACTCGTGAACAAGACTCCGAGGTACTTGAACTCCTCCACTTGGGGCAAGATCTCCTCCCCAACCCGGAGATGGCACTCCACCCTTTTCCGGGCGAGAACCATGGACTCGGACTTGGAGGTGCTGATTTTCATCCCAGTCGCTTCACACTCGGCTGCGAACCGATCCAGTGAGAGCTGAAGATCCTGGCCAGATGAAGCCATCAGGACCACATCATCTGCAAAAAGCAGAGACCTAATCCTGCAGCCACCAAACCAGATCCCCTCAACGCCTTGACTGCGCCTAGAAATTCTGTCCATAAAAGTTATGAACAGAATCGGTGACAAAGGGCAGCCTTGGCGGAGTCCAACCCTCACTGGAAAAGTGTCCGACTTACTGCCGGCAATGCGGACCAAGCTCTGGCACCGAGCATACAGGGAGCGGACCGCCACAATCAGACAGTCCGTTACCCCATACTCTCTGAGCACTCCCCACAGGACTTCCCGAGGGACACGGTCGAATGCCTTCTCCAATTGGATATGGTTTAATAAATACAATGAAATACAATTAAGTACAAACCCCGTTTCCATATGAGTTGGGAAATTGTGTTGGATGTAAATATAAACGGAATACAATGATTTGCAAATCCTTTTCAACCCATATTCAATTGAATGCACTACAAAGACAACATATTTGATGTTCAAACTCATAAACTTTATTTATTTTTTTGCTAATAATAATTAACTTAGAATTTCATGGCTGCAACACGTGCTAAAGTAATTGGGAAAGGGCATGTTCACCACTGTGTTACATGGCCTTTCCTTTTAACAACACTCAGTAAACGTTTGGGAACTGAGGAGACACATTTTTTAAGCTTCTCAGGTGGAATTCTTTCCCATTCTTGCTTGATGTTCAGCTTAAGTTGTTCAACAGTCCGGGGGTCTCCGTTGTGGTATTTTAGGCTTCATAATGCGCCACACATTTTCAATGCGAGACAGGTCTGGACTACAGGCAGGCCAGTCTAGTACCCGCACTCTTTTACTATGAAGCCACGTTGATGTAACACGTGGCTTGGCATTGTCTTGCTGAAATAAGCAGGGGCGTCCATGGTAACGTTGCTTGGATGGCAACATATGTTGCTCCAAAACCTGTATGTACCTTTCAGCATTAATGGCGCCTTCACAGATGTATAAGGTACCCATGTCTTGGGCACTAATACACCCCCATACCATCACAGATGCTGGCTTTTCAACTTTGCGCCTATAACAATCCGGATGGTTCTTTTACTCTTTGGTCCGGAGGACACGACGTCCACAGTTTCCAAAATCAATTTGAAATGTGGACTCGTCAGACCACAGAACACTTTTCCACTTTGTATCAGTCCATCTTAGATGAGCTCAGGCCCAGCGAAGCCGAAGGCGTTTCTGGGTGTTGTTGATAAACGGTTTTCGCCTTGCATAGGAGAGTTTTAACTTGCACTTACAGATGTAGCGACCAACTGTAGTTACTGACAGTGGGTTTCTGAAGTGTTCCTGAGCCCATGTGGTGATATCCTTTACACACTGATGTCGCTTGTTGATGCAGTACAGCCTGAGGGATCGAAGGTCACGGGCTTAGCTGCTTATGTGCAGTGATTTCTCCAGATTCTCTGAACCCTTTGATGATATTACAGACCGTAGATGGTGAAATCCCTAAATTCCTTGCAATAGCTGGTTGAGAAAGGTTTTTCTTAAACGGTTCAACAATTTGCTCACGCATTTGTTGACAAAGTGGTGACCCTCGCCCCATCCTTGTTTGTGAATGACTGAGCATTTCATGGAATCTACTTTTATACCCAATCATGGCACCCACCTGTTCCCAATTTGCCTGTTCACCTGTGGGATGTTCCAAATAAGTGTTTGATGAGCATTCCTCAACTTTATCAGAATTTATTGCCACCTTTCCTAACTTCTTTGTCACGTGTTGCTGGCATCAAATTCTAAAGTTAATGATTATTTGCAAAAAAAAAAAAAAAGTTTATCAGTTTGAACATCAAATATGTTGTCTTTGTAGCATATTCAACTGAATATGTGTTGCAAAGGATTTGCAAATCATTGTATTCCGTTTATATTTACATCTAACACAATTTCCCAACTCATATGGAAACGGGGTTTGTATATAAAGTCAACTTGTTTTTCCACTCTACTGCTACTTTAAGTCAGGGGTCCCCAACCTTTTTTCCACCAGGGGCCGGGTTAATGTATGCATTATTTTCACGGACAGGCTTTCCACGTGTGGCGGATAAAAACAGCAAAAAAATTACCATGAAAAATCAACTCACTATAACGCTGAAGTAGTGGGAGCCTTACGCATGTTTTTTTTTGCGAAGAGATAGTCCCCTGCATGTTGATGGCGTATACCGTATACCAGTGTTTCTTAACCATAGGGCCGGGGCCCAGTGTTGGGCCGCGAGTGCCCCCTAGAATGTAATATATGTGTTTTTCAGCTGTGATTTGCATAGGTAGCAGCGGTACTCAGTTGTAATACACTTTTCCATCACTTGTGGCAGTAATGACAATAGAAGATGTCAGGTTTAAACATCGATGGCATCTATTAAAACAGACTAGAAGCAAGGAAATAAACAGAGACAGGATTCAATGTAAGGTCTATTCAGGTGTACTGGAGAGGAGGCTACGCCGGATAGTCGAACCTCGGATTCAGGAGGAACAGTGTGGTTTTCGTCCTGGTCGTGGAACTGTAGACCAGCTCTATACTCTCGGCAGGGTCCTTGAGGGTGCATGGGAGTTTGCCCAACCAGTCTACATGTGTTTTGTGGACTTGGAGAAGGCATTTGACCGTGTCCCTCGGGAAGTCCTGTGGGGAGTGCTCAGAGAGTATGGGGTATCGGACTGTCTGATTTTGGCGGTCCGCTCCCTGTATGATCAGTGTCAGAGCTTGGTCCGCATTTCCGGCAGTAAGTCGGACACGTTTCCAGTGAGGGTTGGACTCCGCCAAGGCTGCCCTTTGTCACCGATTCTGTTCATAACTTTTATGGACAGAATTTCTAGGCGCAGTCAAGGCGTTGAGGGGATCTGGTTTGGTGGCTACAGGATTAGGTCTCTGATTTTTGCAGATGATGTGGTCCTGATGGCTTCATCTGGCCAGGATCTTCAGCTCTCACTGGATCGGTTCGCAGCCGAGTGTGAAGCGACTGGGATGAGAATCAGCACCTCCAAGTCCGAGTCCATGGTTCTCGCCCGGAAAAGGGTGGAATGCCATCTTCGGGTTGGGGAGGAGACACTGCCCCAAGTGGAGGAGTTCAAGTACCTCGGAGTCTTGTTCACGAGTGAGGGAAGAGTGGATCGTGAGATTGACAGGCGGATCGGTGCGGTGTCTTCAGTAATGCGGACGCTGTATCGATCCGTTGTGGTGAAGAAGGAGCTGAGCCGGAAGGCAAAGCTCTCAATTTACCGGTCGATCTACGTTCCCATCCTCACCTATGGTCATGAGCTTTGGGTTATGACCGAAAGGACAAGATCACGGGTACAAGCGGCCGAAATGAGTTTCCTCCGCCGGGTGGCAGGGCTCTCCCTTAGAGATAGGGTGAGAAGCTCTGTCATCCGGGGGGAGCTCAAAGTAAAGCCGCTGCTCCTCCACATCGAGAGGAGCCAGATGAGGTGGTTCGGGCATCTTGTCAGGATGCCACCCGATCGCCTCCCTCGGGAGGTGTTTAGGGCACGTCCGACCGGTAGGAGGCCACGGGGAAGACCCAGGACACGTTGGGAAGACTATGTCTCCCGGCTGGCCTGGGAACGCCTCGGGATCCCCCGGGAGGAGCTGGACGAAGTGGCTGGGGAGAGGGAAGTCTGGGCTTCCCTGCTTAGGCTGCTGCCCCCGCGACCCGACCTCGGATAAGCGGAAGAAGATGGATGGATGGATGGAGGATTCAATGTTGCTCAATTTGAGGAGAGATGCGTCGACTGTACTCTCTGTACAGTCTTCCACCACGTTCTGGCGAAATATTTTACGCCACCTCTTTTTATTTGGACTTTCCCTGTTTACATAACAACAGCTGTTTCTAAAGGAATGGGGGGTATGTAAACAGTCATAGTTTTCGGTCACATTAACACAAAAGAAAAAGATGCCTCGGGCTTGGACTGGTCCTGGATCGAGCTTGGGCAAGTCTTGGATCACAATAGATAACCCCTCCCGTCTCCTCCCATCGTACACAATGGAATTTTACAAGCCTTTGGCTTGGTACAACAAAGACAGCTTTCGTCTGTTCACTGGGAACTCAGAGAACGGAAAGTGTTTGGATTATTTACATACAATTTTTCTGACATAAAACAAACAGATGAAGTTTGGCGCTAATGTCATAGAGAAATGTCTTAAGCGCAAAAATTATGACTAAAGTGGTGAAGCTGTATTTTCAGTTGCACTTTAATTTGATTGACAGTTTAAATAAGAAATATATGTATTATTAATTTATTTTATTTATTTTAGCACAACATAATACATATTGTATGTAAATGTAATGTTTATTTGGTTAGTACTTCTTTTCAAATCAGCCTGACCTAAGCCTCTTAGGTTTATTTGTTGAATTAATAATATAATCTGTGTGATGAACACATGCTTTTATATCATTTGACAAGGTAGTAAACTGTAAGTAGGTTAGATATAATTATTGAATATGATCAAAATCAAGAAAAAGATGACTAATTCCGTGTTAATATTGGAGTGGTCTCCGGGCTCTTGATTTGCTTTCGGTAAATGGTTTCATTTGAAATGTGTTCATGTTCTGACAAAGTATGGTGTTCTTTTTACGGTTTGAAAAATGTAACTTTCAGCAAGTTGCAAACAGTTGACATAGTCACAACATTTTTTTGCTGGTAAATTAGCCATTTAAAGTTGCTGAAGTCAGCCATGCTTTATTTTTATTTGTATTATTTTTTCTGAAAGAGTGGCAGCTCATCACAGTAGCTCAGGGGTGTCAAACTCATCCCAACAGGTTTTATCCGGCCCGCGGGATGAGTGTGCTAAGCAGAGGTGGGTAGAGTAGCCAGAAATTGTACTCAAGTAAGAGTACTGTTACTTTAGAGATTTATTACTCAAGTAAAAGTAAGGAGTAGTCACCCAAATATTTACTTGAGTAAAAGTAAAAAGTATGTTGTGAAAAAACTACTCAAGTACTGAGTAACTGATGAGTAACATACACACTCATATCATATATATATATATATATATATATATATATATATATATATATATATATATACATTTATATGTATTTATTTTGCTGTTTTTGTTTACATGTTAAAGGTATTTTAATGAATATACATGCATATTTAACATATAGATTCCTTTCTTTCATGAAAACAAGAATATAAGTTGGTGTATTACCTGATTCTGATGACTTGCGTTGATTGTAATCAGACAGTAGTGATGATAACGTCCACGTTTTCAAATGGAGGAGAAGAAAAGTTCCTCCTTTCTGTCTAATACCACATGAAAGTGGTGGGTTTTTGGCATCTTATTTGTCCAGCTTCCATATTCCTTTTTATACACTTTACAAGAAATATATTAGCGTCAAACTCCGTAACTTGCTAGCTTGTTTGCGCTGGCTTTCGGAGACTCTTATTTTGAAAGCGCAGGCGCGATGGAGCGGCACTTTTATTGTGAAGACAGGAACGTCCTCATGTGCGATCAGTCTTTAGGCTTTTGACAGGATGCACGGTTGAAATAAATAAGTATATTTTTTCCTTCACACTTTTGATTGATTGATTGGAACTTTTATTATTAGATTGCACAGTACAGTACACATTCCGTACAATTGACCACTAAATGGTAACACCCCAATAAGTTTTTCAACTTGTTTAAGTCAGGTCATGTGACCACCTGGCTCTGTTTGATTGGTCCAACGTCACCAGTGACTGCATCTGATTGGTGGAACGAAGTGAAACGTCACCAGTAAGGCAGGCACTTTGAAGGTCTGTCTGACAGACCAAAACAAACAAAGCGTGCATTAACAGATCGATAAAAATTAGTAGCGAGTAGCGAGCTGAATGTAGATAAAAGTAGCGGAGTAAAAGTAGCGTTCCTTCTCTATAAATATACTTAAGTAAAAGTAAAAGTATGTTGCATTAAAACTACTCTTAGAAGTACAATTTATCCCAAAAGTTACTCAAGTAGATGTAACGGAGTAAATGTAGCGCGTTACTACCCACCTCTGGTGCTAAGTATAAAAAAGAGCCGAAATTTTGGAATGAAATAAACTGCTGTTGTAAATGTGTCCACTAGATGTCGCAATAGCAATTCTTTGTATCTATATGGTATGTATTATGCTACATATATAAAAAAAAATAAACTACATAATCTTAGTACATCAGTACATCTTGTAATTTGACTTTGATATAATTTTTTTTATCTTGATAGATTGAAAATGAACACCAATGAGTTGACTGATGCACATTATCACATAACTTATTTAGAAAATATAAATAACGACAAATAAAGATAGAATACTATTAACCGCAACATGTAAGTGTAAAAAACAAAAACATTATGATTTGTACATTTTCAGAATGTGCGTGTTCTATATTCAAACAAAGAAAACAATCTGAAGTTGTCTTTATTTCTAAGTTATCGTGCTGTGATTTTACCAGTCAGGCCCACTTGGGAGTAGATTTTTCTCCATGTGGCCCCCGATCTATAATTTTACTTTATTTTTTGGTATTATTCTCAACTTTTCTTCCTTTTTTTTAATCACTTATCTTTTGGAACAATTTCCCTGGTGGATCAATAAAGTTTGTCTAAGTCTAAGTTAAACCAGTGCTTCTTATTTATTTTCTGTTCTCAGCCGCAACTAAATGGTATCATTTGTCTTTAAAATTGTTAAAAAGAACACCTGCATAACATTGTATTCTTATTAACATTTAAGTCAACAAAAAATAAAGAAATATAGAACAATTTACAACAAAGATTAACGTTAACATTTTTTTTTTAGTCTATAACATATTTCAAGTCAATCAGTTTGCCTGAAATTGAAAAATTATTTAAACCATAAAAATGTAGAACCATTTGATGCTGAAAAAAACAATAAAAAAAACCTCAATAAATAATCATAAATTCAAATTGATCAGCAATATTAATATATATAATATATATTAACTTAAATTAAAACACTTTAAACTACAAAACAAACAATTTGTGCTGTTGTTTTTTTTATGAAAATGAGGAAGTCAGCCTTTTTGGCCACAATGAGCACGTTTTAGTAGTGCTTTTTTTAATAATTATTTTTTATTACCGTATTTTCCGCACCATTAGCCGCACCTAAAAACCACAAATTTACTCAAAAGCTGACAGTGCGGCTTTTAACCCGGTGCGCTTTATATATGGATAAATATTAAGATTCATTTTCATAAAGTTTCGATCTCGCAACTTAGGTAAACAGCCGCCATCTTTTTTCCCGGTAGAACAGGAAGCGCTTCTTCTTCTACGCAAGCAACCGCCAAGGTAAGCACCCGCCCCCATAGAACAGGAAGCGCTTCTTCTTCTACTGTAAGCTACCACCCGCCCCCGGAAGAAGAAGAAGCGCGCGGATTTTCGTTTCATTTCCTTTGTGTGTTTACATCTGTAAAGACCAGACTACAAAATGGCTCCTACTAAGCGACACGCGTATAACGCAGAATTTAAACTTAAGGCAATAAGTCATGCCGAAGAACACGGAAATAGAGCAGCAGCAAGAGAATATAACATAAATGAATCAATGGTGCGTAGGTGGAGGAAGCAAGAAGATGACCTGCGCCAGGTAAAGAAGACAAAACAGAGTTTCCGAGGGAACAAAGCAAGATGGCTACTGTTGGAGGACAAACTGGAACAGTGGGTTGTTGAGCAGAGAGCAGCAAGCAGAAGTGTCAGCACCATCACTATTCCAATGAAGGCAACAACGCTAGCAAGCGAACTTCACCTGGATGATTTTAAAGGTGGTGCTTCTTGGTGTTTCCGGTTCATGAAAAGACGCAATCTCTCCATCCGCACACGGACCACTATTTCACAGCAACTGCCTAACGACTTTAAAGAAAAGCTGGCTACTTTCCGTGCATATTCTAAAAACAAGATAGCTGAAAAAAAGATCCGGCCAGAGCACATTATCAACATGGACGAGGTTCCACTGACTTTTGATATTCCTGTGAACCGCACTGTTGATATAACGGGAGCACGTACGGTGAATATTCGCACCACAGGGAATGAGAAGTCATCCTTCACTGTGGTTCTAGCTTGCCATGCTAATGGCCAGAAACTTCCTCCCATGGTGATATTCAAAAGGAAGACCTTGCCAAAAGAGACCTTTCCAGCCGGCGTCATCATAAAAGCTAACTCGAAGGGATGGATGGATGAAGAAAAGATGAGCGAGTGGTTAAGGGAAGTTTACGCGAAGAGGCCGGGTGGCTTTTTTCACACAGCTCCGTCCATGTTGATATACGACTCTATGCGCGCCCACATCACAGATGGTGTCAAAAAACAAGTGAAGCACACAAATACAACACTCGCAGTCATTCCGGGTGGATTAACCAAAGAACTCCAACCGCTGGATATTGGTGTCAACAGGGCATTCAAATCACGACTGCGAACGGCGTGGGAACAATGGATGACCGAAGGCGAACACACCTTCACTAAGACAGGCAGACAGCGCCAGACGACATACGCCAACATTTGCCAGTGGATCGTAAATGCCTGGGCAGATATTTCGGTCACAACTGTGGTCCGAGCTTTCCGGAAGGCAGGATTCACAGAACTGCTGGACAACAACAGCGACACTGACTCCGATGACTTCGACGAGACGGAACCGGCCATTTTGGATCCCACATTTGCCCAACTTTTCAATTCGGACACCGAAGACGAAGAATTCGAAGGATTTACGAATGAAGAATAACTTCAGAAAGTGAGCGCTATGTTTATTTTGTGTGTTGTGACATTAACGTTCGAGCAACATTATGTTGCTATTGCTCTACACTATTTTGAATTTTACTATGTTTGTGATTGCACATTTGCGTACATTTTGGGACAGAGTTGTTAGAACGCTGGTTTTCAATATATTATTAAAGTTTGACTGACCTATCTGACTGTTTTTTTGACATTCCCTTTAGCGCAGCGTAGGCGCGGCTTATAGTCCGGGGCGGCTTATTGGTGGACAAAGTTTTGAAATATGCCATTCATTGAAGGTGCGGCTAATAATCCGGTGCGCCTTATAGTGCGGAAAATACGGTAATTTGAATTAGGACAATGCATATTCATCAACATAGAGCAACAATGTCAATATGCCGGAGTTAGCACAATAGCTATTTATTTTATTTTTATTTTTTTTGCACAATAGCTAATAGTAATAACTAATATTCATCTGTTGTCCTAAGGCAGGTTAATACAGTAAACATTCAACAAAATGATACAAAAGAATACATAAATCACAAGACATTACACATTACAAGCATACCATAAGCACGGACAATGGACAAAAAAACAAAAAAAACAAATGAATAATCTAATTGTGCGTGCATGTCTGATTAGTTTTCAGCCACTGTTTCAGTGCAGTTTAAAATGTTAAATAGGTGTCACAATTTCTGACGTGGGCTGGCAGCCTGTTCTTTTTTGAAGCGGAATTTGAAGTTTGAAGGGGTTCGAATAGGTTTTTTTTGATCAAGCACGATACTGATAAAGCACAATACTGATAAAGCATGTTCCCCGCAGAGGGCACCGCGCCACTATTTGAGAAGAACTGTACTAAATTCATTATTTCATAAAAACACACAGAAGGAAATATGTAATTAATTGTGTGCGTTATTGCCGACTACATTATAAGGATGTTGGATTACTTTGATTACAACTGCATTGGATTTAGCTCCTGTGAATGTTGTCTTGTTTGGTAAATATGTTTTAACTTGGACATTGTGTTTTCACATCATGCTAACATTATCTGATTTCCCTGTGGAGAATGTGGTCGTTACGCTGAGGTTGGTTATTGATTTAAAAACAAATGAATAAATAAATAAAAAAAACCTCTTGTAAATCTCAAGAGTAAATCCAAATCTTAACAACATCACAGATTTCATGGCTATCAAGTTTCCGCAGATGTCAGATCTTTCCCACATTTATTCCCACATACAAAGTCTGTGTTTGCACAACATATTCGGACAGCTTGCTATGCAGGAGCGTGCATTAATATTGGAACATAATATTGACTTGAGCAAAGTATTTATTATGAAATATTTCTGTGCCAAAAAGCCCTTTCAGACATCTTTGAAGGCTTTCTTTGCATGCATGTTCTTTTTAAAACTTCATGCATAATAATAACAATAATAATACAAAGCATGGTAGCTAATCCCATAGAACAGTGTTTTTCAACCTTTTTTGAGCCAAGGCACATTTTTTTCATTAAAAAAAATACGGAGGCACACCACCAGCAGAAAAGGTTCAAAAATGAAACTCCACCAGGTTGTCGTGCCTTATTTTGAGTTTGTTGTTGTTTCCTGTGTGTAGTGCTTTAGTTCCTGTCTTGCGCTGTTATTTTGGTGACCCTTCCTGTTTTGTTGGTGTTCTCCTGTAGCAGCTTCACGCCTTCCTTTGAGCGCTATTGGCCGCACCTGCTTTGTTTTCGCAATCAAGACTATTTAAGTTGTGCGTACGCTATCCTTCTTTGTGGGGACATTGTTGATTGTCATGTTGTGTACGGAGGTGCTTTGTGGACGCCGTCTTTGCTCCACACGCTGTAAGTTTTTGCTGTCGTCCAGCATTCTGTTTTTGTTGACTTTGTAGCCAGTTCAGTTTTACTTTTGTTTTACATAACCATCCCTATGCTTCAGTGCCTTTTCTTAGCGGGACTTGCCTTTTGTTCATTTTTGGTTTAAGCGTTACATACCTTTTTACCTGCACGCTGCCTTCCGCTGTGCTGTGCATATTGGGATCACGACAAACCATCCTCGACGAGTTCCGACTTCTACAAAGCAATGAACTACCTGCTGCCACCTACTGATATGGAGTATTACACGGTTACCCTGCCAAGCTCTACACAGCACAGGCACTAGACAACGGCACATTATTATGATTATTGATTTGCAAAAAATATTTTTTGGACCAACTAGGTGAAGTTGCATAATTTCCCACGGCACACCAGACAATATCTCACGGCACACAGCGGTTGAAAATCACTGCCATAGAAAACAAGAACACTGAGCCAGGACGTGATTTTGTTTAAGTTTCTTTCTAAAAAAAAACATTGAACAATATTAAGAATTTAAAAATAAATACAGGGCTACCACTGCCGATACTGATACTTTTGACTTGAAATGGCAGGATGATTGAAGCATTTTCTGACCTAGCTTCTATTTTTTGAGAACATGGACTTGCTGATGTTTAACATCACATAGGTGTAAAAAGAAGTTCACCAACAATATTAAAAAGCAATGAAATTATCTATAATAATTAGAGATGTCCGAAAATATTGGACTGCCGATATTATCGGCCGATAAATGCTTTAAAATGTAATATCGGAAATTATCGGTATCGGTTTCAAAAAGTAAAATTTATGACTTTTTAAAACGCCGCTGTGTACACGGACGTAGGGAGAAGTACAGAGCGCCTATAAACCTTAAAGGCACTGCCTTTGCGTGCCGGCCCAATCACATAATGTCTACGGCTTTTGACACACACAAGTGACAGCAAGGCATACTTGGTCAACAGCCATACAGGTCACACTGAGGGTGGCCGTATAAACAACTTTAACACTGTTACAAATATGCGCCACACTGTGAACCCACACCAAACAAGAATGACAAACACATTTCGGGAGAACATCCTCACCGTAACATGACATAAACACAACAGAACAAATACCCGGAACCCCTTGCAGCACTAACTCTTCCGGGACGCTACAATATACACCCCCTGCACCCCCTACTCCCCTCCCCCTCACCTCAACCTTGCCCACCTCAACCACCAACCACCAAGCATGTTCTAAATTCCAAGCTGCTGTTTTGAGGCATGTTAAAAAAAAATAATGCACTTTGTGACTTCAATAATAAATATGGCAGTGCCATGTTGCCATTTTTTTCCATAACTTGAGTTGATTTATTTTTGAAAACCTTGTTACATTGTTTAATGCATCCAGCGGGGCATCACAACAAAATTAGGCATAATAATGTGTTAATTCCACGACTGTATATATCGGTTGGTATCGGAATCGGTAATTAAAAGTTGGACAATATCGGAATATCGGCAAAAAAGCCATTATCGGACATCTCTAATAATAATAGTAATGGATTATAGAATAATCTATATAAAAAAAGAACTAAAATCCAGACAAAAAACGTATCCCTATCGCTAGCACACATGCTACGTGTTATCATTTTTTGTGTAAACATGGTACTGTTTTAGGCTAGCTCTGTGGCTCATTTTGTACAGTGACACCTAAAACTCACGGATTCAGACACTCGGCACCATCTATCCAATATGTACGGCGACTTTCGGCGACCCCCGGCCGATACTTTTGACTTGAAATGGCAGGATGATTGAATCATTTTCTGACCTAGCTTCTATTTTTGAGAACATGAACTTGCTGTAATGAGAAACTGGAAATATGTGAAATTGTTTCAGCTTCACAAATTCCTCAGTAAAGTGCCCCAAAAACGTCACCGTGGAGTTATTGAGCCTATTGATTGATTGATTGATTGATTGATTGGAGAGCTAGCTTCTGCAGCTAGTGGGTCCATGACGATGACTTCTGTTTTGTTTCATCAGCTGTTTTACTGCCTTGTTACAGGCACCGTTTGGAAACAATTAAGGTATGTAAATACAAATTTACAGTATATTTCTGTGTAAATAACTAATTTCACAACATATATATCTGTGGCTTATAGTCCGGTGCAGGTAATATGTAAAAAAAAATGTTCTTCTAAAATAGAGTGGGTACAGCTTGTATCCCGGGGACTCTATCGTCCGTAAAATACGGTATTTAAGTGACTTTACAACAAAATAATTAATGTAATGTAATGTGTATAATTACATGGCACATAATGGCGGTATAGCTCGGTTGGTAGAGTGGCCGTGCCAGCAACTTGAGGGTTCCAGGTTTGATCCCCGCTTCTGCCATCCTAGTCACTGCCGTTGTGTCCTTGGGCAAGACACTTTACCCACCTGCTCCCAGTGCCACCCACATTGGTTTAAATGTAACTTAGATATTGGGTTTCACTATGTAAAGCGCTTTGAGTCACGAGAGAAAAGCTCTATATAAATATAATTCACTTCACTTCACTTCACTAATAATGAGCGGTGTGTAAATATATCTAGTCCATTTATATTATCATTAATTAATTTCAACCCACAAAAAAAAAAAAAACTTTCATCATTAAAAATGTAAAATAATTCCATCCAGCCATCCAGTTTCTACCGCTTGTCCCTCTTGGGGTCGCGTGGGTGGCCGGAGCCTATCCCAGCGGCAAAGGCGGGGTACACCCTGGACTATTCCCACCTCATCCAAATTTTGAAAAGAATAAAGAAAATAGATTATTAATATTCCTGCAAAAACATCAGCAATATACTAATGCTAAGTTTTTATTTTATTTTTTTAAACCAGTTTTCCCCCCCTATGAATTCGTTTTTGCCCTCAAATGAAATTCAAATTTAATTTAAAAAGTATAAAAATGGTTTCCCATAAATAAAAACATGTTTTTGGGGTTACTACACCAAAAACAAATTGTGCTTGTCCTCGCAAATTCATACAACCTCTTCAAATTCCGGGCAGTTTTAAAACTTTGTGTAATGTTAGGTTTTTATTTCATAGGTTTATCCTGCCAAACTGTAAGTAGGTTAGATATAAGTATTAAATATGATTCAAATCAAGAGTAAAATTTCTAATTTAGTCTTGATATGTAGTGGAAAAAATTTGGCCCCCGAGCTCAAAAAGGTTAAGAATGAATGCCAATTTTATTTTACTATGTTCAACTAATGAATGAAGGAATTTATTTATGTATTGTATATTAATTTATGTTTATGTATATACTGTATATTAGATTACTTTGGCACAAAGTGAACCACCCTAACATTTTTAATCACTTTCCAGACACAACTTTTTCACTTCCGATACAATACCGATATTGACTCTTTGACTATTGGCCAATTCATTGAAGGACACGATTGTCTAGCTTGTGTGCTATTGAGTGCTTAGCTGTTGTGTAGCTGCTGGCTCCTAGTAGCCTATAGCCTACCATGTTTACCTTTTGTAAATGACTTGAGTAAAATAGTAGAAAAGACCAACCTTGTGTGCTTATTGGAGGACATTTAGAAGTGAACTGGCTGCCCACATCTGCACAAGTAAACACGCTGCAGGACTGCTTGTATCGGACATGATGTCACACTTTTTACATGTAAGCAAATGTCATCCGTACTTGTTTTTTTTAATGATATCGAACCAATACAATAACATACAGTATTGGGTCAAATGTAATAATTAATTTACATACCAAATAACACATTTTAACATCACACAGGTGTAAAAAGAAGTTCACCAACAATATTTAATAAGCAATGAAATGATCCATAATAATAGTAATGGATTATAGAATAATTTATCTAAAAAAAAGAAGTAATATTCAGACAAAAAACGTATTAGAAGTTTGGGAATGTTTGGCAAACTTCTGGTCCTTTTTGTTCACCTTTGACCTCACAGCCTGAGGATGTTTTTCATTTGCTTCTTCCCGTCCCAAACTGGAAAAAGTGAGTAAGTTTGTTTATGTGATAACTACTGGAAGATCCAGCATCTGTGCAGTCAGTGCCACGCAATATGTGTCATGTTTGCATGTTTCATGTTTTCATGTTTCATGTTTCATCTTTGCATGTTTCATGTTTCATGTTTCATGTTTGCATGTCTCATGTATCATGTTTCATTTTTGCATGTTTGCATGTTTGCATGTTTCATTTTTGCATGCTTGCATGTTTCATGTTTGCATGTTTCATCTTTGCATGTTTCATGTTTGCATGTCTAATGTTTGCATGTCTCATGTATCATGTTTGCATGTTTGCATACTTGATGTTTGCATGTTTGCATGTTTCATGTTTGTATGTTTGCATGTTTCATGATTCATGTTTTATGTTTCATGTTTCATGTTTCTTGTTTCATGTTACATGTTTGCATGTCATGTATCATGTATCATGTTTCATGTTTCATGTTTGCATTTTTCATGTTTCATCTTTGCATGTTTCATGTTTCATGTTTCATGTTTGCATGTCTCATGTATCATGTTTCATTTTTGCATGTTTGCATGTTTGCATGTTTCATTTTTGCATGCTTGCATGTTTCATGTTTGCATGTTTGCATGTTTCATCTTTGCATGTTTCATGTTTGCATGTCTAATGTTTGCATGTCTCATGTATCATGTTTCATGTTTGCATGTTTCATGTTTGCATGTTTGCATATTTGATGTTTGCATGTTTGCATGTTTCATGTTTGCATGTTTGCATATTTGCATGTTTCATGTTTCATGTTTGTATGTTTGCATGTTTCATGATTCATGTTTCATGATTCATGTTTTATGTTTCATGTTTCATGTTTCTTGTTTCATGTTGCATGTTTGCATGTGTCATGTATCATGTTTCATGTTTCATGTTTGCATTTTTCATCTTTAATGTTTGCATGTTTCATGTTTACATGTTTTATGTTTCATGTTTGGATGTTTCATGTTTAATGTTCCATGGTAGCATGTTTCACGTTTAATGTTTACATGTTTCATGTTCCATGTTAGCATGTTTCATGTTTAGATGTTTCATGTTAAATGTTTCATGTTTAATGTTTCATGTTCCATGTTAGCATGTTTTATGTTTCATGTTTGGATGTTTCATGATTAGTGTTTATCCATCCATCCATCCATCCATTTTCTACCGCTTGTCCCTTTTGGGGTCACGAGGGGTGCTGGAGCCTGTCCCAGCTGCATTTGGGCGGAAGGCGGGGTACACCCTGGACAAGTCACCCCCTCATCAGAGGGCCAACACAGATAGACAGACACCATTCACACTCACATTCACACACTAGGGACCATTTAGTGTTGGGGCCAATCGACCTATCCCCAGGTGCATGTCTTTGGAGGTGGGAGGAAGCCGGAGTACCCGGTGGGAACCCACGCAGTCACGGGGAGAACATGCAAACTCCACACAGAAATTGGGATTGAACTCAGGACTACCCAGGACCTTCGTTTGCATGTTTCATGTTTGGATGCTTTATGTTTAATATTTATATGTTTCATGTT
Source organism: Nerophis lumbriciformis (assembly GCF_033978685.3). NCBI lineage: Eukaryota > Metazoa > Chordata > Actinopteri > Syngnathiformes > Syngnathidae > Nerophis > Nerophis lumbriciformis. The sequence goes on from NC_084575.2 coordinate 11,329,437, forward strand.
CCACGTTAGTATGTTTGCATGTTTCATGTTTGCATGTCTCATGTTTCATGTTCCATGTGTCATGTTTCATGTGTCCATGTTTGCACGTTTCATGTTATCATGGATCATATTTGCATGATGGAATGTTTCAGGTTTCATGTTTCATTGTTTGAGTGTTTCATGTTTTATTGTTTGAATGTTTAAATAATTAAATGTTTGCATGTTTGCATGATTCATATTTTGTTTTGTTTGAATGTGTTCATGTTTGAATGTGCCATGTTTCCATTGTTTGAATGTTTACATTTTTGAATGTTTCAATGTTTGCATTTTTCATGTTTTATGTTTCATGTTTAATTTTTCATGTTTCATGGTTCATGTTTCATGGTTCATGTTTGCATGTTTAATGTTTAATTTTTGCATGATAGAATGTTTCATATTTAATTGTTTGAACGTTTAAATGTTTAAAATAATGTTAGCATGTTTGAATTCATGTTTCATGTTTGCAATACTGTACACATAATCATTTACAATACAATACTGTATGCAATACTATTTACATTACTGTATGCAATACTGTAAACTTATACTTTCTTTGTCATTAAAGACAACATTAGTGTGCCATGACTGAACACAACTCTAACATATTTAGCCGCAACAGGTCATATAAGCAATACAACTGATTACCAAATAATGGGACTACTGTGAATGTTTCAATACAAATAATACCTGACATTAGATATATATTTTTTTTAAATGCGCTAAAAATATATATAAAGCACTCAAAAGTAAGACTGGAATTAATTCATACTCCGAATTGTAAGAAAACAAAATATAACAACTAAACAGTACAGTTATTATTATCACCTTAATGTTAAATTACTTAAAGAACCAGTAGAGTGGAAACACAAGTTGCCTCTATATTGAAGCTATTATCATATATATATATATATATATATATATATATATATGTATATGTATAATTTATGACTTCTAAAGTTTGGGAATAATAGATATGATCAAAATAGTATAGATCTCACAGAGATTCCTGTGCCATTTTAAGAGATTATGAGCAAGCCAGTCACATGTTCGCATGACGTAGCATTAGGAACCAAAGATCCCTTCCCCATCAACAACAATGCTTTGGGGGGAATCATGATCCAGAACCTTAGATTTTTGAGCCCGAACACAAAGAGGATGAGCAATAAGATTTAGAAGCCGAGTGCAAAACAGATTCAGTTTATTGTGACATTATATAGCATCGGCAGCATTGCTAGGTGCTAAACATACGAACAAATCATAATAAAACAAACACTTACTGTACTCTCTCCACTCTCGCTGGGATGCCGACCGACGGGACGCTCCCATAATCCCGTTTGGATGAAGATTTAATCGCAATCCTCACGAAGGGTTAAAAACAAGTTGCTCAAAAGCGCTCAAAAGTAAGACTGAAATGAATTCATACTCCGAATTGTAAGAAAACTGTCATAACGAGGGGGTCTTACTACAAGGATTGTTCTCCCAGGAAGCAAACAGACTTTTCTGGACAAGGCGTGAAGGTAGGAACATATTTATTAATTAATAAATCCTACACAGGACAAAAGTCAGGAACTAAAACAAAAAGAAAGTGTGCCGATTACACGAGAGGCTATGGGACATAAAACTTAAAGCAGGAAACATACGCTAACACTTAGCCTGAACTATGGACATGAAACAAACAAAACTTACTGTGGCAAGAAACGAGCAGCATGAACTAAGCATGACACAAGTAATGACGCCAGGACGACCAACTGGCAAAGACAGGCTTAAATAATAGTCTCTGATTAGAGAAGGTGCGTGTCCCGAACACATGAGGCAGGTGAAACTAATCAGTCGTCACGGAAACTAAAACAAACAAGGATGCACAAAAACAGGAACTATGGAGTCTTAACCTAACAGAAAATAACAAAAAACATGATCCAGACCACAGATCATGACAAAAACAAAATATAACAACTAAACAGTACAGTTATTATGATCGCCTCAATGTTAAATGTTACATTAAAATATTATTATTAACATGTATTAGCACGTGAGTACAGAAAGAAAAAATCTAAAACTGGTAGTGTATTGGTTGAAATATGAAAGGTATTATCATATTTCTATCACTGAATGATGTTGGCATGCAGATGCTCGCCAACATCTGTTTCATGTCCATCCAGTATTTGTATGGAATTTGGGCCTCATCACTTTGTCATATTTTTATGATCAGCATGAGTGTGAATGGAAGAAAAGTTTCAAAAGTTGTCAGTGTGGCAATGCTAAAATATTACTACAGTAAATACATCAACTATGTATGATAAACTGTTTATTCACATAAAGCCTGAAATCAGCTCAATATTTTATATATTCACACTACAACCTGACTACATAAATGAATACATAAAAATAGCCATTGAAAAATAAACAAATAAATCCTAAATGTACTAAATAAAAAATGATAAAACTGACTTTCCATCCATTCATTTCTATAGCGCTTATCCTCATAGGGGTTTGCTGGAGTTTATCCCAGCTGACTTGGGGCGAGAGGCGGTGTACACCTTATCCCTAACCTCAGTCCCTATTCACCCTAGTCCATGTAAACCTTAGTCCGGGGGTGAGCAACCTGCGGCTCTCGAACCACATGCATCTTTTTAGTGGCTCCCTGGAGCATTTGAAAAAAAAAGGATTAAAAATGGAAAAAGATGGGGGGAAAATATTTTTTTTGTTTTAGTATGTTTTTTGTTTGAGGACAAACATGACACAAACCTTCCCAATTGTTAGAAAGCCCACTGTGTAATATGTTTGTGTGTATGCTTCACTGATGAGAGTATTTGGTGAACATCGTTTTGTCCTACTAATTTCGGCGGTTCTTGAACTCACCACAGTGTGGACTGTGACGCAACAGTTTGTTCACACGTAAAATCTTCCGCTCCTTCTTTGTCTCATTTTGTCCACCAAAGGTTTTATACTGTGCGTGAATGCACAAAGGTGCGCTTTGTTGATGTTATTGACTTGTTGGAGTGCTAATCAGGCATATTTGGTCAGTGCATAACTGCAAGCTAATCAATGCTAACATGCTATTGAGGCTAGCTGTATGTATCATTATGCCTCGTTTGTAGGTATATTTGAGGTCATTTCATTTCCAATTTATATTTGCATGTCCATTGATACATTATCTGTATGTAATATAGGCTGCATTTCAGATAGTTGTTTGTGTGCCATGTTGTTCCAGACCACAGCAAACATTACCTAGCTCGCCAAAGTATGTAACAAACCTATTTAAAGAAGACAGCCTGCCGTTTCCTTTAACTTGGACACACACATCCATACTCAGTCATTTCCAGGAGTTATCTCACCTTCTGACTAGCCTCTGATTTACTAATGGTTTCTAATGTTGTAAAAATGTGTAAAGTAAATATTACATTTCAACATTTCTGTCAACAAAGATTTGCTTCAGCCTGCGACACATAGTCAGTTTGATAGTAGGCTATTATAGCTAAAATAGACACTTACGTCATGTGTTGCCTTCAATATAACACTTATATAAGACTTTGAAAGTCATTTTGATAGTAGGCTGTTATAGCTAATATAGACACTTACGTCATGTGTTGTCTTCATTATAACACTTATATAAGACTTTTAAAGTAATTTTGATAGTAGGCTAGTATAGCTAATATAGACACTTACGTCATGTGTTGTCTTCATTATAACACTTATATAAGACTTTTAAAGTCATTTTGATAGTAGGTTAATATAGCTAATATAGACACTTACGTCATGTGTTGACTTCATTATAACACTTATATAAGACTTTTAAAGTCATTTTGATAGTAGTCTAATATAGCTAATATAGACACTTACGTCATGTGTTGTCTTCATTATAACACTTATATAAGACTTTGAAAGTCATTTTGATAGTAGGCTAATATAGACACTTACGTCATGTGTTGTCTTCATTATAACACTTATATAAGATTTTTAAAGTAATTTTGATAGTAGGCTAATATAGCTAATATGGACACTTACCGTATTTTCCGCACTATAAGGCGCACCGGATTATTAGCCGCACCTTCAATGAATTACATATTTCATAACTTTGTCCACCAATAAGCCGCCCCGGATTATAAGCCGCGCCTACGCTGCGCTAAAGGGAATGTCAAAAAAACAGTCAGATAGTTCAGTCAAACTTTAATAATATATTGAAAACCAGCGTTCTAACAACTCTGTCCCAAAATGTACGCAAATGTGCAATCACAAACATAGTAAAATTCAAAATGGTGTAGAGCAATAGCAACATAATGTTGCTCGAACGTTAATGTCACAACACACAAAATAAACATAGCGCTCACCTTCTGAAGTTATTCTTCATTCGTAAATCCTTCGAATTCTTCGTCTTCGGTGTCCGAATTGAAAAGTTGCGCAAGCGTGGTATCCAAAATGGCCGGTTCCGTCTCGTCGAAGTCATCGGAGTCAGTGTCGCTGTTGTTCTGTGAATCCTGCCTTCCGGAAAGCTCGGACCACAGTTGTGACCGAAATATCTGCCCAGGCATTTACGATCCACTGGCAAATGTTGGCGTATGTCGTCCGGCGCTGTCTGCCCGTCTTAGTGAAGGTGTGTTCGCCTTCGGAGCTGTGTGAAAAAAGCCACCCGGCCTCTTCGCGTAAACTTCCCTTAACCACTCGCTCATCTTTTCTTCATCCATCCATCCCTTCGAGTTAGCTTTTATGATGACGCCGGCTGGAAAGGTCTCTTTTGGCAAGGTCTTCCTTTTGAATATCACCATGGGTGGAAGTTAGCATGGCAAGCTAGAACCACAGTGAAGGATGACTTCTCATTCCCTGTGGTGCGAATATTCACCGTACGTGCTCCCGTTCCACAGTGCGGTTCACAGGAATATCAGTTGCTGTGAAATACGGTAGTAATCCGTGTGCGGATGGAGAGATTGCGTCTTTTTATGAACCGGATCCTTGTCGCTTTGTAGGAGCCATTTTGTGGTCTTTACAGATGTAAACAGGAAATGAAACGTACGGTGATATCCGCGCGTTTTTTCTTCTTCTTCCGGGGGCGGGTGGTTGCTTACAGTAGAAGAAGAAGCGCTTCCTGTTCTATCGGGGCGGGTGCTTTCCTTGGCGGTTGCTTGCGTAGAAGAAGAAGCGCTTCCTGTTCTACCGGGAAAAAAGATGGCGGCTGTTTACCGAAGTTGCGAGATCGAAACTTTATGAAAATGAATCGTAATAAAGCGCACCGGGTTATAAGGCGCACTGTCAGCTTTTGAGAAAAATTGTGGTTTTTAGGTGCGCCTTATAGTGCGGAAAATACGGTACGTCATGTGTTGACTTCATTATAACACTTATATAAGACTTTTAAAGTCATTTTGATAGTCGGCTGTTATAGCTAATATAGACACTTACGTCATGTGTTGTCTTCATTATAACACTTATATAAGACTTTTAAAGTCATTTTGATAGTAGGTTAATATAGCTAATATAGACACTTACGTCATGTGTTGACTTCATTATAACACTTATATAAGACTTTTAAAGTCATTTTGATAGTAGTCTAATATAGCTAATATAGACACTTACGTCATGTGTTGTCTTCATTATAACACTTATATAAGACTTTGAAAGTCATTTTGATAGTAGGCTAATATAGACACTTACGTCATGTGTTGTCTTCATTATAACACTTATATAAGATTTTTAAAGTAATTTTGATAGTAGGCTAATATAGCTAATATGGACACTTACGTCATGTGTTGACTTCATTATAACACTTATATAAGACTTTTAAAGTCATTTTGATAGTCGGCTGTTATAGCTAATATAGACACTTACGTCATGTGTTGTCTTCAATATAACACTTATATAAGACTTTTAAAGTCATTTTGATAGTAGGTTAATATAGCTAATATAGACACTTACGTCATGTGTTGTCTTCATTATAACACTTATATAAGACTTTTAAAGTCATTTTGATAGTAGGCTAATATAGCTAATATAGACACTTGCGTCATGTGTTGTCTTCATTATAACACTTATATAAGACTTTTAAAGTCATTTTGATAGTAGGTTTGGTTTTTGTACTTTTGGTCCAATATGGCTCTTTCAACGTTTTGGGTTCCCATAGTCATCCTAAATCCAAGATCCTAGACCCTAGTCACCCGAGGCAGATCGCCAGTCAATCGCAAAGAAAAAGGTCAACTTTGAGATGGAATTCAAGAGTGTTAGCGACAAGAGTAATCCACCAGGGACTGAGGAGTTGATGATCAGGTGAAGAAAGACAGGAAGTCAAACAAACACTCAACACGTCAGTGAAGTGGGAAACAAATCAAAACAGGAAAAACCAAAAGTGGATTGTTGAATTTTTTCCTTTGTTTCAAGCTGAACACTTCCCCAGAAGTGATTTTCAACGTGTTCGCTGTCACTTCAACACGGAACTTTACAAAACATCTAACACTTTTTTCCCCATCGCTCTTGGAAAAGTCTAAATAATCTGCACGCAATTACTAACAAAATGCACACAAATACACAGAAAAACAATCCAAAAACACATCAGATCCTCACATCTCTTAACATGTTGATCTCAAATGACAAACAGTAATAGAAACAAGGTCATTGATGTCCAATCAGAATCGTTTGTATCAATTTTTCTTTTTTTTGTCTTTCACAACATCAAAAAGTAACACAGTAGCTAAGGTCAAAAGGTCAGGTTTTTAATGGCAAAATGATATTGTTGCTGGCCAACAAAGTTGTTTTATTTTTAAAATAGTATAGCAATCTTACATGATAATAATAATAATAATAATTATTATTATAATTCTTAAAGTTGTAAAACTCTATGATTATTTTGTAAAAAATGTTTTTAATATAAATGTACCTTTTTGAGCTAATTTTGCGACGGTTTACCCTAGAGTCATATAACTTCATATGTGACACTTGTTAACTGTTAGCATGCTAATATTAGCATGCTAGCACGCTAAAATCAAAGTGATAATTTTTTTGTGTGCTAATTTTACGCTTTTTTGTGTAATTCTGCAGCCATACACCTTAACTTGGTATTTGAAACATGCTAACTGTATACATGTTTATGTTAGCATGCTAGCATGCTAACATTAAAGTGCTAGCTTGTTGCGCTCATTTTGCAACCGTTTACCCTCGAGTCATATAAATTCCTATGTGACACTTGTTAACTGCTAGCATGCTAATGTTAGCATGCTAGCATACTAATATGAACATGCTACCTTTTAGCTAATTCTACGTTTTTTTTCTCTAATTAGACCATTAATACCATGAATTGATTAACGTGGACCCCGACTTAAACAAGTTGAAAAACTTATTGGGGGTGTTACCATTTAGTGGTCAATTGTACGGAATATGTACTGTACTGTGCAATCTACTAATAAAAGTTTCAATCAATCAATCAAACACCTTACAGTCATATAACTTGGTACGTGACATATACTAACTGATATCATGCTAATGTTAGCTTGCTAGCATGCTAAAATTAGCATGTTAACTTTTTGCGCTAGTTTTGCAACCGTTTACCCAGAGTCATGTAACTTGGTACGTGACACTTGTAAACTGTTTGCATGCAAATGTAAGCATGCTAACATTAAAGTGCTAACTTTCTTTGCCAAATATACTAATTTTTCTCAAATTCCCCAGCCATATACCTTAAGAGTCATATAACTTGGTATGTGACACAAGCTAACTATTATCATGCTCACGTTTGCTTGCTAGCATGCTAACATTAGCATGCTAACTTTTTTAGCTAGTTTTGGTACTTGGTATGGGACACTTGTTAACTGTTAGCATGCAAATGATAGCATGCTAGCAAGCTAACTTAAGCATGCTAACTTTTTCTTCTAATTTTACTTTTGTTTTTCTATTTCCGCAGCCATATACCTTTGAGTAGTATAACTTGGTATATGAAACATGCTGACTGTTATCATGCTATCGCTAGCACACATGCTACGTGTTATCATGTTTGTGTAAACATGGTACTGTTTTAGGCTAGCTCTGTGGCTCTCTTATGTTACGCCTAAAACTCACGGATTCAGACACTCGGCACCATCTAATAAGTACGGCGGCTTCTGGCAACCCCCGGCCAGAGGTCCAGGGCACAGATAGCAGGTCCATCAAAAATGTTCTAGTTGATATTATAATTCTTAAAGTTCTAAAACTCTATGATTATTTTGTAAAAAAAAAAAAAAAAAGTTTAATATCAATGTATTTTATAATATAATATTTCATATTCATGTGTACTGTTTTGATTCATGATAAGAACAATAATAATAATTCCTAAATCTATTAAAAAAAATCTATCTACATTACATAATACATTTTGATGAGATATTATTGTATGATGCTAAATGTAACTCAAATCTACACAGGGAGCACCAAACATCCTTTTAAAGTCATAAGCACCAACTCTTATCTGGGATTTATATAGTTGAACAGGAAAGGCCTGAAATGTGTTATCATTCATAAAAACAACAGTTTAATTAAAAAAAAAAAAAAAAAAACGTGTGGGAAAATACAAGGCATGGGTTAAGAAAACATAAAGTGCTCTTTTTACAGACGCTTTCTTTTCTGGCTTATGTGCTTATCAGGAGCCGCTAAGTCACATGACATGACAGATATTACACCCGATTAGCCTCCATGTCCATCTTTTATTTCCAACTAAACTAGAGGAAGTTAACTTTTAAGCAACATTTGTCAAGCAAACACTGCATTTGACTTTTAACCAGCAACAAGCCATCAGCAAACATTCTTATTTCACTATTCTATTTACTACAGTAAGTCAGCTTGGATTTACTTCAGAGTAGTACAGCTTGTATTGCAGTATTGATGTACAAAACCCAAAACCAGTGAAGTTGGCACGTTGTGTAAATGATAAATAAAAACAGAATACAATGATTTGCAAATCCTTTTCAACCTATATTCAATTGAATAGACTGCAAAGACAAGATACTTAACATTTGAACTGGAAAACGTTATTTTTTGCAAATATTAGCTCATTTGGAATTTGATGCCTGCAACATGTTTCAAAAAAGCTGGCACAAGTGGCAAAAAAGATTGAGGAAGTTGAGGAATGCTCATCAAACATTTATTTGGAAAATCCCACAGGTGAACAGGCATATTGGGAACAGGTGGGTGCCATGATTGGGTATAAAAGCAGCATCCATGAAATGCTCAGTCATTCACAAACAAGGGTGGGGCGAGGGTCACCACTTTGTCAACAAATGCGTGAGCAAATTGTTGAACAGTTTAAGAACAACATTTCTCAACGAGCTATTGCAAGGAATTTAGGGATTTTACCAACTACGGACATTAATATCATCAAAAGGTTCAGAGAATCGAGAGAAATCACTGCACGTAACATTGAATGCCTGTGATCTTGGATCATCAAAAAGCGACATCAGTGTGTAAAGGATATCACCACATGGGTTCAGGAACACTTCAGAAAACCACTGTCAGTAACTACAGTTTGTCGCTACATCTGTAAGTGCAAGTTAAAACTCTACTATGCAAAGTGAAAGCCATTTATCAACAACACCCAGACACGTCGCCGGCTTCGCTGGGCCCTAGTTCGTCTAAGATGGACTGATGCAAAGTGGAAAAGTGTTCTGTGGTCTGACGAGTCCTCATTTCAAATTGTTTTTGGAAACTGTGGACATCGTGTCCTCCGGAACAAAGAGGAAAAGAACCATCCGGATTCTTATAGGCGCAAAGTTGAAAAGCCAGCATGTGTGATGGTATGGGGGTGTATTAGTGCCCAAGACATGGGTAACTTACACATCTGTGAAGGCACCATTAATGCTGAAAGGTACATACAGGTTTTGGAGCAACTTGTGTTGCCATCCATGCAACGTTATCATGAAACTTTAATCTGGATCATGTGAGCAGGCTACTTACTGTATGGGCACATTTTGTTATAAATGACACAAATTGTATAGTCACCCGCCTCTTCTTTCGTTTTACGTATCATTGTAGCAACTATCTTTGCAAACGGGGTGCAGCACTAATTTCCCCAAAGTCAGTTTTGGCCGCATACGTCTATCTTTTACTTCACTTTTCTTTCGGATGCGACCATTTTTATTTAATTTTTTTCACCCTATTGGCGTCATTAGGCCTATTTTAGGGGGGCCCTCCAATATTCTTAAGCCCCTTCTAATTAATTTGGTGTGATTTCTTTCATGTTTTTTTGTACAAAAAATTGCACAGAAATTCAATATAAATATGTAGGAGTTTTAGTTTGAATAAATAATAATATAATTTGTCATTATTCACCATGATTATAAATCATTTGAAAAGCCTTTGTCAGCGCTTATTATCCAATCCAATCCGTTCCATCAGTAACGCCCGCTTTACTGTGCTGAAAATCCAGTCCACGTTTTCACTGTTACCTTAGTAATTAAGGTCGAGCCAGACTGCAGCAGAATTAAGACTATGTTCAATGCGTTCTCAACACTGCAGGGTAGAATGTCCAATTCCGATTTTTTTTTGTCAAATCTGATCTTTTCATGTATCCATCCATCCATCCATTTTCTACCGCTTATTCCCTTTGGGGTCGCGGGGGTCGCTGGAGCCTATCTCAGCTACAATCGGGTGTAAGGCTGGGTACACCCAGGACAAGTCGCCACTTCATCGCAGGGCCAACACAGATAGACAGACAACATTCACACTCACATTCACACACTAGGGACAATTTAGTGTTGCCAATCAACCTATCCCCAGGTGCATGTCTTTGGAGGTGGGAGGAAGCCGGAGTACCCGGAGGGAACCCACGCAGTCACGGGGAGAACATGCAAACTCCACACAGAAAGATCCCGAGCCCGGGATTGAACCCAAGACTACTCAGGACTTTCGTATTGTGAGGCAGACGCACCAACCCCTCTTCCACCGTGCTGCCCTCTTTTCATGTAGTCGTTCACATTATAAAAAAATATGTCCAGACTCCAATGTGAATGCAAACTGACCCAAATACAGACACGGCGTCATGACGTCACACGTCCTGCTGTGTTTGCGCAAGTAAACATTCTTTAATTCTAAGTATCTCAGTACTGGCACATCTGTGGCAATTTCAATCAATCAATCAATGTTTATTTATATAGCCCTAAATCACGAGTGTCTCAAAGGGCTGCACAAGCCACAATGACATCCTCGGTTCAGGACCCCAATAAGGGCAAGGAAAAACTCAAAACCCAGTGGGATGTCAATGTGAATGACTATGAGAAACCTTGGAGAGGACCGCAGATATGGGTGGACCCCCCACCCCCACCCCACCCCCCTACCCCCCTCTAGGGTAGACTGGATGCAATGGACGTCGAGTGGGTCTAGCATAATATTGTGAAAGTCCAGTCCATTGTGGATCTAACATAATAGTAAGAGTCCAGTTCATAGTGGGGTCAGCAGGAAACCATCCCGAGCGGAGACGGGTCAGCAATGCAGAGATGTTTCCAACCAATGCACAGGCGAGCGGTCCACCCCTGGTCCCGACTCTGGACAGCCAGCACTTCATACATGGCCACCGGACCTGTGCCCCCCCCTTCCACAAGGGAGAGGGGTCAGAAAAGAAAAGAAATGGCAGATCAACTGGTCTAAAAAAGGGGTCTATTTAAAGGCTAGAGTATTTCAAGCATTTTGTGCAATCAAAGTCAACCATTTTCATAATCGTGGAGAAGATTTCTAAAGAAGATGTCTCCCACAGTTTTGTGGACATTTGCCTCGATGTCTGCTCTGCAGAGCGTGTTGGCGATCAGTGGTGGAACATTGATTGATATGAGTTCCTAAAACAATATGTTCGCCTGTTTCTGCTAAGTTGTCAACTATTTATTTTGTATCCTCCTATTTCGGTGAATAATGATGACCCTTATAATAAGCGTCGTCATTATTCGCCATTAGGTGGTCCATGGAGGACAGCTAACTGAGCCATTCCAAGTGAAGACTGGGGTCAGACAGGGTTGTCTTCTCTCGCCCCTCCTCTTTCTGCTAGCCATTGACTGGATAATGAAAACCTCCACCGCACAGGGAAGGAACGAGATTCAGTGGACACCTCGGGCACAACTGGACGACTTGGACTATGCAGACGATCTGGCACTACTTTCACACACCCAACAAGAGATGCAGGAGACGATCAACAAAGTGGCATGTAAAAGTAGGACTCAACATCCACAAAGGCAAAACCAAGATTCTCAAGACTAACACCACCAACACCAGAGCAATCACGCTGGATGGAGAGGAATTGGAAGAGGTTGAATCCTTCACCTACCTTGGCAGTGGGATTGACAAACAGGGCGGCACAGACGCTGACATAAAAGCATGAATCAGGAAGGCACGTGTTGCGTTTACCCAACTGCGTAACATTTGGATCTCGAAAGAACTGACCCTCAACACCAAAGTCAGATTCTTTAACTCCAACATCAAAGGAGTTCTTTTATACGGAGCAGAGACCTGGAGAACCACAGCTGACACCGTCAAGAAAGTGCAGGCCTTCACTGACAGCTGCCTGCGGAAGATTCTCCACATCCGATGGCCAGACACCATCAGCAACACTGGACTCTGGCAAAGAACAAATCAGCTTCCCGCGGAAGTGGAAATTAAGAAACGCAGCTGGCGCTAGATAGGCCACACTCTGCGTAAGCCCACAAATGCCATCACCAGACAAGCCCTAATATGGAACCCGCAGGGCAAGCGGAAAAGGGGCCGTCCCAGAAACACCTGGCGCAGAGACCTGGAGGCAGACACGAAGAGCATGAAGATGACCTGGACCCAACTGGAGAGAACGGCCCAAGACGGAAATGCCTGGAGATCACTTGTTGACGGCCTATGCCCCAGAAGGGGTAGTAAGCGCGGGAGAGTTCACACTTAGGTCGCATCATAACACTATCTGATAAAAATGTCTATAATATTGCTGACAGAAAAATAACTTCCATAAGCAAAGCACAATACTACAGCTTTGCAGTATAGGTGTGCTACTTAAACTTAATTGATGTAGTTTAATAGCCTTAGTGTTATTTTAAAGTAGTGTTTTGGAGACTCTCAAGACTGGATGCACTGATAGACTCATAGTCAAAAAGGTGCTATGATCCGATGCCCGGATCATATTCTGTTTACGTTTTCAAGTCTCACTTGTGTTTTCAGCAGTTTGTTTGTTTCTGTTGCCATGACTGCATATTGCACACAACTGCCTCTGGTTAGTGTTCGGGACGCTCACCTGTTGTCCGGGCACTAATCAGAGGGCTATTTAGTCTTTGCCCTGGCCTCACTCCTAATTTGCTATTTGCAACAGTTGACGACTTTTGTTACTTGCTCTGTACCTGCTAGCTCCCACGCTAGCCCATTTAGTTTTTTGCCTTAAGTGCTATGAGCACGTCTTTCTTTGTTCCTTCTGATTTATTCCTTAAATAAATCATGTTTTTACCTTCACGCTGTGTCCGAAGTCCGTTGCATCCTGAGAGACAAAAACCCCGCATCACCATGCGCCCTGGTCGTCACAAAAGGTTGAGTTCAATGGGTGTTTTTTATCTTCACTTTTATCGTTTTCACCATAAATGGCAGGTTATTGTGATAGTCCATATCCCCCATCCCTACTGGGCCTTGAATTTGGCACAGTAATAACAGGAAACAAACTATTTTGCTTTTCAATCATTTTGATTTCTTCAGTGTTTGCTGTGTAATTCTAATACAGTAACAACAAGTTTTATGTGCAAAAATTCAGAATCGAAGAGGTTGTGCACAGACAACTTATCTTTGGGTGGACATCCAGCCCCTGTTTTCCAGGCAAGAGAGGTTCTTTCCACCAGAACCTCCTCTGTTTTCAGGTCAACTTTGTAGTGCTGTGCAAGTTTGTTTACACTGCTATCATCTGTGCAACATTTGCTGTTTGCAAGTTGCCTGCTAGCTTTTCCATGCAACAACATTGTCCTCATGTGTTTGGGCCATTTCATGCTTACTAAAGATGACTAAAGCGGTCTTCCACTTCCACTTTCAACCATTTGGATCAGGGGTCACCAACGCGGTGCCCGCGGGCACCAGGTCGCCCGTAAGGACCAGATGAGTCGCCCGCTGGCCTGTTCTAAAAATAGCTCAAATAGCAGCACTTACCAGTGAGCTGCCTCTATTTTTTTAAATTGTATTTATTTACTAGCAAGCTGGTCTCGCTTTGCTCGACATTTTTAATTCTAAGAGAGACAATACTCAAATAGAATTTGAAAATCCAAGAAAATATTTTAAAGACTTGGTATTCACTTCTTTAAATATCAATCAATCAATCAATCAATGTTTATTTATATAGCCCTAAATCACAAGTGTCTCAAAGGGCTGCACAAGCCACAACGACATCCTCGGTATAGCCCACATAAGGGCACAAATAAATTCTTTTTTTTTTTTTACTTTGCTTCTTATAACTTTCAGAAAGACAATTTTAGAGAAAAAATACAACTTTAAAAATGATTTTAGGATTTTTAAACACATATACCTTTTTTCCTTTTAAATTCCTTCCTCTTCTTTCCTGACAATTTAAATCAATGTTCAAGTAAATTATTTTTTTTCATTGTAAAAAATAATAAATACATTTTAATTTAATTCTTCATTTTAGTTTCTTTTTTTTTCGACGAGGAATATTTGTGAAATATTTCTTCAATTTTATTATGATTAAAATTCAAAAAAATTATTCTGGCAAATCTAGAAAATCTGTAGAATCAAATTTAAATCTTATTTCAAAGTCTTTTGAATTTCTTTTGAAATTTTTGTTCTGGAAAATCTAGAAGAAATAATGATTTGTCTTTGTTAGAAATATAGCTTGGTCCAATTTGTTATATATTCTAACAAAGTGCAGATTGGATTTTAACCTATTTAAAACATGTCATCAAAATTCTAAAATTAATCTTAATCAGGAAAAAATACTAATGATGTTCCATAAATTCTTTTTTTAATGTGCACTTAGAGAAAATATAAAAATAAAGTGTTGCATATTGATATTTATCTTTTTCTATATATATTTATTGTGAGAAATCATTAAGATGATCAGTGTTTCCACAAAGATAAATATCATTAATTATTAATAATAACATAGAGTCAAAGGTAAATTGAGCAAATTGGCTATTTCTGGCAATTTATTTAAGTGTGTATCAAACTGGTTGTCCTTCGCATTAATCAGTACCCAAGAAGTAGCTTTTGGTTTCAAAAAGGTTGGTGAACCCTGATTTAGATGTATTCAGTGTTTGTTGTGTAATTCTAATACAGTGCCAAAAAGTTGTGAGCAAAAAGATTTTGCAAGTACAAAAATGTTTTGCCTCGCACGCTCGCATCTAGGAACCTCCTGGGGGCTAAGCCCCCCTGTTCTTCGGACCTAGTGACGCCCCTGTTTCAGCCTGTGTTCAGTTCTGGGAGGCACGGCAATGACAGGCTGACAATCGCTCAGATGAAGTTTAAATCAGTGGTTCTTAACCTTGTTGGAGGTACCGAACCCCACCAGTTTCATATGCGCATTCAACAAACCCTTCTTTAGTGAAAAATACAATTATGTTTCTTTTCAAATTCAAGACAAAGTTGTATGTTTTTGGTAACACTTTAGTATGGGGAACATATTCTAAGTAATAAAGACTTAATTTAGAGTTATTTGGTTAGGGTTAGAGGGTTAGGGCCAGGATTAGAGGGTTAGGGTTATAATAAGGCCATGCCGAATAAGGCATTAATAAGTACTTAATAATGACTAGTTAAGAGCCAATATGTTACTAATTTGCATGTTAATAAGCAACTAGATAATGGTGAATATGTTCCCCATACTAAAGTGTTACCATGTTTTTTTACTGGTGCACAAAATGAACCGTGCATGAACATCACCTTGTAAAAAGAACAAAACCAACACAGTGCATAAACTCACAACAAATTACACACCTGCAAATCAGTCTGACTTCTGCTGTTGCTGTATCCGTAATACGCTGATAGGGAGAAGTTTTTATTTACACGAAGAGTCGGGTGTGTTTTGACCTCCGCCGAACCCCTGAGGCCAACTCACCGAACCCCTAGGGTTCGATCGAACCCAGGTTAAGAACCACTGGTCTAAATACATTGTGTTCTTCATGGTGTTTTTGAAACGGAACCGATTTTTTTCCTCAGAAGTGTTTTGTCAAGAGGATTATTTGTGATTTGTACATTTTCAGAATTTGCTTGTTTTATTTTGGGCCAAACTAAAACAAAGAAAAACAATCTGAAGTTGTGGTAGTTGTATTTTTAAGTTATAATGCCGTGATGTTACCCGTCCGGCCCACGCGGGAATAGATTTTCCTCCATGCGGCCCCTGAGCTAAAATGAGTTTGACACCCCTGTTGTACACTGACTACTCTCAAACTCTCTATCCAAGTTGACGTCCTCTAGTATTGTCCACGGGGAAGACATACAAAGATGTTAGTGGCCTGTGGTCATGTGACAAGAGACATGCTGTGAATGGCTCAGTAAATACAAGTTAATTAGATTTTAGCCTCTTACATCATATTTATATATATATATATATATATATATATCAGATCAAATGTTTACCTTTGGGGACTGCAGCTGTAATGGAAATCAGATGTTTTCACATAGTATACATTACAAACAATGCACTGATGAAAACAATCCTCATACACGACACGTTGAAGTGAAGGTCGCTGCTCATGCTGACATGACTAACTTGACTCCAGTCTGCAGCACACATGCTTCAGTTTACACCCACTGCTGCTTCATTCTTGTTCAAGCTGTTCTGCTTTTTCTCATTGGACATGTGACTCATAATATATATATATATATATATATATATATATATATATATATATATATATATATATATATATATATATATATATATATATTTATATTTATATATAAATGTATAGATATGTATGTATGTATGTATGTTATGATATATATATATATATATATATATATATATATATATATATATATATATATATATATATATATACATAAAAATCCATCCATCCATTTTCTACCGCTTGTCCCTTTTGGGGTCGCTGGGGGTGCTGGAACCTATCTCAGCTGCATTCGGGCGGAAGGCGGGGTACACCCTGGACAAGTATATATATATATATATATATATATATATATATATATATATATATATATATATATATCTATATATATATATATATATATATATATATATATATATATTTATATATATATATATATATATATATATATATATATATATATATATTTATACCATATTTTTTGGATTATAAGTCGCTCCGGAGTATAAATCGCACCGGCCGGAAATGCATAATAAAGAAGGAAAAAAAACATATATAAGTCGCACTAGAGCAGATATCCCCAAACTACGGCCCGCTCACCGGATCCGGACCTCCAGCATCCAAAATCCGGCCCACGGGAAGTCCCAAGTAAAAAAAAAAAAATGTTTTTAAATGTTTTTTTTTTTTTTTTTAATCTTTCCTTTCTAATCCATTTTCTACCGCTTGTTACTCTCGGTGTCTCCTAGCCGCTCAGGCCAATCATACTGTTTAGAAATGAATTTGCCCATCGATAACGTGACAATGTTAAATGTTGATGAACATCAATGTTAATTGATGTTAAATGACAAAACGGATTATAAAGACAATGTATATATATATATATATATATATATATATATATATATATATATATATATATATATATATATATATATATATATATATATATATATATATATATACATAGCTCGGCCCCCGGCCACATTTTTTTAACCTAATGCGGCCCCCGAGTCAAAACGTTTGGGGACCCCTGCACTAGAGTATAAGTCGCATTTTTGGGGGAAATTTATTTGATAAAACCCAACACCAAGAATAGACATTTGAAAGGCAATTTAAAATAAATAAAGAATAGTGAACAACAGGCTGAATAAGTGTACGTTATATGAGGCATAAATAACCAGTGTTGGGACTAACGCGTTACAAAGTAACGCGTTACTGTAACGCCGTTAGATTCGGCGGTAACTAGTAATCTAACGCGTTATTTTTTTATATTCAGTAATTCAGTTACCGTTACTACATGATGCGTTACTGCGTTATTTTGCGTTACTTTTTTTGTAGTATAAAGTGTGTTTTATCGGAGGGCTGCTGTGTCATCGTTCTGATTCTTCTTGTGTCACAAGCCGGAGAAGAGAGAGAGACGCGCTCTGTGTGTGAGTGTGAGTGTGAGTGTGTGGAGGGGGGAGAGGGGGGAGGGGGGCGTGTCTGATCATGGCGGAGCCAGAAGTCGAGTTTGCTAACATGGAGATATTTTCACTACTTTTCTTTTGTCGAGCACAAAGAAAATAACATTTTAGTTAAATGTAAATTGTGCTTTGGATCAAAGATCCCATCTACTGCCCAAAACAGCAATTCAAATCTGCTGAAACAAGCTACATAGCAACATGCTTCGACGAAGCTAGTAAAGAGAGACAGAGACTTAATGACACTTCACCACGTAAGGATTAACTCTGCCTCTGCTCATCTTTCAGAACTGAAGGTACACACACTCTGTCAATCATAAAGAGGGATGCTAGTGGGCCAGGCCAATCTTTCCTTATCTCTAAACTAAAACTGGGGAAATGTGTAGAGTGTTCTGGGCTTCAGACATGATTTTGTGTCAGAATTTCTTGAGGAAAAAATGCCTAGTTAGGCTTTGTGTATGTAGTGTGTGCCTTTCTTGCTTTACAGCTATGCTGTTATTATGCTGTTTGTTACTTATGTATGTTATGTTGCAGCTATTTAAAATAGTTTTGTCAATTTGTTCTGGCCAGAAACAAATTGGCCTATGTAACATATCTTTGTCTTTGTGTGTTGTATGTAGAGCACATTGCTTAGCAGAGTTCAGTGATACAAATGTATGTCAAGTTGATCAACAGATTGTATTATTCTCCAGTGCAATAACAGTACTGACATTAAGGCTAAAAGGGCATTAATTGGAGCTTTAAAAAAAAAAGAAGAAAAAAAGAAGTAACTAAATAGTTACTTTTCACAGTAACGCATTACTTTTTGGTGTAAGTAACTGAGTTAGTAACTGAGTTACTTTTGAAATGAAGTAACTAGTAACTATAACTAGTTACTGTTTTTCAGTAACTAACCCAACACTGTAAATAACCAACTGAGAACGTGCCTGGTATGTTAACATAACATATTATGGTAGGAGTCATTCAAATAACTATAACATATAGAACATGCTATACGTTTACCAAACAATCTGTCACTCCTAATCGCTAATCTCAGTTTTTATAAATTACCGCCAATGTTGAAATGATCAATTTTCATAGGTACGGAAGTAGTAGCAGGTAGCATCTTTTTTTTTTACAATGCACTTCTGCCATGACCCGCCCCCGCCAAATTTTTATTGGTTGACGTGTGTGTGTGACGATTGCTGATATACGCCTAGTCTCTTACGTGAATGAGATAAATAATATTATTTGATATTTTACGGTAATGTGTTAATAATTTCACACATAAGTCGCTCCAGAGTATAAATACAACTATGAAAAAAAATGTGACTTATAATCCGAAAAATACGGTATATATATATATATATATATATATATATATATATATATATATATATATATATTCATACAAATATATGTGTAATGCTTTACAATATTTATATATATATTTTAGGGCTGTCAAAAAATAGTGGGTTGACTCATGTTGATTAATCACAAAAAATGATCGCATTATTATGTGTAGTTGCAGATTAATCGCACATGGTATTTAGATATATAAAAATGTGTTTTTATATCAATTTATTGGACAAATTCATAAAAAAATATAGAACACTCCCAGAAAACCAATATGGATACAGAGGTAATATTCCAACATTAGTGGCTTTAATCAAAAACACGGAAGAGATTACCAATGCAATAGATGGTAAACAGTGTGCAGAGGCAGTGTTTATGAATCAAACGTAAGCATTTTAAGCAATAAATCATAATATTCTAATGAAAACATTAGAATGGTATGGATTCAGAGGATTGGTCTTGAACTGAGTAAGAAGATACTTTACCAGCAGGAAGCAATACACGAAGCGAGGCGGACACACATTTACAACGCTTAATATATCCTGTGGTGAACCACAGGGATCAATACTGGGACCAGAATTGTTCAATCTTTATATAAACAACATTTGTAAAGTTACAAAATACTTAAGGTCAGTATTATTGTCAGACAATACAACTGTGTTTTGTTCAGGAGAGAACACACAGGAGCTAATCCAAATATTAACAGAAGAAATTAACAAATTAAAAAGATGGATGGATGGGTTTGACAAAAACAGACTATCTTTCAATCTCAGTAAAACTAAAGTAATGCTATTTGGTAACAATAGAATGGAAAGTCAAACACAAATACAAATAGACAGAGTAGACATTAAGAGAGTAAATCAAATCAGATTTTGAGGTGTAAAAATGCAATATAAAATGAACAAGAAATCTCATAAACATATACAAAATAGGGTGGCAAGAATTACATAATTAATGATTAAAGCAAAATATGTACTGGACAAAAAAATCACTCCATATTCTCTACTGCTCGCTAGTGTTAACAATATCTGAATTATTGTGTAGAACTATGGGGAAATAACTACTAAAGTACACTTCATTCATTAACCGTGTTTCAAAAGAGGTCAGTTAGAATAATACATAATGTTGGATATAGAGAAGAGACAAACCCTTTATTTATTGAATCAAAAATACTGAAATTCAACGTCATAGTGAACTTGCAAACAGCCCAGATTATGCACAAAGCAAACAATAACTTACCCAAGAACGCACAACAGTTCTTCTCAACAAAAGAGGAGAAATACAATCTTAGAGAAAAATGTAACTTGAAATATTTCTATGCAAGTACAACACTTAAAACTTTTAGTATATCAGTATGTGGAATTAAATTATGGAATGGATTAAATCAAACAGTGTACTAATATAATCCAGTTTAAGAAAGTGTTCAATAGTGTTTACAATATATAAAAAGAAGAATCATGATAAACACTTTGAACTTATTGATAACATTATTCATCTCACTAGCTGAAATACAACTTACTTCAGTATTTATTAATTTGTTATTTATTTATTTTTTTACAATTGTATTATTTATGGAGTAAATTGTGAACAAATTAAGAACAGAAAGTGAACAAAGGTGTTAGTAATTGCTAAGAAATGGAAAAGGGGTAGGATTGAATAAGCTTCTTCCTACTCCTTTTCAAACATGTTGAAAAGAGTAACTGAAAATTTTGACGTCTCATGTTGTAATTTGTACCGCGCCTTCCGCCCGATTGTAGCTGAGATAGGCTCCAGCGCCCCCCGCGACCCCGAAGGGAATAAGCGGTAGAAAATGGATGGCTGGATGGATGTTGTAATTGTATGCACGTTTGAAATAAACATGAACCACGAACCATAAATCATAATTCGAGTACACTCAAGTAAAACATTGTTTTTTAATTGTGTATTATATTCTGACAATAAAATTTAATTTGCGTCAAAATGCTTTTAGGTTGATTGAAATTATGTAAGCAAGTAAATTACTGTGATAAATCACGAATAATACAAATTCAAAGATGCGATTACTCTGATTAAAAAAATAATAATTTGACAGCACAAATATATATATATATATATATATATATATATATATATATATATATATATATATATATATATATATATATATATATATACATACACATATATCTCAGTGGTGGGCCGTCAGGGCCAGCAAGGCCTTCTCTGCTGGCTTAACAACAACCATTATCATAAATTAATAAAAGTAAAATAACATTTTATTTTTTAGTTACTTACTGTGCAGCGTAAACGAACGAAAGGACATTCAGTTGATAGACATTTGCGATAGCCAATCAGATCACGAGTTGTTGACAGTAGTCCATCTAGGTAGCCTTATGTTAAACGTGGCTGTGATTGGATACTCACTTGTCACTCCCAAATAGGGCTGGGCGATATGGCCTTTTTTTAATATCTCGATATTTTTAGGCCATATCGCGATACACGATATATATCTCAATATTTTGCCTTAGTCTTGAATGAACACTTGATGCATATAATCACAGCAGTATGATGATGTGTCTACATTAAAACATTCTTGTTCATACTGCATTAATATATGCTCATTTTAAACTTTCATGGAGAGAGGCATGACAACTAAGTCAATTGACCAAAACTGTATCTATTAAACAGTTATTAAGCAGTGGCACAAACATCCATGTCATTTCAAAACAGAAAGTGCAAGATTGTCAGAGACATTTTAAAACAAGCTATTAGTGCACTTTTGTGCATGATGTCACTAAGATGACAAATCAAAGCAACACTAAATTATAGTGCACTTTTTGTACAAAACGCCACTACAATAGTTTAAAACAAATAAAGTGCACTTTTGTGCATGATGTCACACAAAATATTTCAATAACTGTCAAAAAAAAAAGAGCTGCATAATAGGAAATCAAAAAGTGTGCGTCCTTCGCTATGTGGAAGGTTCCGGCAGACGTTATCTCAGTGACGTGCAGTCACTAGAGGCAGGTGAGGTGGGGCCTCACCTGCCATCATGGAAAGAAAAAAAATGTAAAAATAAAAAAATAAAAATAAATTGTTATATGTATCCAGTGATTATACTATAAAGTTATTTTCCATTTAATTTCACCAGTTTTAGATTATTTTTATTCAAAATCGCTGAATTTTCACATTTGCCGTTCAAATACTGAGAAGAGACGGTGCGGTGATCAGCAGCCAGTTGAGGCACGTCACTCAGTGCCTCAACATGGATTCCGGACTCGGCTAACTGCTGGCCTGCTGTGCAGTGAGACTGTATTGCTATATGAATTATATTATACATTTCCATAGTTTAGTTAGCTGAGGTATATAATGTACAGTGTATTTTGTCAACAACTGTATGTGTGTAACGTATTTCTTGTGCTGAGCAATCATAAAACGGCTGCAAAAGACGCACTGGCTGAGGCTCCAGTAATCCCGCCTCCTGCACCCCCGCCGTAGAATTGTTGTATCAACTAAAGCCCACACTTAAATTTTCCACGTGCAAGATTGAATCTATTTAAAAAAGTTATTTCATAATAAGCCAAAAAGTGCAAAAACAATAATGTTCGTGTTGGAGGAGTTGTGAATGACTGCAGGGCCACAACATTAGATACACCTGCAGACTGCAGGTGTATCTAATTCACAACTCCTCCAACACGAACATTATTGTTTTTGCACTTTTTGGCTTCTTATTAAATAACTTTTGTAACTTATTTTCATGGGCTTTCCTCTTTGTGATGTTAAGTTCCTGTTATGCGCTGTTATACAGTATATGCCTTGAGCTCTTATTTTGAAGGCGCTAAGAGCGGAAGGGATGACACGTTGCGGAGGTTGTTTTTTTTTTGTTTGTTTTTTGTTTTTGTTTTTTTGTGTCCTGTCCAGCTTCTCAGGCAAATCATATAGTTGATGTAGATGCCCATGTCGGCTGTTCAGATTTACTTTACAAAAGAGAAGTGTAGGATACTTCTCTTGTTGCCTTATTTGTATTTGACTTTATTAAATGTATTTATATTATCATTTAGTGCAGCCGGGCCGGAGCAGGAGGGGATAGAAAGAGAAAAAAAAAGAAGACAGAGGGGGAAATTGTGGGGACAAGAGGGGGATTAGACAGAGAGACAAAAACAACAACAGCAAACAACAACAATAGAGCAACATCAGCAAATACAACATGTACAAATATGATGGTAAAAGTAATAGCAAATAAGCAGTTAGCGAAAAATAAAAAATAATACAGAAATGACAATGAGCATTATTACACTACAAATGGATCAATACAAATACCAATAGAAATAGCGCTATTGATAATGAACAATACCAATAATTTACCTTTATTATCAACAATACAGTTGTTTAAATGCAACAATACATATACGTAATGATAACTTGAGATACGAAAGAATGCAGAAAAATGGAGGGGGAGAAAGAGAAGCAACCTACATTGCCGAGGTTTTTGAAAGAAGGTAAATAAAGTGGTCCTCGTGTAAACTGGAGCCTCCATGTTTGTTATTTTATAGTTTCATACAGTATAGGCGACATTTATAAACCCTCGGTTACACTTTTTTAAATAGATTCAATCTTGCACGTGGAAAGTTTAAGTGAGGGCTTTAGTTGCGGCGCATGGACTTAATTTATAAGTAAAGGTAAGACCATAATAAAGTTTTTTTAAATTAAATGTGCTTTTTTGTGTGCTACAGTTTGTATGTGTAAAGTTAAAGTTAAGTTAAAGTACCAATGATTGTCACACACACACTAGGTGTGGTGAAATTTGTCGTCTGCATTTGACCCATTCCCTTGTTCACCCCCTGGGAGGTGAGGGGAGCACTGGCCAGCAGCGGCGCCGCGCCCGGTAATCATTTTTGGTGATTTAACCCCCAATTCCAACCCTTGATGCTGAGTGCCAAGCAGGCAAGAATGCTGGTATGAGCTTTTAAACATAACCCGTTAACTGCTGCCAATCAAATGGTGAATAAGATACTCTTTAGGGTTCATATGTTTGTAAATCTGACTGTGATGAAGTAAGTGCCTCACCAGCCATCAACCTCACCGCACGTCACTGCGTTATCTCCTTATGTCGTTTTTTTTTTTTCACACGGTGTTGATGTGGAAATGGTTGCCTCGGCATTTTGTTGGTGTGGCACCGAACGGAGATGTTGACATGCGGAGTAAGCACTCTTCATTCTCTAGCAGGTGACTTTTCAAATGATGCTACAAATTAGCAGTGCTGCTACTTTTTGTAGCAACGCTTTTGCTCCACACTTGACAAATGACGGTTGTCTGTTCGACATATTCCCACTTGACGCCAACCCACCGCCAGACGATGGACCCCGTGCTGTTTTTCTTGGGAATTAATTCTTCCTTCATTTGTTACCAGATTCGCACCTTCTTTCTCTCGTATTACCACTCGCACCACAGCTAACGTTACCCATGCTGCTACCTCTCTGCTCCGCGAGGGCCAGTACTAATGTGTCGTATGTAAGAAGGTGCGCTTGTTTATGTCTCTGTGAGAAGGAGAGACTAGAAAGAGTGAGAAGAGCCTGTAGTACAGGGGTCCCCAAACTTTTTGACTCGGGGGCCGCATTGGGTTAAAACAATTTGGCCGGGGGCCGGGTTGCATATATATATATATATTTGTTATATATATATATATATATATATATATATATTATATATATATATATATATATATATATATATATATATACTGTATATATACATATGTATATTTGATATATATATATCTATATATATATATATATATATATATATATATATATTAGATATATATAGCGCACTTTCCGCGCACGCAATGATGTCACGTTATCTATGACAAAATGCATTTTTAGACAATATGATTTGCCTGAGCGGCTAGGAGACACCGTGAGTAGCAAGCGGTACAAAGTGGATAAGAAAAGACAGAATTATTTTTTATTTATTTATTTTAATTTTTTTTTTATTCTTGGGACTTCCCGCGGGCCTAATTTTGGATGCTGGCGGGCCGGATTCGGCCCGCGGGCCGTAGTTTGGGCACCCCTGCTGTAGTGTAATGCCTGCAGCTAAAAGCAACTGCGTGAGAACGTATACTCGAATATCACGATATAGTCATTTTCTATATCGCACAGAGACAAACCCGCGATTTATCGAGTATATCGATATATCGCCCAGCCCTACTCCCAAGTGAGTATCCAATCACAAGATGTGATTTGCTAAAGCAGGAAGTGGCACCGTAGCCCCAGCCATAGCCTAGCAGAGAAATCACCGGTAGTTTTTTAACCCACAAAGAATGAACACAAAATGTTGATTAGGTGACAAATATTTATTTGCAAGGCTATTTTCAAGAAGGATATTTAAAGACAAACTAGACCTTGTGAGGGTAGGGCCATGTCCACAAGAACACTGATACTTAATAAACGCATACTTATCTCTGCGTTTAGGCCTCTTGTCCACATGCAGACGCATACTTCTGTCCTTAAAAAACGCAGACTTTTACAAACGCTGGTCAAACGGAAACTTGTGATGACGTCACGGTGATGACAACACTGCCTTGCTGGTTTTAAAAACAAGAGGAATTATGTTCCCCTCTGTGTTACATGGCCTTTCCTTTTAACAACACTCAGTAAACGTTTGGGAACTGAGGAGACACATTTTTTAAGCTTCTCAGGTGGAATTCTTTCCCATTCTTGTTTGATGTACAGCTTAAGTTGTTCAACAGTCCGGGGGTCTCCGTTGTGGTATTTTAGGCTTCATAATAATAATAATTTTCAATGGGAGACAGGTCTGGACTACAGGCAGGCCAGTCTAGTACCCGCACTCTTTTACTATGAAGCCACGTTGATGTAACACGTGGCTTGGCATTGTCTTGCTGAAATAAGCAGGGGCGTCCATATATGTTGCTCCAAAACTTGTATGTACCTTTCAGCATTAATGGCGCCTTCACAGATGTGTAAGTTACCCATGTCTTAGGCACTAATACACCCCCATACCATTACAGATGCTGGCTTTTCAACTTTGCGCCTATAACAATCCGGATGGTTCTTTTCCTCTTTGGTCCGGAGGACACGACGTCCATAGTTTCCAAAAACAATTTGAAATGTGGACTCGTCAGACCACAGAACTCTTTTCCACTTTGTATCAGTCCATCTTAGATGAGCTCAGGCCCAGCGAAGCCGACGGCGTTTCTGGGTGTTGTTGATAAACTGTTTTCACCTTGCATAGGAGAGTTTTAACTTGCACGTACAGACGTAGCGACCAACTGTAGTTACTGACAGTGGGTTTTTGAAGTGTTCCTGAGCCCATGTGGTGATATCCTTTACACACTGATGTCGCTTGTTGATGCAGTACAGCCTGAGGGATCGAAGGTCACAGGCTTAGCTGCTTACGTGCAGTGATTTCTCCAGATTCGCTGAACCCTTTGATGATATTACGGACCGTAGATGGTGAAATCCCTAAATTCCTTGTAATAGCTGGTTGAGAAAGGTTTTTCTTAAACTGTACAACAATTTGCTCACGCATTTGTTGACAAAGTGGTGACCTTCGCCCCATCCTTGTTTGTGAATGACTGAGCATTTCATGGAATCTACTTTTATACCCAATCATGGCACCCACCTGTTCCCAATTTGCTTGTTCAACTGTGGGATGTTCCAAATAAGTGTTTGATGAGCATTCCTCAACTATATCAGTATTTATTGCCACCTTTCCCAACTTCTTTGTCACGTGTTGCTGGCATCAAATTCTAAAGTTAATGATTATTTGCAACAAAAAAAATGTTTATCAGTTTCAACATCAAATGTTGTCTTTGTAGCATATTCAACTGAATATGGGTTGAAAATGATTTGCAAATCATTGTATTCCGTTTATATTTACACCTAACACAATTTCCCAACTCATATGGAAACGCGGTTTGTAAGAAACGCTTACTTATCGCTGCCTTTAGGCATACTTGCCAACCTTGAGACCTCCGATTTCGGGAGGTGGGGGTGGGGGGGCGTGGTCGGGGGTGGGGCGGGGCGTGGTTAAGAGGGGAGGAGTATATTTACAGCTAGAATTCACCAACTCGAGTATTTCATATATATATATATATATATATATATATATATATATATATATATATATATATATATATATATTTATGAAATACTTGACTTTCAGTGAATTCTAGCTATATATATATTTATTTATTTTATTATATATATAAATAAAAGAAATACTTGAATTTCAGTGTTCATTTATTTACACATATACACACACATGACACTCATCTACTCATTGTTGTACTTGAAAGTACAATGCAATACAATTCCGGGGCAATGGCACCTATCAAATACATAGTAATGAAAACACAGTTGTTCTACTAACTGTACTGTGTGTTATGAGAGTAGAGTATGTGTGTGTGTGGCCCTTTAATAGGTGACAGCATGTGAGGTGAGTGAAGTCAGTGAGTGTGTGGGCGAGAGAAGAGAGGGAGCGGTAGCTGAGTGCGGGAGAGACTAGTTGGTTTTGTGTTGGATTGGCTGTGTGCAAGCAATCAATAAAGCAAGATTTGCAACTAAACGCTGGACTCATCATTCACCCTAAAGACCCACTGCCGGGTAAGGTGAAAGGTGTTGCCCCGAGCATACATCGGCCCTGGAGAAGTGTCTCCCCTGCGCTCTTAGACTATGGTCTTGTTCTTCTGCTTCGTCTCCTTGTGTGCGCACACTGGACTCAGGTCCGCATGGAGCTGGAGGGGGCGTGGCCTCCAGCTCCGGCTGAATTCCGGGAGAAAATTTCTTCCGGGAGGTTTTCGGGAGAGGCGCTGAATTTCGGGAGTCTCCCGGAAAATCCGGGAGGGTATGCCTTTAGGCCTCTTGTCCACATACAGACGCATACTTCTGTCCTTTAAAAAACGCAGACTTTTACGAATGCTGGTCAAACGGAAACTTGTGATGACGTCACGGTGGTGACAACACTGCCTTGCTGGCTTTAAAAACAAGAGGAATTACTGTATGTTTGAACGTAAACATGCTGCTATTTTCACTTTACATTGATTAAAAAGACACATCAAAATGGGCTTTGCGACACTGCCGCCGGCGCTAATGACAGTCAGCTGTTTTGGATACGATCGCTGTGGAACCTCCACCTGATGGGACAACTTTGACAAACAAGACTTTTTGTTCTGTGTCATAAGAAAGGTGCAACATTATCTTATGTTTTTAGTCCTTATTTAACGACAAACCATGAAGTTAACTTACGTGTCTTGCTTTCATTTTTGCACGCGCGTAAAAAGCGACCTAGCAACAAAAAAAATACATAATGTAGCGTCCTCCTTGTAGCGTGTACTGATGTTAAAGACAATATACTCTTCATTGCACATGTAATATATCACTATATCCATGATTAAATGCTTCATGATTCCACTAGAGTTTTGCAGCGGCACACGCGCACGTCCGTGTGCTTTATATAGGCACTTAAACATGCAACATGGTTTCCTTGGCTCGTTAGTGTGTGCTG
The DNA here is from genome assembly GCF_033978685.3 of Nerophis lumbriciformis. Lineage (NCBI taxonomy): Eukaryota > Metazoa > Chordata > Actinopteri > Syngnathiformes > Syngnathidae > Nerophis > Nerophis lumbriciformis. Next base: position 11,358,493 of record NC_084575.2, read on the forward strand.
ATTTTAGAAATAATGTACACTTCACTGCACATGTAATACATCACCATGTTGCTAAACATGTTATAATTCTATCAGAGTTGGGTTTCAGCAGCACAGACGTGCATGCGCGCTTTAAACACTGAAAACAAGAGATAATAATGTTCCCAGGGCTCTGTGTATGTGCAGGTTGGTTTTAAAGATAATGTACAGGTCATTGTACGTCTAGTACGGGGGTCAGCAACACGCGGCTCTCGAGCCGCATGCAGCTCTAGCGGCGCCCTAGGATTGAAAATGGAAAAAGATGGGGAAAAAGATGTTTTTTTTAGTATGTTTTTTTTGTGTTATGATCCGCTGCCCGGATCATATTTCTGTTTGGGTTTTCGGGTCACGTGTGTTTTCTGTTAGTCTTGGACTCATTTTGTTCCTGTCTGTGCACCTTTGAGTTGGTTACCATAGTTACATATTAATTCCACCTGACACTTGTGTTTCTGACGCGCACCTGTTGTAATCACTGACATTATTCAAGCCTGCCTTTTCCAGTCAGTCAGTCTGGCTTCTTTATTTGCGTCACGCGACTGCTACGTAAGTTTTTGCTTGTCTCCTAGTCCCTGCTAAGTGTCATAGTCTTTGCTAAGTTGTAGCCTTAGCTTCCGGTGCGCTCGACACCTTTTCCAGTCGGTTTGTTTTCTGTTTTGTACCTGTTTTGTGTTGTTTTATTATTGAATCAAGTTGTTATCTGCAAGTCCTGTCCGGATTCGTCCTTTGCATCTTGGGAGAACAAAACCCCGCATCATCATGCGCCCCGATCGTGACAACATGACACAAAACATTCCCAATTGTTAGAAAGCCCACTGTTTAATATGTTTAATATGAGTATTTGGTGAACATCGTTTTGTCCTACTAATTTCGGCGGTTCTTGAACTCACCATAGTGTGGACTGTGATGCAACAGTTTGTTTACATGTAAAATCTTCCACTCCTTCTTTGTCTTATTTTGTCCACAAAAAGTTTTATACTGTGCTTCAATGCACAAATATGCGCTTTATTGATGTTATTGACTTGTTGGAGTGCTAATCAGGCTATTTAGGCTAGCTGTATGTATGTATTGCATCATTATGCCTCGTTTGTAGGTATATTTGAGCTCATTTCATTTCCTTTACTTTCATCCTCTTTGTGTATATTGTAGTTGTGCATGTCTCATGACACATTATCTGTATGTAATATTGGCTGCATTTCAGATAGTTGTTTGTGTGCCATGTTGTTCCAGACCACATCTATACCTTTAACCATTAAAAGCCAGTAATTTCTAGTAGTTATCTCCCCTTCTAAGTAGCCTCTGATTTACTAATGTTTTCCAATGTTGCAAAAATGTGTTGAATAAATATAACATTTCAACATTTCTGTCAACAAAGATTTGCTCCAGCCTGCGACACATAGTCATTTTGATAGTAGGCTATTATAGCTAATATAGACACTTACGTCATGTGTTGCCTTCATTATAAGACTTATATACGGCTTTTCATTTTTTGCGGCTTCAGACAGATTAGTTTTTTGTATTTTTGGTCCAATATGGCTCTTTTAACATTTTGGGTTGCCGACCCCTGAGCTAGTATATCAAAATAAACATAATATAGGTGTAATTCCAACAAGTTAGCTGTGGCTGTTTTTTTCAGGCTTCTGATTGGACAAAATGTGCATGACAGCAGGTGCATGCGTTTGTGCGTAGACATAGGCAGTTTTGAAACTACACGTGTGTGGATGGAGATTGTTTTTATTCCAAATATGCGTTTTTGAAACGATCTGCGTTCGTGTGGACATGGCCTAGGTCGGCCGACCCTGGGAGCTAGCTAAGTTGGTGCTTAAAAGGTTTGTCAGCCACTTCCACTTGAATCAACCGACTCATCATCGGCGGTCACTCGAACGAGTATGACAATACTCCTGGTAGGGGTGTATCCCTTTATGGTTGATGCCTGTGCGTGACTTTGTTTAACATGGGGAAACTGGTGCACAGACAGTCACCACACGATCCTTGACAGAACCGGGTTAGGGTCCAGTGGCATGGAGTCCAAGACGACAGGGGACCCTTTTCTGCTGCAGCCTTCTTCCGCCATCGCAGCCGTTGTGGTAGTTCTTACATCTACCGTCTTCCGCCTGCTCCGCCGTTGAGGTCTTCACCATATCCCTGGCTAGGGGGCAGTCAGGTACTAGGCCTTTGCCAAGGGCCACCTGGGGTAACAGTAGTAAAGGGGTTAACCTCCTAGTGCCCCAAGACCCCATAGAGGAGCCTCCACTGCCGGATGCACTTTAACATCATGCCCAGGACCAAATCAACCGACTACGAGCGCTACCACTGGCTTATCAGCTTCGGATGGGTGCTACAAATTGTGAGTTCAAATATTTTATTTCTTTAATTTTCACATTAAATATGTTTTTTTACATTGATTTTAATTCTGACAGTGCCACGTAAGACATGTTTTAATTGCTGATTGGGGTTTATTGATTTTTAAATGTGCCCTTTTTGTACACTGTTGAGGTGATTCAAAGCCCAGTAGTGCGCAAGTGTTTTTCTGTATAGTATTTCTCCAGCCATGGTCATGTGGGGACATTAATTATCATATTTTGAGAGGTATTTATTGAAGTCGGACAAAGTAGGACATCACTGAAAGCCTAGGTGGGAAACGCCACTGATCTATCTTCTTCTTCCCTTTCTTCCTGACTAGGGATGTCCGATAATGGCTTTTTGCCGATATTCGATATTCCGATATTGTCCAACTCTTTAATTACCGATACTGATATCAACCGATACCGATATCAACCGATATATACAGTCGAGGAATTAACACATTATTATGCCTAATTTGGACAACCAGGTATGGTGAAGATAAGGTACTTAAAAAAATAAATAAATAAAATAAAATAAGATAAGTAAATTAAAAACATTTTCTTGAATAAAAAAGAAAGTAAAACAATATAAAAACAGTTACATTGAAACTAGTAATTAATTTAAATGAGTAAAATTAACTGTTAAAGGTTAGTACTATTAGTGGACCAGCAGCACGCACAATCATGTGTGCTTCCGGATTGTATCCCTTGCAGACTGTATTGATATATATTGATATATAATGTAGGAACCAGAATATTAATAACAGAAAGAAACAACCCTTTTCTGTGAATGAGTGTGAATGAGTGTAAATGGGGGAGGAAGGTTTTTCGGGTTGGTGCACTATTGTAAGTGTATATTGTGTTTTTTATGTTGATTTAATAAAAAAAACAAAAAAACAAAAACAAAAAAAACAATACTGATTAAAAAAAAAACCGATACCGATCATTTCCGATATTACATTTTAACGCATTTATCGGCCGATAATATCGACAGGCCGATATTATCGGACATCTCTATTCGTGACGCGACCATTTCTTTTTTTTACTTCAGCCAGAGTTCAGTTCTCGGAGACGGGGCAATGACATGAATCGCTCTGCTGTTCACTCGAAACTGGCGACTTGTCCAGGGGTGTACCCCGCCTTCCACGCAAGTACAGCTGGGATAGGCTCCAGCACCCCCCATGACCTCAAAAGGGACAAGCGGTAGAGAATGGATGGATGGATAATGTGTGTGCATATTTACAAACACATCATCAGCTTGTTGTTTTGTTTGTTTTCACTGCTGCTAGTTTGTTTCTATTGTGTCTTTTATTTACATAAAAATTGATACTTTGTCTTTTTCAGTACTTTGCTTGTTTTTGCTTTAAAATGGACACAAGCTTAATACAAACGTGTAGTTATTTTTCACTTTTGGAGCAGCATATTGAGCAGCAGAGTTACTGTTATTATTTCCCAGTGCTTTCTGGTTTCCACTTCTCGTGCGCTTTCATTTCCTGAGCGCTGGCTTCCTCACCTCTCCTTGGTTACCAATCATCACACACCTGTCCCTGATTGCCAATCAGGGTGTTTTCTCTGGACAGGGCTATATCATCATTGTTTGTTGTTACCTCTTCAGGTGTTTTTGTGCAGCTGCACTAGTTTTCATTTGTACTTAAAAAATGACTATTATACTTGCACGCCGTCTCCTATCTTTGCACCCTGGGGTCACACTAACAATGCCAAACGAGAATTGTAAATATTTCTGAATGTTGTTAGTTTGTAGTGACGGGCAAACTACTTAGAAAATGTGGTAAGATAAGCTACAAGTTACTCTCGATTAAATGTAGCTAAGCTATAGGGAAGCTATCTCGGAGAATTGTAAAAGCTACATTTAACGGCATTTTTATCTATGGGCCCACATGTATAATATCAATGCTAATGTAACTGAGCATGTACGAATGGACCCAATAAGTGTCCACTACTATTAACTGTCATTTAGCTGGGGACGCCCTACAACTACCTCCAGGGGTCCCCGCACCCTACTGTATGTATTTATTTAGTTTGGCTTTTCTTTGGCTCACCCCTGTAATGTTATTAATTTTCTCTACCTAAAGTAAAAAAAAAAAAAGCAGCATCTCTCTATATCTTGACAAAAAAAAAAACAATGACTTGTGTGTTGTTTGGGAACAGTTGGTAACTTTTCATGAACTCAACTCACCTTAATGTGTGTTCCTAAATTTGTGTTGGATGTTTTAGATAAAGAGAGCAGTTATGATTTACAGAGTAAACTACTAAAAACTAAGGTTTTGGACATTGTGTTCTCTAAACGTATACATTTGTCTAAATATGGCCAAGGACACGCATTATTGTGGGTTTCCTGGACATTGTCGTCTTCATTACTAAAGGAAAAATCTAACCTGCGGGAGCGAATCCCTCTGCTATTTTTAAGTTTTTTGTTTTTTTTGAGTCAGCTTGAAGCGTCCCTCTGTCTCCGACTCCCTCGTCGTCATGTGACATGAGTGTGTGACTGTTATAATTTTGTTTCCTGGTTTCGATGACCAGCCTTATCTTGCCTCTGATTGGCCAGCCCTAACCTTAGCCAATTGTGACTCGTCATAACAAACACCAAACAATCATCATGGATTTTTTCCTTATATATGGATGTTCTCAGTTTTCCAGGTCATTGTATTTTCTCCATATTGTTATGGCCTGTAGCTTGTTACGGCCATCACGGTTAGTTAGCCCATGCCTAAAAATATCTCAAGCTAAATTCAAAAGCCTGAATTAGAATTAATTAGGTGTACACTTAATAATCTGGGTAGTTTATCGTTAGTCGATTACTAGTCGACTATAAAAAAAAAGTTGTTAGTTGCAGCTGTATACCATTGTGTTAAAGGTGCCATATGTAGTAATGTGGCCAGAAATGGTACTGCAATCACGGTCAAAATTCGGTAGTCCCCTCCCACTCTCCATGACTGAGGTTGCCAGATACGTAGCCGAATCTGAATCCTACTCCAAGGAACTACAAATGGCAATTGACGTGTCCTACGCTGTAAGTTTCTCTTGTTTATGCTTCTTGCAAGATGTAATTATGACACATTTACTGATGTCGATTAGCCAAATGTATTTGTAAAGTTACGCAGCAATATTTTCGTCAGGAGTCGGGACAGATTGTTGGTGTTACCCTGCTAAAATGTCTAATTTTACCGCACGAACCACCATCGAAATAATGATATATAATAAGACATAGTATATTATATATGGCATAGGCCTACTTTGATTGCACGCCAAGGCCAACAATAAAATTACCGCCACGTTTTGTTCAGCATAACTGTCAGGTTCAAACACTGATGACATCTGTTAAACAAGACAAGAAGCAAGGAATTAAACAGAGACAGAATTAAATTTGGCTCAATTGAGGAGAGACGTCTGGACTGTACTCATTGTACAGTCTCACTATGCTCTGACGAAAGATTGTACGCCTCCTCTTTTATTTGGACTTTCCCTGATTACATGGCAACAGCTGTTTCTAAGGGATGCGGGTCGTAAACAGCCATCGCCTTTGATTACAAACAGTTCATAGAAAAGGTCGTAAAACAGTTCAAAGAAAAGGTCGCCTGGAGGGGAGTTTGGTCCTGCTTTCTCTCCGCTTTGTAGTTCTCGGGTCAAGACAATATCTTTCTGTTGATTACAATACATCAAAGAAACAGAACACCTTCATGTTGCTTCCCATTCTACACAGTGGAGTTTTACAAGCCTTCTTCTTGGTAGGATCAAAGACAGCTTTTGTCCTCTCGCCGGGAACTCATGGCAACACAAAGTTTTGTGATAACTTAGATACAATTATTCTGACAATAACCCCATGTTGCATCCTACCTGACGCCCTGCATTTTCTTCCATGTGCGCACATGAAAAGAGCATCATACACGAATACAAATAGACGGAGTACACATTGAAAGGGTAAAAGAAACTAGATTTTTGGGTGTTATAATAGATGATCAAATTAACTAGAAATCTCATATACAAAATATGCAACATAAGGTGGCAAGAAATATTTCAATAATGAACAAAGCAAAATATGTTTTGGACCAAAAATCACTCCATATTCTCTACTGCTCGCTGACTTATTTTGCAGAAATATGGGGAATTAACTACAAATGTGCACTTAATTCAGTAACCGTGTTACAAAAAAGATCAGTTAGACTGATACATAATGTTGAATAAAGAGAACATAAAAACTGCTTTTTTTATTGAATCAAAAATATTGAAATTCAACGATTTGGTAAAATTGCAAACAGCTAAAATTATGAACAAAGCAAACTATAACCTGCTACCCAAGAAAGTACAACAATTCTTCTCAACTAAAGAGGAGAAATATAACCTTAGAGGAAAAAGTAACTTAAAACATTTGTATGCACGTACAACATTTAATACCTTTAGCATATCAGTATGTGGAATTAAACTATGGAATGGATTAAGCAAAGAAGTTAAACAATGTACTAATATGATCCAGTTTAAGAGGTTGTTCAAATGTATAGTTTTTACAAAGTCCAAGGATGAAGAATTATGAGAAATACCTTCAACCTTATTGAAAACGGGATATTCTTCATCTCAGCATGTTTATCATGACTGACTTAATTACATATTGCAAGAACTGCTGTATTAATCATTCACTGATGTAATTGTGTTACAAAAAGAAGACCGTAAATGAACATATGTATTTGTAAACACTCTGAAGTGGGGAAGGGGTAGGATCAAATAAGCTTTGCTTCTTCCTACTCCTTTTCGGACATGATGTAAAGAGAAATGATATGAAACTATGTGAGATGTATTATACTGTAAGCGTGTTCACGTTCGAAATAAACTCATCTCAATCAATCAATCAATCACCATCTTTCAGTTCAGATTGTGACTCTATGAGCCAACCCACGTTACGCATAAATCATATAGCCTACTACCATGTCAATACACAAAGTAGAACATCATTACATGTAATGCATTATATTGTGCCAAGCAAATACCAAGAAACCGCACTTAGCCGGGCTAATGTTGGAATGTATTTCTTCAGCATATCTGCATATTGAGAACCAAATAGGCACTGACACTACCCATATCCACATAGGTTTTATTTGTCGAAAATATATTTTGCCTTGTCAGTTGGATGACACATCGACATACAGGCATACATTTCCCCCGTTAGCCTGTATGTCGATGTGTCATTGACCGGGCTAGCATTTGATTGATTGATTGAAACTTGTATTAGTAGATTGCACAGTACAGTACATATTCCGTACAATTGACCACTAAATGGTAACACCCGAATAAGTTTTTCGACTTGTTTAAACTTGCAACCATGCAAATTTTGCATTTCCTTTGGAAATCGAGGTCCCAGAGTCTGGAGGAAGACAGGAGAGGCACAGGATCCATGTTGCCTGAAGTCTAGTGTAAAGTTTCCACCATCAGTGATGGTTTGGGGTGCCATGTCATCTGCTGGTGTCGGTCCACTCTGTTTCCTGAGATCCAGGGTCAACGCAGCCGTCTACCAGCAAGTTTTAGAGCACTTCATGCTTCCTGCTGCTGACCTGCTCTATGGAGATGTAGATTTCAAGTTCCAACAGGACTTGGCGCCTGCACACAGCGCAAAATCTACCCGTGCCTGGTTTACGGACCATGGTATTTCTGTTCTAAATTGGCCCGCCAACTCCCCTGACCTTAGCCCCATAGAAAATCTGTGGGGTATTGTGAAAAGGAAGATGCAGAATGCCAGACCCAAAAACGCAGAAGAGTTGAAGGCCACTATCAGAGCAACCTGGGCTCTCATAACACCTGAGCAGTGCCAGAAACTCATCGACTCCATGCCACGCCGCATTAACGCAGTAATTGAGGCAAAAGGAGCTCCAACCAAGTATTGAGTATTGCACATGCTCATATTTTTCATTTTCATACTTTTCAGTTGGCCAACATTTCTAAAAATCCCTTTTTTGTATTAGCCTTAAGTAATATTCTAATTTTGTGACACACGGAATTTTGGATTTTCATTTGTTGCCACTTCAAATGATCAAAATTAAATGAAATAAACATTTGAATGCATCAGTCTGTGTGCAATGAATAAATATAATGTACAAGTTACACCTTTTGAATGCAATTACTGAAATAAATCAAGTTTTTCAAAATATTCTAATTTACTGGCTTTTACCTGTATAGTTTACATACGAAATGTCAATTTCCATTTATTACAAGTAATAAGAAAACGTAAATGCCTTACTTACCTATCAAGGAGGAAATTAGGAAGTTTGGCGTCAGATGAAAAAAATCTTCTCCGCCTTCAATCGTCTCCATCTTTCAAAGGCACCCCCGATACAAATCCTCATTTTGTTCCTGGCTTTGTCATGAATAAGTTGAGAATCGTAACAACGCTTTTTAGATTTACTAAGGTCTGACATGTTTAGTAACTTTACCAGTGGCAGTAGTTAGACAAAGAGGGCGGTGCGTATCTGGCAACCTGGATGTGACACACTCACAGACTTTCTAATTGGTCAAACGGTTCAGGGCGGGGTATCGAAATGAAAACAATAACAAGATTTCGGGGCTGTAAATCTAATTTTGAAATGAGCATATCCCGGCTGAACTACCGTTATCAGTTATAAAGGTATTCAAAAAGAACATGATTTATTAATGCCTTTTGACATACCAGGGCCATTTAATAATGACTTGACATTAAATTATTACATATGGCTCCTTTAACATCTTTTTACACTTGTATCAGGCTTAGGAATGTTCCATTTTTACTACTAAATCTTAAATGAAGGTGACAGTTTGACCCTGGAACAGATTGTTTTAAAGCATGAGCGCAGTGCAGCGAGTGAAACGTGAAGCGCCACAAATTGAGCATGTATTGTGGGTGTGAGTGACGAAGGAAATGTTTATTTCTTGCCTTGTGAGATAAAAGCAACAGCAGTTTTTCCCAGAGGAAGAAAAGGGGCGGAGTCTTGCCCGGTTTGTCATAAAGTCTCTGAGTCAAGCAGACTGGACTCAGTGAGACATGAGGACACATGATCATCAGCAGCATCAAAGGTCAGTTTCCAGATGTAATCCTACGTCTTCGTGGGTTTATTTTTTTTCTGTCTCTGCTTTTGAGCAGCTTCACCATGTGACCCCCTCCTGGCGCCACCATGGAGGACTTCCTACCTGGTCCCCACAACATGTCCTGGTCCAACTGCACCAACGCCACCCGGGCCAACCCTTTGAAACGCAACGACGAGGTGGCCAAAGCCGAGGTGGCCGTGCTGGTTCTGGTTCTGCTGCTGGCCCTGGGCGGCAACCTGAGCGTCCTGTGGGCCGTGCACGCCGCCAAGCAGCGCCAGTCTCGGATGCTCTACTTCATGTGGCACCTGAGCATCGCCGACTTGGTGGTGGCGGTCTTCCAGGTGCTCCCACAGCTCATTTGGGACATCACGTTCAGGTTCTACGGGCCCGACGTGCTGTGCCGGCTGATTAAGTACTCCCAGGTGGTGGGCATGTTTGCGTCCACCTACATGCTGGTGCTGATGTCCATCGACAGGTGCTTGGCCATTTGTCAGCCGCTCAGACCGGCGCACACCACAAGGGACCGCATGTGCGTGGGCATGTCCTGGTTGCTCAGTCTCATCTTCAGCACGCCTCAGGTGTACATCTTCTCCATGCAGGACGTCGGGGACGGCGTGTACGACTGCTGGGGGGACTTTGTGCAGCCGTGGGGGGCCAAGGCCTACGTGACCTGGATGAGCCTGAGCATCTACATCCTCCCTATGGGCGTCCTCAGCGTCTGCTACGGTCTGATTTGCCTGAAAATATGGCAGAACTTCAACCTCAAGACCAGGAAAGAACACTTCCTGGCTCAGGCCCCCAAGGGCGCGCACCACCTGTGTCGCGTGAGCAGCGTCAGGCTCATATCCAAGGCCAAGATACGCACCGTCAAGATGACTTTTGTGGTGGTGCTGGCCTACGTCTTGTGCTGGACTCCTTTTTTCTTTGTCCAGATGTGGTCTGCCTGGGACCCTGCAGCTCCCAGAGAAGGTAGGACACTCTTTACACTCACCTCTAATACATTTTTTACATTCATTATGACCAGATATGTCCGATAATATCGGCAGGCCGATAAATGCTTTAAAAATGTAATATCGGAAATTATCAGTATTGGTTTTTTTATTATCGGTATCAGTTTTTTTTATTTTTATTAAATTAACATAAAAAACACAAGATACACTTACAATTAGTGCACCATAAATGCTTTAAAAATGTAACATCGGAAATTATCGGTATCGGTTTTTTATTATCGGTATCAGGTTTTTTTTTGTTGGTTTTTTTATTTTTATTAAATCAACATAAAAAACACAAGATACACTTACAATTAGTGCACCAACCCAAAAAAACTCTTTCCCCCATTTACACTCATTCACACTCATTCACACAAAAGGGTTGTTTCTTTCTGTTATTAATATTCTGGTTCCTACATTATATATCAATATATATCAATACAGTCTGCAAGGGATACAGTCCGTAAGCACACATGATTGTGCGTGCTGCTGGTCCACTAATAGTACTAACCTTTAACAGTTAATTTTACTCATTTTCATTAATTACTATTTTCAATGTAACTGGGAATAAGCGGTAGAAAATGGATGGATGGATGTTTTTATATTTATTTACTTTCTTTTTTATTCAAGAAAATGTTTTTAATTGATTTATCTTATTTTATTAATTTTTTTAAAAAGGTTTTACTTTCTTTTTTATTCAAGAAAATGTTTTTAATTTATTTATCTTTTTTTTTTTTTTTTTTTTTTTTTTTTTTTTTTAAAGGACCTTATCTTCACCATACCTGGTTGTCCAAACTAGGCATAATAATGTGTTAATTCCACGACTGTATATATCGGTATCGGTTGATATCGGTATCGGTAATTAAGAGTTGGACAATATCGGAATATCGGATATCGGCAAAAAGCCATTATCGGACATCCCTAATTATGAAAAAAAAAGTTGAACCCTGGATTAATAAAAGTTAAGAAACTAAAAAATCGGCGGTGTCCAGAGACAATATTGATATTGGTCCAATGTCAGAAAAAAAATGAAGTATGGGTTTATATATCCAAAACGTTCAATACAAGAACTACGATACGAGAAGTTTGTTCTACTCTTGCTGATATCTCTTCTTGCTTGCCTAGCAAACAAAGAACAGCTTTTCTTCATTTGACAACCTTTTAATAATGTTTACTTTAAAACACTATGTCAATATAACTTACATGAAATACAAAATAAATGATGTGTAACAGTACAATGTAAAATAAATGCATTCAAATACATTTGCTAGCTCAACGCTAAATGTATATTCCATAGACATGCTTCAGATTAGCATTACTGATTTTACATGGTGATTTCAACACCTCCAAATGTGTTGATGCAAACTACACCTAAGATGCACGTTTCAAATCTAACAGCTGGTATGTAATAAGTACAGTACTTAGAGTACAAACACTTTGTGGGACTCAACAAAAGACAGGACTGGCATATTCAACTTAATGGCAAAGACTACTTCCTGACTGCGGCAACACTCCTAGGACAAACTGAAATTAATGCATGCTTGAAAGTTATACTCAGAAGTGTATAACTTAGGCCACCTGGTTATAGTGTCCGCCCTGAGATCGGTAGGTTGTGAGTTCAAACCCCGGCCGAGTCATACCAAAGACTATAAAAATGGGACCCATTACCTCCCTGCTTGGCACTCAGCATCAAGGGTTGGAATTGGGGGTTAAATCACCAAAAATGATTCCCGGGCGCAGCCACCGCTGCTGCCCACTGCTCCCCTCACCTCCCAGGGGGTGATCAAGGGTGATGGGTCAAATGCAGGGAATAATTGTGTGTGTGTGTGACAATCATTGGTACTTTAACTTTTAACTTTAAAACAAAATAAAACGACCAAATATTATACAGTAAGTTCCAGATTCCATTCATCATGCAGATCACAACAACGTATCACTTGATATCCAATCCAATCCAATACACTTTATTTATGCAGCACATTTAAAAGTTTCACAAAGTGCACATGAGTTAAAGCCCACAATTAGAAGCAGGGTAAAACTAAGGACAGTCAATTGTAAAAAATAAACAAAAAACATTTAACTGAAAAGAGATACATCAAAGAAAAGAAAAAAGACTAAAATCACACAACTCTCATGCTGGTTTAAAAGTCAAGGAGTAAAAATATGTTTTAAATCGTGATTTAAAAAAGTCATTAAAGATGGAGCGGTCTAAATAGTGAGAGATATACCGTTTCAAAGTTTTGGAGCAACATCAGAAAATGCACACCCCCCTCTCGATTTAACCGGTCGGGTCTTTGGGACGACAAGAAGAAATTGATCAGCTAACCTCAGAGACCTTGTGTTGTTTTTTTAGAAGGTCTGACATATATTTTGACGCTTATCCATTAGGAGATTTAAAAACAAACAATAATTTCAAATGATCTGGGAGCCAGGGAAGGAATGCTGAAATGGGGGTAATGTTTTTTTGTGCCAGTTAAAAGGCGAGCAGGAGCATTTTGGACGAGCTGTAATCAAGCGACTGAGGCCTGGTTCATTCCAACATAGCGTGAACTGCAGTAGTCCAAACTACCAAATTAAGGCCCGTTAAGCTTTTCAATCTGGCCCGCCGGACATTCCCAAATCTTTTTTTTTTAGGTCATTAAGATGGAAAGTGTAGCTGCCATTATGATGTGCAGTGATGTTTTCAAATGATCGGAAGTCTTGAACTATACAAAGTATTTCAATGGTTGGAATCTGCCTTTTGCATGATATACTAGTGACTATGGTAATCTAATTAGTTACTATGGTAATCGAATTAGTTACTATGATAATCACAGCAGCTCAGACGAGGCACCAAGCAGTGTGGGTGGGGTGCGTTTCCACAGAGTGTTTCCAGAGTGGCCAGCCTGAAATGCGGGTGTCAGGGACAGACGCGGAAGGAGATTTTTACAACAAAGTTATAAAGCTTAGTGATATAACACATATATCAGATTGTAGGTGAGGTTGTTTTTTTTTACCCTTCGCGTTCATATTTCGCTGTGTTTGTTGCATTTTTGTTGCGTTTCGCTTGATTATAAATAATGTTGATCGAGAGGCGGCGTGACGTTCAGTCAATATTCAGTGTTTTATCGTTCATAGTTAATATTGTAAATCCCACATTCTTTATTTTCATGTACATTCTTGGTGTCTCATTCAGTAAAAAAAACCCTCAAAATTCCATTCCATTTTTTAAGGCGGTCTGTCATAACGTTTTCAGCATTCAATCAGACATTATTGTCAGTTTTTGTATTAGTGTTCCTAAAAATCAGATATACCGGCCCCCAGACATGTTTTTTTCTCTACATTTGGCCCCCCGAGTCAAAATAATTGCCAAGGCCTGGATTACCCGCTCAAAGTCGTGAAAAGATCAAACGGATTAGATTTTTGCTAAAAGTCTTAAATGAACAAACTGGATCGAATAACAGAGTTAATCTGCTGTTCCAATTTAAAGTCACTGTCGAACATAAGACCAACATTTTTAACTGTGGGTTTAAAATAAGGCATCAGGAAGTCCAGGTCACTGGGGTGAGCATCCTTGTTTACTTTTGAGAAAAATACAATTATAAAGATACTTTTTATAACACTATACACTACAAAATAAATCAAAAATATTTATTATGATCGGTATCGGCCAGTAGTCAAGGTAACGAATCGAAAAGTGAAAAAGAAACCCCAATAAAAACACTGGAGAATAATAGCAATTTAAATGATGATTAACTTTGTTTTGAAAAAATATCTCATTAAAAACAATCTAATTTTCCTTAAATAAATAATAAGCATCACAGAAATTGTTCATTATTGATAACAAACAAAGACCAAATGTGTTCAGCTTGACTATTACTCAAACCAATCAATAATAATATTCCCAATAACAATGGACCATAGTTTATTATTGTAAAGGCTCATGCTATTGGTACTTTGTGTTGATTGTGCGGGTGTCCTTTATGTTGTGGCCAAATGAAGGGTATTCCAATCATTTCCCCGGCTCGCATAAGATAAGACCTTCATGTTCCAAAGTATTGTGTAACTTTCTTCCCAAGAGTGAAAGAGTGTTATCAGCCAGAGAAGTCCTGCTGAGCCTCTGGGAGAGGAAATGTGTCCGCACATCAAAGTGGGTTTGCTTCCATGAGAACATCATAAAATAAATATAATATTTACATTGTCGTTGTTGTTGAGAAGCTGGTATTTGATAACTACATTATAGTGTAATAATTTTTTTTTTAAAACATAAAAATAAATAATATAATTTCGGAGGAATCTTAAACCTAACCTATGAATTAGGGCCACAACCACTAGGAGGGGGTCACATGATCATAGTGAGGGATTTTGTAAAACTTAATTTTTTTTTCCTTTTAAATGAATCATTCAGTTATAAAAGATGTCATTAAAAGTTAATAAAAGTCAATTTGTTATCAAAGTTTAACAAGTTTGTTTGCATCAAAATATGAATGTGCAACATTATCTAAAATACAAAAACGCTTCATTCCCTCTAGTAGCAGCAAACCCTGCATGGACACTTTTTAACTGTTCATTTAACACAGACGTCATAACGCCATCAAAGCGCACACTTATGCATTCAACACAGACGTCATAAAGCCATCAAAGCTCACATTTATGCATTCAACACAGACATCATAACGCCATCAAAGCGCAAATCAATACATTCAACACAGATATCATGAAGCCATCAAATCTCACATTTATGCATTCAACACATACCTCATAACGCCATCAAAGCTCACTTTTATGCATTGAACATAGACGTCATAACGCCATCGAAGCTCACATTCATGCATTCAACACATACCTCATAACGCCATCAAAGCTCACTTTTATGCATTTAACACAGACGTCATAACGCCATCGAAGCTCACATTCATGCATTCAACACATACCTCATAACGCCATCAAAGCTCACTTTTATGCATTGAACACAGACGTCATAATGCCATCGAAGCTCACATTCATGCCTTCAACACACCTCATAACGCCATCAAAGATCACTTTTATGCATTGAACACAGACGTCATAACGCCTTCAAAGCTCACTTTTATGCATTGAACACAGACATCATAACGCCATCAGAGCTCACTTTTATGCATTGAACATAGTTGTCATAACGCCATCGAAGTTCACATTCATGCATTCAACACATACCTCATAACGCCATCAGAGCTCACTTTTATGCATTGAACATAGATGTCATAACGCCATCAAAGCTCACATTCATGCCTTCAACACACCTCATAACGCCATCAAAGCTCACTTTTATGCATTGAACACAGACGTCATAACGCCATCGAAGCTCACATTTATGCATTCAACACATACCTCATAACGCCATCAAAGCTCACTTTTATGCATTGAACACAGACGTCATAACGCCATCGACGCTCCCATTCATGCATTCAACACATACCTCATAACGCCATCAAAGCTCACTTTTATGCATTGAACACAGACGTCATAATGCCATCGAAGCTCACATTCATGCCTTCAACACACCTCATAACGCCATCAAAGCTCACTTTTATGCATTGAACACAGACGTCATAACGCCATCAAAGCTCACTTTTATGCATTGAACACAGACGTCATAACGCCATCATAGCTCACTTTTATGCATTGAACATAATTGTCATAACGCCATCGAAGCTCACATTCATGCATTCAACACATACCTCATAACGCCATCAGAGCTCACTTTTATGCATTGAACATAGACGTCATAACGCCATCGAAGCTCACATTCATGCCTTCAACACACCTCATAACGCCATCAAAGCTCACTTTTATGCATTGAACACAGACGTCATAACCCCATCAAAGCTCACTTTTATGCATTGAACACAGACGTTATAACGCCATCAGAGCTCACTTTTATGCATTGAACATAGACGTCATAACGCCATCGAAGCTCACATTCATGCATTCAACACATACCTCATAACGCCATCAAAGCTCACTTTTATGCATTGAACACAGACGTCATAACGCCATCAAAGCTCACTTTTATGCATTGAACACAGACGTCATAACGCCATCATAGCTCACTTTTATGCATTGAACATAATTGTCATAACGCCATCGAAGCTCACATTCATGCATTCAACACATACCTCATAACGCCATCAGAGCTCACTTTTATGCATTGAACATAGACGTCATAACGCCATCGAAGCTCACATTCATGCCTTCAACACACCTCATAACGCCATCAAAGCTCACTTTTATGCATTGAACACAGACGTCATAACCCCATCAAAGCTCACTTTTATGCATTGAACACAGACGTCATAACGCCATCAGAGCTCACTTTTATGCATTGAACATAGACGTCATAACGCCATCGAAGCTCACATTCATGCATTCAACACATACCTCATAACGCCATCAAAGCTCACTTTTATGCATTGAACACAGACGTCATAATGCCATCGAAGCTCACATTCATGCCTTCAACACACCTCATAACGCCATCAAAGCTAACTTTTATGCATTGAACACAGATGTCATAATGCCATCAGAGCTCACTTCTAAGCATTCAACACAGACATCATAATGCTATCAAATCTCACATTTATGCATTCAACACAGACGTCATAATGCTATCAAATCTCACATTTATGCATTCAACACATACCTCATAAGAAGAATCAGAATCAGAATCAGCTTTATTGTCATTACGCAAGGTAACGAGATTGAGGCCATTCCATACAGTGCGATGTGTGCACAGGAGCACAGTGTCAAAGCTCACTTTTATGCATTGAACACAGACGTCATAATGCCATCGAAGCTCACATTCATGCCTTCAACACACCTCATAACGCCATCAAAGCTAACTTTTATGAATTGAACACAGACGTCATAACGCCATCAGAGCTCACTTTTATGCATTGAACATAGACGTCATAACGCCATCGAAGCTCACATTTATGCGTTCAACACATACCTCATAACGCCATCAAAGCTCACTTTTATGCATTGAACACAGACGTCATAACGTCATCAGAGCTCACTTTTATGCATTGAACATAGACGTCATAGCGCCATCGAAGCTCACATTCATGCATTCAACACATACCTCATAACGCCATCAAAGCTCACTTTTATGCATTGAACACAGACGTCATAATGCCATCAAAGCTCACTTTTATGCATTGAACACAGATGTCATAACGCCATCAAAGCTCACTTTTATGAATTGAACACAGACGTCATAACGCCATCAGAGCTCACTTTTATGCATTGAACATAGACGTCATAACGCCATCGAAGCTCACATTTATGCGTTCAACACATACCTCATAACGCCATCAAAGCTCACTTTTATGCATTGAACACAGACGTCATAATGCCATCAGAGCTCACTTTTATGCATTGAACATAGACGTCATAACGCCATCGAAGCTCACATTCATGCATTCAACACATACGCCATCAAAACTCACTTTTATGCATTGAACACAGACGTCATAATGTCATCGAAGCTCACATTCATGCCTTTAACACACCTCATAACGCCATCAAAGCTCACTTTTATGCATTGAACACCGATGTCATAATGCCATCGAAGCTCACATTCATGCCTTCAACACACCTCATAACGCCATCAAAGCTCACTTTTATGCATTGAACACAGATGTAATAACGCCATCAAAGCTCACTTTTATGATTTGAACACAGACGCCATAACGCCATCAGAGCTCACTTTTATGCATTGAACATAGACGTCATAACGCCATCGAAGCTCACATTCATGCGTTCAACACATGCCTCATAACGCCATCAAAGCTCACCTTTATGCATTGAACACAGACGTCATAATGCCATCCAAGCTCACATTCATGCCTTCAACACACCTCATAACGCTATCAAAGCTCACTTTTATGCATTGAACACAGATGTCATAACGCCATCAAAGCTCACTTTTATGCATTGAACACAGACGTCATAACGCCATCAGAGCTCACTTTTATGCATTGAACATAGACGTCATAACGCCATCGAAGCTCACATTCATGCATTCAACACATACCTCATAACGCCATCAAAGGTCACTTTTATGCATTGAACACAGACGTCATAATGCCATCGAAGCTCACATTCATGCCTTCAACACACCTCATAACGCCATCAAAGCTCACTTTTATGCATTGAACACAGACGTCATAACGCCATCAAAGCTCACTTCATGCATTTAACACAGATGTCATAACGCTATCGAAGCTCACATTCATGCATTCAACACATATCTCATAACGCCATCAAAGCTCACTTTTATGCATTGAACACAGACGTCATAACGCCATCAAAGCTCACATTCATGCATTCAACACATACCTCATAACGCCATCAAAGCTCACTTTTATGCATTGAACACAGACGTCATAACCCCATCAAAGCTCACTTTTATGCATTGAACACAGACGTCATAACGCCATCAGAGCTCACTTTTATGCATTGAACATAGACGTCATAACGCCATCAAAGCTCACATTCATGCATTCAACACATACCTCATAACGCCATCAAAGCTCACTTTTATGCATTGAACACAGACGTCATAACGCCATCAAAGCTCACTTTTATGCATTGAACACAGACGTCATAACGCCATCATAGCTCACTTTTATGCATTGAACATAATTGTCATAACGCCATCGAAGCTCACATTCATGCATTCAACACATACCTCATAACGCCATCAGAGCTCACTTTTATGCATTGAACATAGACGTCATAACGCCATCGAAGCTCACATTCATGCCTTCAACACACCTCATAACGCCATCAAAGCTCACTTTTATGCATTGAACACAGACGTCATAACCCCATCAAAGCTCACTTTTATGCATTGAACACAGACGTCATAACGCCATCAGAGCTCACTTTTATGCATTGAACATAGACGTCATAACGCCATCGAAGCTCACATTCATGCATTCAACACATACCTCATAACGCCATCAAAGCTCACTTTTATGCATTGAACACAGACGTCATAATGCCATCGAAGCTCACATTCATGCCTTCAACACACCTCATAACGCCATCAAAGCTAACTTTTATGCATTGAACACAGATGTCATAATGCCATCAGAGCTCACTTCTAAGCATTCAACACAGACATCATAATGCTATCAAATCTCACATTTATGCATTCAACACATACCTCATAAGAAGAATCAGAATCAGAATCAGCTTTATTGTCATTACGCAAGGTAACGAGATTGAGGCCATTCCATACAGTGCGATGTGTGCATGCTAGAAAAACAATGTGCAAATATATAAAAATATAAAAAATGTAGAAGTGCAATGAATATGGTGTGAAATGAATATATACATGAAAAAAACAAAAACAAAAACAGGGTGGTTGGTGGAATGGGTTATTGCACCGAAGAGAAGGCAGTTATGAGGGACAATGGGGCAGTCCGTTCAGGATGGTTATGGCCCTGGGGAAGAAGCTGTTCTTTAGCCTGTTTGTTTTGGTTTTAATGCACCTGTAGCGCTTCCCAGAGGGCAGCAGGTGGAACAGGTCAGAGCCAGGGTGGGTGCTGTCCTTGATGATGGCACTGGCTCTGTTGAGGCAGCGGGAGGTGTAGATGTCCGTCAGAGAGGGGAGAGGGCGGCCGATGATCTTCTGAGCCGTCTTGACCACTCTTTGCAGCCTCTCCCTGTCTGCTGCAGTGCAGCTGCCGTACCATACCGTAATACAGTAGGTCAGCAGGCTCTCGATGGACGAGCGGTAGAAGGTCAGCAGCAGGTCAGGCTTCAGGTTGTACTTCCCGAGGACTCTAAGGAAGTGTAGCCGCTGCTGAGCCTTCTTGATGATTGATGTGGTGTTGACTGTCCAGGAGAAGTCATTAGAGATGTGGACTCCAAGGTACCTGAAGGTGTGGACCCTCTCTACACGCTCGCCGTTGATGTAGAGGGGGGCAGGGTCGGTGCTGCTCCTCCTGAAGTCGACGATGATCTCTCTGGTCTTGCTGGTGTTGAGAGCGAGGTTGTTCTCCGAAGACCAGGCCGTCAGCTTCAGGACCTCCTCTCTGTAGGCAGCCTCGTCACCCCTGGAGATGAGCCCGACCACTGTGGTATCGTCGGCAAACTTGACGGTAAGGTTGTCACTGTGGGCCGGACTGCAGTCATGGGTGTAAAGGCAGTAGAGGAGGGGGCTCAGCACACAGCCCTGTGGGGAGCCGATGCTCAGGGTGCGGGAGGATGAGAGGTGCGGGCCCAGTCTCACATTCTGGGGTCGGTCCGTTAGGAAGTCCCTTATCCAGGCGTTTGTGAGAGGGGGGAGGCCAAGAGTGTCCAGTTTATTGCAGAGTCTGTCCGGGATTATTGTATTGAAGGCAGAGCTATAGTCCACAGAGAGCATCCGGACGTAGCTCTGCTGCTGCTCCAGGTGGTTCAGAGCAGACTGGAGAGCAACAGCGATGGCGTCCTCTGTGGACCTGTTCGCCCGGTATGCGAACTGGTGGGGGTCGAAGTCTGGAGGGATATGGTCCTTGATGTGCTGGAGAACAAGTCGCTCGAAGCACTTCATGATTACCGGAGTGAGGGCCACTGGTCGGTAATCATTCAGGCTGGTGATGGGAGACTTCTTCGACACCGGGATTATTGTAGATGACTTCAGGCAGGATGGGATGACTGCCTGAGCCAGGGAGAGGTTGAAGATCCTGGTGAGGGGGGGAGCGAGCTGGTGGGCGCACGTCCTGAGCACCTTTCCAGGTACTCCGTCTGGTCCGGTAGCCTTCCTGGGGTTCACAGCCAGGAGCACTCGTCTGACACTGTGCTCCTGTACAGTGAGTGGAGTGGCGCCGGAGCCCGGTGGGGGCGGGGGCAGGGCTGGAGCAGATGAGTGTCGCTGGGGGGTTTCGAAACGGGCAAAGAAACAGTTAAGCTCCTCTGCCAGTGTCGCACTCTGATCCGCAGTTGTCATATTGCAGCCTCTGAAGTTCGTGATGTCATGAATGCCCCGCCACACCTCCCGTGAGTTTTTGCTGGACAGATGGGACTCTATGCACCTCCTGTGGTCCGCCTTTGCTTTTTAATCCCTCTCTTCAGGTCGGCTCTAGCAACACTGTACAGTGCCCTGTCCCATGACCTGAAGGCTGCGTCGCGGGCCCTGAGGAGTGTGCGGACCTGGCTGGTCATCCAGGGTTTCTTGTTGGGGTAAACCCGGATGGTTTTTTCCACAGTCACATTCCCGATGCAGAACTTTATGTAGTCCAGCACCGTTCCTGTGGCTGTCTCCAGCTCCTGTTGTTGGAAGAGGTCCCAGTCTGTGTGTTGGAAGCAGTCCTGAAGTTTGGGGAGTGCATCGTCAGGCCAGGTCATAACAGTCTTTGTGATAGGCCTGGCCTGGCGTCTGATGGGGGTGTAGGTAGGAGAGAGCAGGAGGGAAAGATGGTCTGACTGTCCAAGCTGGGGGAGGGGTGTAGCTCTGTACGCGTGCTTTATGTTGGTATACACGTGGTCCAGGGTGTTCTTGCCCCTTGTAGAACACTTCACGTGCTGGTAGAACTTAGGGAGTACAGTCTTCAGATTGGCCTTATTAAAATCCCCTGCTATGATATGAACACCGTCGGGGTGGGCCCGCTGCTGTTCGTTGACGGTGTTCAGCAGAAGAGAGAGCGCTGTGTTTACTTTGGCGTCCGGTGGAATATACACAGCCGTGATGATAACAACAGACAGCTCTCTCGGGAGAAAAAAAGGCCGACATCTAACAGACATGTACTCCACGTCCGGGCAACAGTGCTGTTTAGTGATTGTCCCGTTGTTGCACCAGTTCTCATGCACGTAGATACAGAGCCCCCCTCCTCTGCTCTTACCGGAGTCCTTAGTTCTGTCCCGGCGGAGCAGAGTGCGTCCGGCTAGCTGCATGCTAGCATCGGGTATTTCCGGGTGAAGCCAGGTTTCGGTGATAATCATAGCACAACAGTCCCGAACATAGCGGTTTCCAGCAAGTTGTAACTCCAGGTCGTCCATCTTCTGTACAAGGGATCTGGCATTAGAGAGGAACAGGCTCGGTAGAGGTGGCTTGTGGGGTTGTTTCCTAAGCCTGAGCAAGACGCCGGACCTGCGGCCACGCTTCTGCTTCCTCTCCCTCCTCCGTCTGCGCCGTCTCCCAGACCCGACAACAAACCACGGAGAGCCCTGTGCTCTCGCTATGTCATCTAGGATGTTGTGCTCGTGGTGAAAGTCGCTCGAAACAGATATCTGGTGCGAGTTACCGATATCCAAGAGTGACTGGCGGGTGTACCGGGAGTTTGCAGTACAGGTGGTGCACAAAAGGAAAAAAAACATGAAGAAAAGAAGGACGAAAGAGCACTGAAATGGAGAGCCGTAAGTTTTTTTTGTTTTTTTTTTGTTTTTTTTTTTGTTTTGTTTTTATAACGCCATCAAAGCTCACTTTTATGCATTGAACACAGACGTCATAACGCCATCGAAGCTCACATTCATGCCTTCAACACACCTCATAACGCCATCAAAGCTCACTTTTATGCATTGAACACAGACGTCATAACGTCATCAGAGCTCACTTTTATGCATTGAACATAGACGTCATAGCGCCATCGAAGCTCACATTCATGCATTCAACACATACCTCATAACGCCATCAAAGCTCACTTTTATGCATTGAACACAGACGTCATAACGTCATCAGAGCTCACTTTTATGCATTGAACATAGACGTCATAGCGCCATCGAAGCTCACATTCATGCATTCAACACATACCTCATAACGCCATCAAAGCTCACTTTTATGCATTGAACACAGACGTCATAATGCCATCAAAGCTCACTTTTATGCATTGAACACAGATGTCATAACGCCATCAAAGCTCACTTTTATGAATTGAACACAGACGTCATAACGCCATCAGAGCTCACTTTTATGCATTGAACATAGACGTCATAACGCCATCGAAGCTCACATTTATGCGTTCAACACATACCTCATAACGCCATCAAAGCTCACTTTTATGCATTGAACACAGACGTCATAATGCCATCAGAGCTCACTTTTATGCATTGAACATAGACGTCATAACGCCATCGAAGCTCACATTCATGCATTCAACACATACGCCATCAAAACTCACTTTTATGCATTGAACACAGACGTCATAATGTCATCGAAGCTCACATTCATGCCTTTAACACACCTCATAACGCCATCAAAGCTCACTTTTATGCATTGAACACAGATGTCATAATGCCATCGAAGCTCACATTCATGCCTTCAACACACCTCATAACGCCATCAAAGCTCACTTTTATGCATTGAACACAGATGTAATAACGCCATCAAAGCTCACTTTTATGATTTGAACACAGACGCCATAACGCCATCAGAGCTCACTTTTATGCATTGAACATAGACGTCATAACGCCATCGAAGCTCACATTCATGCGTTCAACACATGCCTCATAACGCCATCAAAGCTCACCTTTATGCATTGAACACAGACGTCATAATGCCATCCAAGCTCACATTCATGCCTTCAACACACCTCATAACGCTATCAAAGCTCACTTTTATGCATTGAACACAGATGTCATAACGCCATCAAAGCTCACTTTTATGCATTGAACACAGACGTCATAATGCCATCAAAGCTCACTTTTATGCATTGAACACAGATTTCATAACGCCATCAAAGCTCACTTTTATGAATTGAACACAGACGTCATAACGCCATCAGAGCTCACTTTTATGCATTGAACATAGACGTCATAACGCCATCGAAGCTCACATTTATGCGTTCAACACATACCTCATAACGCCATCAAAGCTCACTTTTATGCATTGAACACAGACGTCATAACGTCATCAGAGCTCACTTTTATGCATTGAACATAGACGTCATAGCGCCATCGAAGCTCACATTCATGCATTCAACACATACCTCATAACGCCATCAAAGCTCACTTTTATGCATTGAACACAGACGTCATAATGCCATCAAAGCTCACTTTTATGCATTGAACACAGATGTCATAACGCCATCAAAGCTCACTTTTATGAATTGAACACAGACGTCATAACGCCATCAGAGCTCACTTTTATGCATTGAACATAGACGTCATAACGCCATCGAAGCTCACATTTATGCGTTCAACACATACCTCATAACGCCATCAAAGCTCACTTTTATGCATTGAACACAGACGTCATAATGCCATCAGAGCTCACTTTTATGCATTGAACATAGACGTCATAACGCCATCGAAGCTCACATTCATGCATTCAACACATACGCCATCAAAACTCACTTTTATGCATTGAACACAGACGTCATAATGTCATCGAAGCTCACATTCATGCCTTTAACACACCTCATAACGCCATCAAAGCTCACTTTTATGCATTGAACACCGATGTCATAATGCCATCGAAGCTCACATTCATGCCTTCAACACACCTCATAACGCCATCAAAGCTCACTTTTATGCATTGAACACAGATGTAATAACGCCATCAAAGCTCACTTTTATGATTTGAACACAGACGCCATAACGCCATCAGAGCTCACTTTTATGCATTGAACATAGACGTCATAACGCCATCGAAGCTCACATTCATGCATTCAACACATACGCCATCAAAACTCACTTTTATGCATTGAACACAGACGTCATAATGTCATCGAAGCTCACATTCATGCCTTTAACACACCTCATAACGCCATCAAAGCTCACTTTTATGCATTGAACACAGATGTCATAATGCCATCGAAGCTCACATTCATGCCTTCAACACACCTCATAACGCCATCAAAGCTCACTTTTATGCATTGAACACAGATGTAATAACGCCATCAAAGCTCACTTTTATGATTTGAACACAGACGCCATAACGCCATCAGAGCTCACTTTTATGCATTGAACATAGACGTCATAACGCCATCGAAGCTCACATTCATGCGTTCAACACATGCCTCATAACGCCATCAAAGCTCACCTTTATGCATTGAACACAGACGTCATAATGCCATCCAAGCTCACATTCATGCCTTCAACACACCTCATAACGCTATCAAAGCTCACTTTTATGCATTGAACACAGATGTCATAACGCCATCAAAGCTCACTTTTATGCATTGAACACAGACGTCATAATGCCATCAAAGCTCACTTTTATGCATTGAACACAGATTTCATAACGCCATCAAAGCTCACTTTTATGAATTGAACACAGACGTCATAACGCCATCAGAGCTCACTTTTATGCATTGAACATAGACGTCATAACGCCATCGAAGCTCACATTTATGCGTTCAACACATACCTCATAACGCCATCAAAGCTCACTTTTATGCATTGAACACAGACGTCATAACGTCATCAGAGCTCACTTTTATGCATTGAACATAGACGTCATAGCGCCATCGAAGCTCACATTCATGCATTCAACACATACCTCATAACGCCATCAAAGCTCACTTTTATGCATTGAACACAGACGTCATAATGCCATCAAAGCTCACTTTTATGCATTGAACACAGATGTCATAACGCCATCAAAGCTCACTTTTATGAATTGAACACAGACGTCATAACGCCATCAGAGCTCACTTTTATGCATTGAACATAGACGTCATAACGCCATCGAAGCTCACATTTATGCGTTCAACACATACCTCATAACGCCATCAAAGCTCACTTTTATGCATTGAACACAGACGTCATAATGCCATCAGAGCTCACTTTTATGCATTGAACATAGACGTCATAACGCCATCGAAGCTCACATTCATGCATTCAACACATACGCCATCAAAACTCACTTTTATGCATTGAACACAGACGTCATAATGTCATCGAAGCTCACATTCATGCCTTTAACACACCTCATAACGCCATCAAAGCTCACTTTTATGCATTGAACACCGATGTCATAATGCCATCGAAGCTCACATTCATGCCTTCAACACACCTCATAACGCCATCAAAGCTCACTTTTATGCATTGAACACAGATGTAATAACGCCATCAAAGCTCACTTTTATGATTTGAACACAGACGCCATAACGCCATCAGAGCTCACTTTTATGCATTGAACATAGACGTCATAACGCCATCGAAGCTCACATTCATGCGTTCAACACATGCCTCATAACGCCATCAAAGCTCACCTTTATGCATTGAACACAGACGTCATAATGCCATCCAAGCTCACATTCATGCCTTCAACACACCTCATAACGCTATCAAAGCTCACTTTTATGCATTGAACACAGATGTCATAACGCCATCAAAGCTCACTTTTATGCATTGAACACAGACGTCATAACGCCATCAGAGCTCACTTTTATGCATTGAACATAGACGTCATAACGCCATCGAAGCTCACATTCATGCATTCAACACATACCTCATAACGCCATCAAAGGTCACTTTTATGCATTGAACACAGACGTCATAATGCCATCGAAGCTCACATTCATGCCTTCAACACACCTCATAACGCCATCAAAGCTCACTTTTATGCATTGAACACAGACGTCATAACGCCATCAAAGCGCACTTTTATGCATTTAACACAGATGTCATAACGCTATCGAAGCTCACATTCATGCATTCAACACATATCTCATAACGCCATCAAAGCTCACTTTTATGCATTGAACACAGACGTCATAACGCCATCAAAGCTCACATTCATGCATTCAACACATACCTCATAACGCCATCAAAGCTCACTTTTATGCATTGAACACAGACGTCATAACGCCATCAAAGCTCACATTCATGCATTCAACACATATCTCATAACGCCATCAAAGCTCACTTTTATGCATTTAACACAGATGTCATAACGCTATCGAAGCTCACATTCATGCATTCAACACATACCTCATAACGCCATCAAAGCTCACTTTTATGCATTGAACACAGACGTCATAACGCCATCAAAGCTCACATTCATGCATTCAACACATACCTCATAACGCCATCAAAGCTCACTTTTATGCACTGAACATAGACGTCATAATGCCATTGAAGCTCACATTCATGCCTTCAACACACCTCATAACGCCATCAGAGCTCACTTTTATGCATTGAACATAGACAACACAACGCCATCGAATCTCACATTCATGCATTCAACACATATCTCATAACGCCATCAAAGCTCACTTTTATGCATTGAACATAGACGTCATAACGCCATCGAAGCTCACATTCATGCATTCAACACATATCTCATAACGCCATCAAAGCTCACTTTTATGCATTGAACACAGACGTCATAACGCCATCGAAGCTCACATTCATGCATTCAACACATATCTCATAACGCCATCAAAGCTCACTTTTATGCATTTAACACAGACGTCATAACGCTATCGAAGCTCACATTCATGCATTCAACACAGACATCATAGCGCCATCAAAGCGCAAATCAATACATTCAACACAGATATCATGAAGCCATCAAATCTCACATTTATGCATTCAACACATACCTCATAACGCCATCAAAGCTCACTTTTATGCATTGAACACAGACGTCATAACGCCATCAAAGCTCACATTCATGCATTCAACACATACCTCATAACGCCATCAAAGCTCACTTTTATGCATTCAACACAGATGTCATAACGCCATCAAATCTCACATTCATGCATTCAACACATACCTCATAACGCCATCAAAGCTCACTTTTATGCATTGAACACAGACGTCATAACGCCATCAAAGCTCACATTCATGCATTCAACACATACCTCATAACGCCATCAAAGCTCACTTTTATGCACTGAACATAGACGTCATAATGCCATTGAAGCTCACATTCATGCCTTCAACACACCTCATAACGCCATCAGAGCTCACTTTTATGCATTGAACATAGACAACACAACGCCATCGAAGCTCACATTCATGCATTCAACACATATCTCATAACGCCATCAAAGCTCACTTTTATGCATTGAACATAGACGTCATAACGCCATCGAAGCTCACATTCATGCATTCAACACATATCTCATAACGCCATCAAAGCTCACTTTTATGCATTGAACACAGACGTCATAACGCCATCGAAGCTCACATTCATGCATTCAACACAGACATCATAGCGCCATCAAAGCGCAAATCAATACATTCAACACAGATATCATGAAGCCATCAAATCTCACATTTATGCATTCAACACATACCTCATAACGCCATCAAAGCTCACTTTTATGCATTGAACATAGACGTCATAACGCCATCGAAGCTCACATTCATGCATTCAACACATATCTCATAACGCCATCAAAGCTCACTTTTATGCATTGAACACAGACGTCATAACGCCATCGAAGCTCACATTCATGCATTCAACACAGACATCATAGCGCCATCAAAGCGCAAATCAATACATTCAACACAGATATCATGAAGCCATCAAATCTCACATTTATGCATTCAACACATACCTCATAACGCCATCAAAGCTCACTTTTATGCATTGAACATAGACGTCATAACGCCATCGAAGCTCACATTCATGCATTCAACACATATCTCATAACGCCATCAAAGCTCACTTTTATGCATTGAACACAGACGTCATAACGCCATCGAAGCTCACATTCATGCATTCAACACAGACATCATAGCGCCATCAAAGCGCAAATCAATACATTAAACACAGATATCATGAAGCCATCAAATCTCACATTTATGCATTCAACACATACCTCATAACGCCATCAAAGCTCACTTTTATGCATTGAACATAGACGTCATAACGCCATCGAAGCTCACATTCATGCATTCAACACATATCTCATAACGCCATCAAAGCTCACTTTTATGCATTGAACACAGACGTCATAACGCCATCAAAGCTCACTTTTATGCATTGAACACAGACGTCAAAACGCCATCAAAGCTCACATTCATGCATTCAACACATATCTCATAACGCCATCAAAGCTCACTTTTATGCATTTAACACAGATGTCATAACGCTATCGAAGCTCACATTCATGCATTCAACACATATCTCATAACGCCATCAAAGCTCACTTTTATGCATTGAACACAGACGTCATAACGCCATCAAAGCTCACTTTTATGCATTGAACACAGACGTCATAACGCCATCGAAGCTCACATTCATGCATTCAACACAGACATCATAGCGCCATCAAAGCGCAAATCAATACATTCAACACAGATATCATGAAGCCATCAAATCTCACATTTATGCATTCAACACATACCTCATAACGCCATCAAAGCTCACTTTTATGCATTGAACATAGACGTCATAACGCCATCGAAGCTCACATTCATGCATTCAACACATATCTCATAACGCCATCAAAGCTCACTTTTATGCATTGAACACAGACGTCATAACGCCATCGAAGCTCACATTCATGCATTCAACACAGACATCATAGCGCCATCAAAGCGCAAATCAATACATTCAACACAGATATCATGAAGCCATCAAATCTCACATTTATGCATTCAACACATACCTCATAACGCCATCAAAGCTCACTTTTATGCATTGAACATAGACGTCATAACGCCATCGAAGCTCACATTCATGCATTCAACACATATCTCATAACGCCATCAAAGCTCACTTTTATGCATTGAACACAGACGTCATAACGCCATCGAAGCTCACATTCATGCATTCAACACAGACATCATAGCGCCATCAAAGCGCAAATCAATACATTCAACACAGATATCATGAAGCCATCAAATCTCACATTTATGCATTCAACACATACCTCATAACGCCATCAAAGCTCACTTTTATGCATTGAACATAGACGTCATAACGCCATCGAAGCTCACATTCATGCATTCAACACATATCTCATAACGCCATCAAAGCTCACTTTTATGCATTGAACACAGACGTCATAACGCCATCAAAGCTCACTTTTATGCATTGAACACAGACGTCAAAACGCCATCAAAGCTCACATTCATGCATTCAACACATATCTCATAACGCCATCAAAGCTCACTTTTATGCATTTAACACAGATGTCATAACGCTATCGAAGCTCACATTCATGCATTCAACACATATCTCATAACGCCATCAAAGCTCACTTTTATGCATTGAACACAGACGTCATAACGCCATCAAAGCTCACATTCATGCATTCAACACATACCTCATAACGCCATCAAAGCTCACTTTTATGCACTGAACATAGACGTCATAATGCCATTGAAGCTCACATTCATGCCTTCAACACACCTCATAACGCCATCAGAGCTCACTTTTATGCATTGAACATAGACAACACAACGCCATCGAATCTCAAATTCATGCATTCAACACATATCTCATAACGCCATCAAAGCTCACTTTTATGCATTGAACATAGACGTCATAACGCCATCGAAGCTCACATTCATGCATTCAACACATATCTCATAACGCCATCAAAGCTCACTTTTATGCATTGAACACAGACGTCATAACGCCATCGAAGCTCACATTCATGCATTCAACACATATCTCATAACGCCATCAAAGCTCACTTTTATGCATTTAACACAGACGTCATAACGCTATCGAAGCTCACATTCATGCATTCAACACATACCTCATAACGCCATCAAAGCTCACTTTTATGCATTGAACACAGACGTCATAACGCCATCAAAGCTCACATTCATGCATTCAACACATACCTCATAACGCCATCAAAGCTCACTTTTATGCATTTAACACAGATGTCATAACGCTATCGAAGCTCACATTCATGCATTCAACACATACCTCATAACGCCATCAAAGCTCACTTTTATGCATTGAACACAGACGTCATAACGCCATCAAAGCTCACATTCATGCATTCAACACATACCTCATAACGCCATCAAAGCTCACTTTTATGCATTGAACACAGACGTCATAACGCCATCAAAGCTCACATTCATGCATTCAACACATATCTCATAACGCCATCAAAGCTCACTTTTATGCATTTAACACAGATGTCATAACGCTATCGAAGCTCACATTCATGCATTCAACACATATCTCATAACGCCATCAAAGCTCACTTTTATGCATTGAACACAGACGTCATAACGCCATCAAAGCTCACATTCATGCATTCAACACATACCTCATAACGCCATCAAAGCTCACTTTTATGCACTGAACATAGACGTCATAATGCCATTGAAGCTCACATTCATGCCTTCAACACACCTCATAACGCCATCAGAGCTCACTTTTATGCATTGAACATAGACAACACAACGCCATCGAATCTCACATTCATGCATTCAACACATATCTCATAACGCCATCAAAGCTCACTTTTATGCATTGAACATAGACGTCATAACGCCATCGAAGCTCACATTCATGCATTCAACACATATCTCATAACGCCATCAAAGCTCACTTTTATGCATTGAACACAGACGTCATAACGCCATCGAAGCTCACATTCATGCATTCAACACATATCTCATAACGCCATCAAAGCTCACTTTTATGCATTTAACACAGACGTCATAACGCTATCGAAGCTCACATTCATGCATTCAACACATACCTCATAACGCCATCAAAGCTCACTTTTATGCATTGAACACAGACGTCATAACGCCATCAAAGCTCACATTCATGCATTCAACACATACCTCATAACGCCATCAAAGCTCACTTTTATGCATTTAACACAGATGTCATAACGCCATCAAATCTCACATTCATGCATTCAACACATATCTCATAACGCCATCAAAGCTCACTTTTATGCATTGAACACAGACGTCATAACGCCATCAAAGCTCACATTCATGCATTCAACACATACCTCATAACGCCATCAAAGCTCACTTTTATGCACTGAACATAGACGTCATAATGCCATTGAAGCTCACATTCATGCCTTCAACACACCTCATAACGCCATCAGAGCTCACTTTTATGCATTGAACATAGACAACACAACGCCATCGAAGCTCACATTCATGCATTCAACACATATCTCATAACGCCATCAAAGCTCACTTTTATGCATTGAACATAGACGTCATAACGCCATCGAAGCTCACATTCATGCATTCAACACATATCTCATAACGCCATCAAAGCTCACTTTTATGCATTGAACACAGACGTCATAACGCCATCGAAGCTCACATTCATGCATTCAACACAGACATCATAGCGCCATCAAAGCGCAAATCAATACATTCAACACAGATATCATGAAGCCATCAAATCTCACATTTATGCATTCAACACATACCTCATAACGCCATCAAAGCTCACTTTTATGCATTGAACATAGACGTCATAACGCCATCGAAGCTCACATTCATGCATTCAACACATATCTCATAACGCCATCAAAGCTCACTTTTATGCATTGAACACAGACGTCATAACGCCATCGAAGCTCACATTCATGCATTCAACACAGACATCATAGCGCCATCAAAGCGCAAATCAATACATTCAACACAGATATCATGAAGCCATCAAATCTCACATTTATGCATTCAACACATACCTCATAACGCCATCAAAGCTCACTTTTATGCATTGAACATAGACGTCATAACGCCATCGAAGCTCACATTCATGCATTCAACACATATCTCATAACGCCATCAAAGCTCACTTTTATGCATTGAACACAGACGTCATAACGCCATCGAAGCTCACATTCATGCATTCAACACAGACATCATAGCGCCATCAAAGCGCAAATCAATACATTCAACACAGATATCATGAAGCCATCAAATCTCACATTTATGCATTCAACACATACCTCATAACGCCATCAAAGCTCACTTTTATGCATTGAACATAGACGTCATAACGCCATCGAAGCTCACATTCATGCATTCAACACATATCTCATAACGCCATCAAAGCTCACTTTTATGCATTGAACACAGACGTCATAACGCCATCGAAGCTCACATTCATGCATTCAACACATCTCATAACATCATCAAAGCTCACTTTTATGCTTTGAACACAGACGTCATAACGCCATCAGAGCTCACCTTTAAGCATTCAACACAGACATCATAACGCCATCAGAGCTCACTTTTAAGCATTCAACACAGACATCATAACGCCATCAAATCTCACATTTTATGCATTGAACACATACCTCATAACGCCATCACCTTACCTCCTTTTGCACTATTTTTCTTTCTTTTCTTCCTACGTTTTGCATATTTGTAGACTGGAGTTGATTTTAATCTGATTGTACCTGTGTATAGTGACAATAAAAGGCATTCTATTCTATTCTATTCTATTCTATTAAAGCTCACTTGTATGCATTGAACACAGACGTCATAACGCATCAGAGCTCACTTTTAAGCATTCAACGCATGCCTCATAATGCTTTTAAAGTTCACTTTTATGCATTGAACACAGACGTCATAACGCCATAAATTTGTGGGACGGCGCATTTTGGTTGGTAGAGCAGCCGTGCCAGCAACTTAAGGGTTCCAGGTTCGATCCTCGCTTCCACCATCCTAGTTACTGCGTGTCCATCCTAGTCACTTGTGTCCTTGGGCAAGACATTTCACCCACCTGCTCCCAGTGCCACCCACACAGGTTTAAATGCAACTTAGATCTACTGCTAACGATGGATTCTGATGCGTCATCTATGTTGCTGCTTCTTGATCTTAGCGCTGCTTTCGATACCGTCGATCATAATATTTTATTTGAGCGTATCAAAACACGTATTGGTATGTCAGACTTAGCTTTGTCGTGGTTTAACTCTTATCTTACTGACAGGATGCAATGCGTCTCCCATAATAATGTGACCTCGGACTATGTTAAGGTAACGTGCGGAGTTCCTCAGGGTTCGGTTCTTGGCCCTGCACTCTTTAGCATTTACATGCTGCCGCTAGGCGACATCATACGCAAATACGGTGTTAGCTTTCATTGCTATGCTGATGACACCCAACTCTACATGCCCCTAAAGCTGACCAACACGCCGGATTGTAGTCAGCTGGAGGCGTGTCTTAATGAAATTAAACAATGGATGTCCGCTAACTTCTTGCAACTCAACGCCAAGAAAACGGAAATGCTGATTATCGGTCCTGCTAAACACCGACATTTATTTAATAATACCACCTTAACATTTGACAACCAAACAATTACCACAAGGCGAATCAGTAAAGAATCTGGGTATTATCTTCCACCCAACTCTCTCGTTTGAATCACACATTAAGAGTGTTACTAAAACGGCCTTCTTTCATCTCCGTAATATCGCTAAAATTCGTTCTATTTTATCCACTAGCGACGCTGAGATCATTATTCATGCGTTCGTTACGTCTCGTCTCGACTACTGTAACGTATTATTTTCGGGTCTCCCTATGTCTAGCATTAAAAGATTACAGTTGGTACAAAATGCGGCTGCTAGACTTTTGACAAGAACAAGAAAGTTTGATCATATTACGCCTATACTGGCTCACCTGCACTGGCTTCCTGTGCACTTAAGATGTGACTTTAAGGTTTTACTACTTACGTATAAAATACTACACGGTCTAGCTCCGTCCTATCTTGTCGATTGCATTGTACCATATGTCCCGGCAAGAAATCTGCGTTCAAAGAACTCCGGCTTATTAGTGATTCCCAGAGCCCAAAAAAAGTCTGCGGGCTATAGAGCGTTTTCTATTCGGGCTCCAGTACTATGGAATGCCCCCCGGTAACAATTAGAGATGCTACCTCAGTAGAAGCATTTAAGTCCCATCTTAAAACTCATTTGTATACTCTAGCCTTTAAATAGCCCCCCTGTTAGACCAGTTGATCTGCCGTTTCTTTTCTTTTCTCCTCTGCTCCCCTTTTCCTTGAGGGGGGGGGGGGGCACAGGTCCGGTGGCCATGGATGAAGTGCTGGCTGTCCAGAGTCGGGACCCGGGGTGGACCACTCGCCTGTGCATCGGCTGGGAACATCTCTACGCTGCTGACCCGTCTCCGCTCGGGATGGTGTCCTGCTGGCCCCACTATGGACTGGACTCTTACTATTATGTTGGATCCACTATGGACTGGACTCTCACAATATTATGTCAGACCCACTCGACATCCATTGCTTTCGGTCTCCCCTAGAGGGGGGCGGTTACCCACATATGCGGTCCTCTCCAAGGTTTCTCATAGTCATTCACATCGACGTCCCACTGGGGTGAGTTTTTCCTTGCCCGTATGTGGGCTTTGTACCGAGGATGTCGTTGTGGCTTGTGCAGCCCTTTGAGACACTTGTGATTTAGGGCTATATAAATAAAGATTGATTGATTGATTGATTAGACAATCTGTATCACTATGTAAAGTGCTTTGAGTCGCTAGAGAAAAGCGCTATATAAATATAATTCATTATACATCAAAGCTCACATTTATGCATTTTAACATAGACGTCATAACGCCATCAAAGCGCACGATTATGCATCCAAAACAAAGCACCAACATTTGGGAACCAGGAGGAGATAGATGAGTGAAGAAAGTGTGGCAGCATCAGACAAAGTCAGGTTTAAGTTTCACTTTTGCATCATTTTGTTGTACTTTTTAGAGCAATGACAGTACAGTTCTATTTTATTTGATTCTATTTATGCGTTCAACACAGACGTCATAACCCCATCAAAGCTCACGCACAGCAACAATATTTTGGTAACAAGGAAGAAGAAATGTAAATATATAATAAATTATGAAGTTCTGCGATGAGGTGGCGACTTGTCCAGGGTGTACCCCGCCTTCCGCCCGATTGTAGCTGAGATAGGCTCCAGCGCCCCCCGCGACCCCAAAGGGAATAAGCGGTAGAACATGGAAGGATGGATGGAAATTATGAAGTTATTACATTTTACTTTTGCATCTCATAGCTCATAACTGTAATACATTCAAGAACCCCTTTTTAAAAGGATGAATCAGCTACTCTCTACATTGCATTATGAGTTAAAGGAAAACTTGACATACACTATATTGCCAAAAGTATTTGGCTACCCATCCAAATGATCAAACTCAGGTGTCCTAATCACTTGGTGTGTAAAATCAAGCACTTAGGCATGGAGACTGTTTCTACAAACATTTGTGAAAGAATGGGGCCGCTCTCAGGAGCTCAGTGATTTCCAGCGTGGAACTGTCATAGGATGCCACCTGTGCAACAAATCCAGTCATGAACAACAGCAACTCAGCCACGAAGTGGTAGGCCACGTAAACTGACAGAGAGAGGTCAGCTGAAGCGTATAGTGCAAATAGGTCGCCAACTTTCTGCACAGTCAGTTGCTACAGAGCACCAAAATTTCATGTGACCTTCCTATTAGCCCACGCACAGTACGCAGAGAGTTTCATGGAATGGGTTTCCATGGCCGAGCAACTGCATCTAAGTCCAATCCAAACCGTTGGATGCAGTGGCAGTGGTGTAAAGCAGTGGTCCCCAACCACCGGGCCATGGCCCGGTACCGGTCCGTGGATCGATTGGTACCGGGCCGCACAAGAAATAACAAAAATAAAAAAAATACAACTTTTTTTTTTGTTTGTTAAATCAACATAAAAAACACAAGATACACTTACAATTAGTGCACCAACCCAAACCCCCACCCCACTCATTCACACTCATTCGCACAAAATTGTTGTTTCTTTCTGTTATTAATATTTCTGGTTCCTACATAATACATCAATATAGATTAATACAGTCTGCAGGGATACAGTCCGTAAGCACACATGATTGTATTTTTTTATGACAGAAAAAAAACAAAAAACATATACCATATCCCACCCCCCACACCCCCTGGTCCGTGGGACACATTTTCAAGCGTTGACCGGTCCGCAGCTACAAAAAGGTTGGGTACCACTGGTGTAAAGTACGTCGCCACTGGACTCTAGAGCAGTGGAGACGCGTTCTCTGGAGTGATGAATCACGCTTTTCCATCTGGCAATCTGATGGACGAGTCTGGGTTTGGAGGTTGCCAGGAGAACGGTACATTTTGGACTGCATTGTGCCGGGTGTGAAATTTGGTGGAGGAGGAATTATGGTCTGGGGTTGTTTTTCAGGAGTTGGGCTTGGCCCCTTAGTTCCAGTGAAAGGAACTTTGAATGCTCCAAGACACCAAAACATTTTGGACAATTCCATGCTCCCAACCTTGTGGGAACAGTTTGGAGCGGGCCCCTTCCTCTTCCAACATGACTGTGCACTAGTACACAAAGCAAGGTCCATAAAGACATGGATGACAGAGTCTGGTGTGGATGAACTTGACTGGCCTGCACAGAGTCCTGACCTGAACCCGATAGAACACCTTTGGAATGAATTAGAATGGAGACTTCTCGACCAACATCAGTGTGTGACCTCACCAATTCACTTTTGGAAGAATGGTGGAAAATTCCTATAAACACACTCCGCAACCTTGTGGACAGCCTTCCCAGAAGAGTTGAAGCTGTAATAGCTGCAAAAGGTGGACCGACATCATATTAAACCCTTTGGGTTAGTAATAGGATGGCACTTCAAGTTCATATGTGAGTCAAGGCAGGTGACCAAATACTTTTGGCAATATAGTGTATTTATAATCATATTTAAGTGAATAATAACATGTTGTATGATTATTAAAACTCACATTCTGGCTACTTTATATTTTGTTGTTAAGGTTTTTGTGAAAATATTTAAAAAAATAAAACACCAAATAATTTAGGGGGTTTTAAGAATATTTTAAGTTGTCTTTAAATCCCTGAAAAGGTCAAATGACGCCACTGGTTGGATCGCCTAAGGAAAAACATTATTGATGAAACAAAGAAATAAGCATACGTTTTTACATGTTTTAAAAGTGAATTTATTTTTAGTGTCATGGAGTCCGGTGGTAGAGGGGTTAGTGCGTCTGCCTCACAATACAAAGGTCCTGAGTCCAATCCTAGGCTCGGGATCGTTCTGTGCGGAGTTGGCATGTTCTCCCCGTGACTGCGTGGGTTCCCTCCGGGTACTCCGGCTTTCTCCCACCTCCAAAGACATGCACCTGGCGATAGGTTGATTGGCAACACTAAATTGGCCCAAGTGTGTGAATGTTGTCTGTCTATCTGTGTTGGCCCTGTGATGAGGTGGCGACTTGTCCAGGGTATACCCCGCCTTCTGCCCGAATGTAGCTGAGATAGGCTCCAGCGACCCCCCGCGACCCCGAAAAAAGACAAGCGGTAGAAAATGGATGGATGGTGGTGTTATGGAGCCTGCAAAATGTCTCATAAAAAACAAAAGTTTTCTTCTATTTAAAAAGAATTATTGCAAGGGGAGGATGATGCTTTTCATCACAAATATGTGAGTATTAAAAGGCTGTAAAAATAATGGAAAGTAACTGAGGGTCTGTGAAGAACTCCAGAGGCACTTTTTTGAGTCATCAATCTCGTCTCCTGTTCAAACACGGCCACCGTTCACTTTCAAGAGCTCTCTTTTTCCCACCAGTCACACACTTTTGGCCTTCACAATAATAACGCTACACATTACATCCTGTCCAACTTTGCTAACAAAATAATGATCTCTAAAAAATGGCTTACTCTTTATTAAATGTTGAGGAATGTTCCTATTAGTTACAGTAAACGCGTTAGATCAGTTGGTATGATAGTTTCTAACAACATGCTAAATGTTGTTTTTCCAAATATTTTTATTGGATTTTGCAGACAGTACAGTATAGTGTCTCACGGCAACAACAAGTTGAGGTATCTGCACATTTTAAGATATGTAACATAATAAACCCAAGAACAATTACAAATCTCCAATACCCTTACAGTACCCACCCACTCAGTTCCCAAGGTAATTGTCCCTTTGTGCCTATTACAGATATAGATACACATGAATATATGCAAACAAAGATTCAATCTAACAAAATATATTACAAACAAATAAATGAATAGATAAGGTAATAATAAATAAATAAATAAAATATATAAGACACATAATAAAAGATAAAGTGCTGAATGTTGTTTTTGTTATGTGGAGGGTCTGAATATCTCGGTTTGCCCTGGGCCCCCAAATGACTAAATGACGTTAGCTTTAGGGGGGGATGCGCCCTTTAGGACAGTGTTTTTCAACCTTTTTCGAGCCAAGGCACATTTTTTTCATTGAAAAAATAAGGAGGCACACCACCAGCAGAAACGTTAAAGAATGAAACTCCACCAGGTTGTCCTTTTTTTTTAGTTTGTTGTTTTCCTGTGTGTATACGTGCTTTAGTTCCTCTTTTGCGCTGTTATTTTAGTGGCTTTTCCTGTTTTGTCGGTGTTTTCCTTCCTTTGAGTGCCATTGCCTGACCTGCTTTGTATTGGCAAACAAGACTATTTCAGTTGTGTGGACGCTATATCCTTCTTTGTGGGCACATTGTTGATTGCCATGTCATGTACGGACACACACTGTAAGTCTTTGCTGTCGTCCAGCATTCTGTTTTTGTTTACTTTGTAGCCAGTTCAGTTTTGCTCACGTTTTGCATAGCCATCCCTATGCTTCAGTGCCTTTTCCTAGCGGGACTTGCCTTTTGTTTATTTTTTGTTTTAAGCATTACATACCCTTTTACCTGCACGCTGTCTCCCGCTGTGCTCTGCATATTGGGATCACGACAAACCATCCTCGACGAGTTCCGACATCTACAAAGCAATGAACTACATGCTGCAACCTTGAGACCTCCAAATTCGAGAGACTGGGGAGAGGGGGGGCAGGGCGGGGCAGGGGCAGGGTTAAGGGGGGAGGAGTATATTTATAGCTAGAATTCACTGAAATTCAAGTATTTCTTATATATATATATATATATATATATATATATATATATATATATATATATATATATATATATATATATATATATATATATATATATATAAATAAAATAAATACTTCACTTTCGGTGAATTCTAGCTATATATATATATTTATTTTATATATATATATATATATATATATATAATATATATATATATATATATATATATATATATATGTATATTTATATATATATATATATATATATTTAAAAAATATATATATATATATATATATAAAATAAAATAAATATATATATATATATAGCTAGAATTCACCGAAAGTCAAGTATTTATTTTATTTATATATATATATATATATAATAAAATAACTATATATATATATAGCTAGAATTCACCGAAAGTCAAGTATTTATTTTATTTATATATATATATATATATGTATATATATATATATAAAATAAAATAAAATAAATACTTGAATTTCAGTTTTCATTTATTTACACATATACACACACATAACACTCCTCTACTCATTGTTGTATTTAAAAGTGCAATGCTTTGCAGCCAGTAGCACAGCCTTTGAAGGAGCATAAGTATGGGCAGCATCTGTGAAATTTAATTTGCAGGAAAGGAGTGAGTTTAGGGTTGAATTGTCTATCCTCGTTCTTGATTATTTGGACAATCTTCACTTGCCAGCACGCTCCACTGACTTCTAAGTCTATTTTTTGGGGAACCATGTATGGAAGTTGACTTGAATGAGCTCAACAGGGCCTCAACGCCAAATGGGATTTGTGCACTCATGCAATGTTTGCTTAAACTCCTCGTCTTTGATATGCGCTCGCTCCTAATGGAATAAATGATGGCGCGGTAATCTCGACGTGACCTCCTCTCCGCTCGTACGGAGGCGTGAAATGGAGCGCAGAGCGCGGCACGATAAGAATGTGGACGCTCAAAGGTCTCGGTGTGGTTTGAGGTATTTCTTGCACGGAAAGCGTTTTCTAGTCTTGACAGTTTGAAGCGGGCACACTTGAGGATGTCAAAGCAGGTCAGCACCTTCAGAGGGGAAAAAATCCTCTGCACCCCATTAGGACTTAAAACCAAATGACATCTCGTCTTTTTCACTGTCCCAATGGTAACCCCCCCATGTCTTCTGTGCCTCCCACAACTGGAGTTGTAATCAATTCCATAAATAACATAACAGGACATTCGAGAAGACTTTTAACATATTTCCTTCTATAGAAAAGTGTGTGCCGGTTGACTTATAAGGCCAGATGTTGCTGCGCTTCAACAATGATTTGCAGCGTCAGCACATCTGTGTCTCATCTATACTTTCACATTCAATGTCAGCTCTCAATTTGGAGAAATGATCCGAGTTAGCGATGTAAAATATTTTACTTTCTGTTTGGAGTTTGTTACGGTTAAATTGCTCTATGAATATACATTCTCAGAAATAGAGACAAAAACATTTGAAAGAATGGTTGTGTTACGGCTTCCAGAAAATAGAGTATCTGTAAAGTAGAGTTGTACGGTATACCGGTATTAGTATAGTACCGCGATACTAATGAATCATATTCGGTACTATACCGCCTCTGAAAAGTACCGGTCCGTCATCACGGCGTGTCATTGCTTGTTTAGGAGCAGACGAGCATGTTCGGCAGCGCACAATCACAGAGTACTTACAAGCAGACGTAGTGTGTAGAAAGAAAAGGGAGAACGAAAGCATTTTGGCTTAAAAACTTAAGAAAAAGGTGAAGTTATAACACTGAAATGCCCACCGGAAAATATGCTTTAAAGGCCTTCTGAAATGAAATGTTTTTATTTAAACGGGGATAGCAGATCCATTCTATGTGTCATACTTGATCATTTCGCGATATTGCCATATTTTTGCTGAAAGGATTTAGGAGAGAACATCGACGATAAAGTTCGCAACTTTTGGTCGCTGATAAAAAAAAGCCTTGCCTGTACCGGAAGTAGCGTGACGTCACAAGTTGAAAGTCTCCTCACATTTCCCCATTGTTTACACCAGCAGCGAGAGCGATTCGGACCGAGAAAGCGACGATTACCCCATTAATTTGAGCGAGGATGAAAGATTCGTGAATGAAAAATGTGAGAGTGAAGAACTAGAGTGCAGTGCAGGACGTATCTTTTTTCGCTCTGACCGTAACTTAGGTACAAGGACTCATTGGATTCCACACTCTCTCCTTTTTCTATTGTGGGTCACGGATTTGTATTTTAAACCACCTCGGATACTATATCCTCTTGAAAATGAGAGTCGAGAACGCGAAATGGACATTCACAGTGACTTTTATCACCACGACAATACATCGGCGAAGCACTTTAGCTACGGAGCTAACGTGATAGCATCGTGCTTAAATGCAGATAGAAACAAAAGAAATAAGCCTCTGACTGGAAGGATAGACAGAATATCAACAATACTACCAAACTCTGGACCTGTAACCACACGGTTAATGATGTACCGCCTGACAAAGCCTAGCAATGCTGTCGCTAACGACGCCATTGAAGCTAACTTAGCTACGGGACCTCGATAGAGCTATGCTAATAACATTAGCTCTCCACCTACGCCAGCTCTCATCTGCTCATCAACACCAGTGCTCACCTGCGTTCCAGCGATCGGCGGCGCGACGAAGGACTTCACCCGATCATCGATGCGGTCGGCGGCTGGCATCGGATAGCGCGTCTGCTATCCAAGTCAAAGTTCTCCTGGTTGTGTTGCTGTAGCCAGACGCTAATACACCGATCGCACCTACAGGTTTGTTCTTTGCAGTCTCCATTGTTCATTAAACAAATTGCAAAAGATTCACCAACACAGATGTTCAGAATACTGTGGAATTTAGCGATGAAAAAAGACGATTTAAGCTGGCGACCGACCTATTCCAAAATGTCTGATTCAACTACTGACGTCACGCGCATATGTCATCATACCTAGACGTTTTCAACCGGAAGTTTCCCGGGAAATTTAAAATTGCACTTTATAAGTTAACGCGGCCGTATTGGCATGTGTTGAAATGTTAAGATTTCATCATTGATATATGAACTATCAGACTGCGTGGTCGGTAGTAGTGGGTTTCAGTAGGCCTTTAAGACATGGCTAGCTAGCTAGCGGCTAAAGTCCAGCCCCAGTCAGCAGTGTTGTAGCTACTTCTAAATCACTAATCCGCGCCTCCATGGTGACACATAAAGTACGTTTCTTACAAGTATCATCCCTGCAGGACGAGGAATAGCGACCGTATTTTCCGCACTATAAGGCGCACCGGACTATTAGCCGCACCTTCAATGAATGGCATATTTCATAACTTTGTCCACCAATAAGCCGCCCCGGACTATAAGCCGCGCCTACGCTGCGCTAAAGGGAATGTCAAAAAAACAGTCAGATAGGTCAGTCAAACTTTAATAATATATTGAAAACCAGCGTTCTAACAACTCTGTTCACTCCCAAAATGTACACAAATGTGCAATCACAAACATAGTAAAATTCAAAATAGTGCAGAGCAATAGCAACATAATGTTGCTCGAACGTTAATGTCACAACACACAAAATAAACATAGCGCTCACTTTCTGAAGTTATTCTTCATTCGTAAATCCTTCGTCTTCGGTGTCCGAAGTGAAAAGTTGGGCAAATGTGAGATCCAAAATGGACGGTTCCGTCTCGTCGAAGTCATCGGAGTCAGTGTCACTGTTATCCAGCAGTTCTGTGAATCCTGCCTTCCGGAAAGCTCGGACCACAGTTGTGACCGAAATATCTGCCCAGGCATTTACGATCCACTGGCAGATGTTGGCGTCGTCTGGCGCTGCCTCCGTCTTAGTGAATGTGTGTTCGCCTTCTGTCATCCACTGTTCCCACGCAGTTAGCAGTCTAGCTTCGAATGCCCTGTTGACACCAATATCTAGCGGCTGGAGGTCTTTTGTCAATCCACCCGGAATGACGGCGAGTATTGAATTAAGCGCGTAAGCGTGTCTCTTAAAGTGATGTTATGAGCTAGCAAATATAACAACTACACTACCCAGCATGCAACGATAGTTACGAGCATGCGCGGTAGCCCTGAGAAGCGTTGTTGTATGCTGGGAGTTAGAATGTGGTTATGAGCACGCTGTGAGTAAACGTTGAGAACTCAGTTAACACGCCTCGTCTGCATTATTTATAATTAGACAGACAACACACTTAATAGGAGCCATTTTGGGGTCTTTACATAAACACACAAATGGAAATGAAACGTCACATATCCCAGCATGCACCGCGCGCTTCTTCTTCTTCCGGGGGCGGGTGGTTGCTTACAGTACAAGAAGAAGCGCTTCCTGTTCTATGGGGGCGGGTGCTTACCTTGGCGGTTGCTTGCGTAGAAGAAGAAGCGCTTCCTGCTCTACCGGGAAAAAAGATGGCGGCTGTTTACCGAAGTTGCGAGAACGAAACTTTATGAAAATGAATCTTAATATTTATCCATATATAAAGCGCACCGGGTTAAAAGCCGCACTGTCAGCTTTTGAGTAAATTTGTGGTTTTTAGGTGCGGCTAATGGTGCGGAAAATACGGAAACATGTTTCACTACACACCGTAGCTCACCAGCGTCAAAATGTAAACAAACGCCATTGGTGGATCTACATCTAACATCCACTGTAATGATACCAAGTACATTATGTCGATATTTTTTGGCA
Source organism: Nerophis lumbriciformis (assembly GCF_033978685.3). Lineage (NCBI taxonomy): Eukaryota > Metazoa > Chordata > Actinopteri > Syngnathiformes > Syngnathidae > Nerophis > Nerophis lumbriciformis. The sequence goes on from NC_084575.2 coordinate 11,403,327, forward strand.
TCACATCTTCTTTCGTTTGAAAAAAAATATATTATGTTTATAAACTCAGGAAATATGTCCCTGAACACGAGAACTTTGAATATGACCAATGTATGATCCTGTAGCGACTTGGTATCGGATTGATACCTAAATTGGTGGTATCATCCAAAACTAATGTAAAGTATCAAACAACAGAAGAATAAGTGATTATTACATTTTAACATAATTGTAGATAGAAAGTAAGCAGATATTAACAGTAAATGAACAAGTAAGATTAATAATTATTTTTTTTACCACTTGTCCTTAATAATTTTGACAAAATAATAGAATAGAAAAAGACACAATATGTTACTGCATATGTCAGCAGACTAATTAGGAGCCTTTGTTTGCTTACTTATTAACAAGTTGTCTAGTATGTTCACTATTTTAATAAGAAACATATGTTTAATGTACCCTAAGATGTTTGTTAAAATAATGCAAATAATAAAAAATGTTGTGGTCCCCTTTATTTAGAAAAGTATCGAAAAGTATCTAAATACATTTTGGTACTGGTACCAAAATTTTGGTATTGGGACAGCACTACATCAGGGTCATATTGTCATCTGACAACCCTGTCACAAAGTTACATGTTTAATGACACGTTCTGGTTTGTTTGTGAAGGTAAAATCTGATAAGTTTTGACTACTCCTAATAATTCTGTTTTGATATTTTATAAATTGGCACAGTTTATGATTTGATACTCTATGTTTAAATGTATCTTTTTTTTACTTTTGTACATCCAATTTATATTAAAATCAATCAAATTTGTTTCCTTTTTTTAGGCTAAATTGCTTCAGCATTTCATCAAAATCAAGATAAAAATATGTACCGTGTACTATATAAATCTAAAATGTTAAATTTGATTGTGGGGGGTATTTAAACATGGCATTCAATCCTGATTGTATTAGCTTCAGTAATAAAACATTTAAATCTCTCTCTGATATAAATGAGAACTCTCTTCCATTTTGACGATCTTTCCTGAGACCCGTGTGCCCAAGAACGTTGATCATGCTGGTTGGGATATCATCAAGTAACCAAGTTCCATATTTGAGTTGCTCAGTAACTGGTTAACTTCATTAAACTATGACTATAGACGTCAAATGTTAACATGGCTTCCAAATATGCCTTTGAGTTGTTATCTTGTTTTCTTCTAAGTATCCTTCGCAAGTATGCATTCATTTCAGTTTGTTGTACGTGTGTTGCCGTAGTCAGGAAGTAGTCTTTGCCATTAGGTTGAATGGACCAGTCTTGTCTTTTGTTGAGTCTTACAAAGTGTTTGCACTGTAAGAATACACACCAGCTGTTTAATTGTAACGTGCATCTTAGTTCTAGTTTTTGTAGGTGTTCAAATTGCCATGTAAAATCACTAATGCTAATGTGTATGGCAAATCCAATGTAAAGCTAGCACAATCTCAAAAAGGGAGCTTTAATTGTGTTTTCTGACAGACGCAGCCTTCATCATCGCCATGTTGCTAGCCAGTCTGAACAGCTGCTGCAACCCTTGGATCTACATGTTCTTCGCGGGTCACATGTTCCAGGGCGTGACGCACGGCTTCGTCTTCTGCTGCTGCTCTTGCAGCCGCTTCCTGTCCGCCTCCTCCGGCAGCAGCCATCACAACATCATCAACACCAGCAGCAGACAGAGGAGCTCGGCACACACGTCCAGCACACACACGGACGCAACATAACAACATATTCTCCCATCATTTGTCGTATGATATGAAAGCCAAGACAAGTTTCATAATTAATAGAAATATGAAATATGATTATTAATGCTGTAAATTGATCATGGTTACAGTATAACACACATTAAATCCTACAAGATGCAATGGACAGTAAACTACTGAGAGGTGTCCCTAATAATGTGTCCATCTCCCTGGAACAAAGTAGAAAAAAACTCCCCAGAAGGCAAAAATTATGAATCAGCACCTCCAAGTCCGAGTCCATGGTTCTCGCCTGGAAAAGGGTGGAGTGCCATCTCCGGGTTGGGGAGAAGATCTTGCCCCAAGGGGAGGAGTTCAATTACCTCGGAGTCTTGTTCGCGAGTGAAGGAAGACTGGATCGTGAGATCGACAGGCGGCGTCTTCAGTAATGCGGACGCTGTATCGATCCGTTGTGGTGAAGAAGGAGCTGAGCCGGAAGGCAAAGCTCTCGATTTACCGGTCGATCTACGTTCCCATCCTCACCTATGGTCATGAGCTTTGGGTTATGACCAAAAGGACAAGATCACGGGTACAAGCAGCCGAAATGAGTTTCCTACGCCGGGTGACGGGGGCTCTCCCTTAGAGATAGGGTGAGAAGCTCTGTCATCCGGGAGGAGCTCAAAGTAAAGCCGCTGCTCCTCCACATCGAGAGGAGCCAGATGAGGTGGTTCGGGCATCTGGTCAGGATGCCACCCGAACGCCTCCCAAGGGAGGTGTTTCAGGCACGTCCGACCGGTAGGAGGCCACGGGGAAGACCCAGGACACGTTGGGAAGACTATGTCTCCCGGCTGGCCTGGGAACGCCTCAGGATCCCCCGGGAGGAGCTGGACCAAGTGGCTGGGGAGAGGGAAGTCTGGGCTTCTCTGCTTAGGCTGCTGCCCCCGCGACCCGACCTCGGATAAGCGGTAGAAGATGGATGGATGGATGGATTGATCTAAAGTTTGCCGACTTCATTCTCTTTCTGTATGACGGATATTCCTATTATTTATGCAATAAAGAAGTGCTGGCCAAAAACATCTTGATAAAATTATTACCGTATTTTCCGGACCATAGGGCGAACCGGATTATAAGACGCACTGCCGATGAATGGTCTTTTTTTTATCTTTTTTCATATATTAGGCACACCGGATTACATGTCGCATTAAAGGAGTCATATTATATATATTTTTTCTAAATGGAAAACACTTCCTTGTGGTCTACATCAGTGGTCCCCAACCACCGGTCCAGGGACCGGTACTGGTCCGTAGCGCATTTGCTACCAGGCCGCAGAAAAACATGAAATAATTTATAAAGGACTGCATTTTCTCCGACTTAAGTTTGGCCTGTCCCACTAGACACACCAATAAGCTGGTTTATAGATGTACAATAAAACTCCTCATTGGAAGTTGTTATATTTGTTATAACTGTGTGACAAGATACAATGCACATTATTGAACATATCGAATATAAATGTGACAGATTGTAGCCAAAGGCTGATTTCCATCTGCATCTGATTGCAAAGAAACAAGCTCCCACTAATTCAGCCTTATAGTTACTTGTATTTTTCATGCACTTATGCACCCTGAAAATAATGCTGACATTAAACCGGTCCATAGTGCAAAAAAGGTTTGGGACCACTGGTCAAAATGTTGCATGGATTATGTTTTACAGATCATCTTCAAGCCGCTTTCTGACAGTCGCTTCTGGATGCGCCGTTTTGTGGGCGGTCTTATTTACGTGGCTCACCTTCGACAGCGTCTTCTCCCCGTCATCTTTGTTGTAGCGGTGTAGCGTGCAAGGATGGGTGTGGAAGAAGTGTCAAAAGATGGAGCTAACTGTTTTAAAGGGGAACATTATCACCAGACCTATGTAAGCGTCAATATATACCTTGATGTTGCAGAAAAAAGACCTTCTTTTTTTTTAACCAATTTCCGAACTCTAAATGGGTGAATTTTGGCGAATTAAACGCCTTTCTATTATTCGCTCTCGTTGTGACGTCACATCGGGAAGCAATCCGCCATTTTCTCACTTTCGTCGGTGTGTTGTCGGAGGGTGTAACAACATGAACGGGGACGGTGGCCCAAAGATACGAAAGTGGCAAGAAATTGGACGAAATTTGTTCAAAATACGAGGCTGTGGGGAAAGCCGACGAAATGGTCAGTCGTTTGTTCCGCACACTTTACCGACGAAAGCTATGCTACGACAGAGATGGCAAGAATGTGTGGATATCCTGCGACACTCAAAGCAGATGCATTTCCAACGATAAAGTCAAAGAAATCTGCCGCCAGACCCCCATTGAATCTGCCGGAGTGTGTGAGCTATTCAGGGACAACGGACCTCGGTAGCACGGCAAGCAATGGCGGCAGTTTGTTCCCGCAGACGAGCGAGCTAAACCCCCTGGATGTCTTGGCTCACACCGTCCTTTATGCCACTGAAGATGATCAAGAGAAGAATATCGACCCTAGCTTCCCTGGCCTGCTGACATCAACTCCAAAACTGGACAGATCAGCTTTCAGGAAAAGAGAGCGGATGAGGGTATGTCTACAGAATATATTAATTGATGAAAACTTTATTCATTACTCGCGGTTGTACGTAAATTATTAGACATAAACTGTGTTTACCAATAATTTAGCTTAAAAACATTTATTTTTTTCAATCATTCGAGTACATTCGGGTAGTCTTGTGTAATGCAGTATTTTGTGTCTATTTAGGTATGGTTAACCTGAGTGCTGAAATCGTGGAAAAATATATGTTCTTAGCGCGCCTGAAATGGGCTGTCTGCACTCTCAAAGTGCATGTTGTTGCCAAATGTATTTCATATGCTGTAAACCTAGTTCATAGTTGTTAGTAATTATCTTATCAGACTGAAATCCGAGTCTGAATCCGAGCTAATGTCGCTATACCTTGCTGTTCTATCCGCCATGTTTGTTTGTATTGGCATCACTGTGTGACGTCACAGGAAAATGGACGGGTGTATATAACGATGGTTAAAATCAGGCACTTTGAAGCTTTTTTTAGGGATATTGCGTGATGTGTAAAATTTTGAAAAAAACTTCGAAAAATAAAATAAGCCACTGGGAACTGATATTTAATGGTTTTAACCCTTCTGAAATTGTGATAATGTTCCCCTTTAATGACATTCAGACTTTACTTCAATCAATAACGGAGCAGCATCTCCTCATCCGGAAACAACAACACCGGAAATGTGTCCCGTGAAAAACCGTCCGATCGGAACTCTAATAACTAAAGTTCCTTAGGTGAATAATATAAACTCACTACACCGGTATGTTTTAGTACTTTCATGGCGAGTTTACTGACAGATATAAGTAAGAACTTTACACTACTTTAAATTAGAAATGGCAACAGCGGAGGATGAATGTCACATAACGAAAAGATAGAGAAAAAGAAGAAGCTTATCGACTACGGTGTCGACACGGACTACAAAGGCGGACAGGCGCAATTTTTCAGGATTTATGCAGATCCCAAATACAGATCAGCAGGTACCAGAAGATAGGAAAAGTTGATTTTGCATAATATTGCAAAACAAAACGCCAGATAATATGTTTTACCTTATACACACATCATAATAATACTTGTATGTTTAATGTGCCGACAATCCATCAAGCGGTGCGGCTTCATAGCTTACCAAAGTCGTACTAAAACATTTTGATAAGATTTTTGAGCGTGTGTGTAATGTTCTATATTTTCAATGGAACATTTAAAATGTTGGTGTTGTTTACTTGAGACCCGTCACAGTGCAGCCTACACTTATCTCTTATGTTTGTCTGCCATCTACTGGTCACACTTATCATTACACTATGCACCAAATAAAATAGCTTCGAGTTGGGTGAGCTCAACCAAACGTATTCCTTACATTAGGCGCACCGTGTTATAAGGCCAATGTCGAGTTTTGAGGGGAAAAAAATATTTTAAGTGTGCCTCATAGTCCGGAAAATAAGTAAAAAATGTATTATACAATAGTTATGTTTATCATTGTTTATACGGTAGCTGTCTGAATTTTTGTCACATCACTTTGTCATTCAATTATGTGAGCAACTTTTGACTGGAACTGTTTACATGATTTAAAAATAAGAATTATGTTTTTTGTTTTTTTTTTCAAATACCCCAAATATTTCCATGTGAAAGTTACTTTGTTGGCTGTTTGAAGCACGCAGAAAGGTTATTACGTGAGCAAAGCAGTAGTAAACAGTAAATATGATCTCAAGATTCAACCATAAGAACGTCCGCTTGACAAAAAACCAAAGAAAAATGTGTCAATTCTCTGCCAGGTGAACGCTGAAGCCGCCACAGCATCGTCCTGCGCTGGTCAGCAGGGGGCGCACCAGGACGTCCAGCGTCGCCTTCCACAGGCTCTGCAGCCAGCGAGTTCCGATAAGAATGGCCTGCATGCACGGGCGTATCATCCTGCACACGACACAATCATTCATCTTCAAATCATCACTTCATTTGTTCTCTGTATCCTGCTTGGTTCTCTAGGGGTCAAAGGTCACACTGACGACACTTTGCCTTTTTCCAAAGTCTTAATTTTACACTTGATGTGGGGTGAAAAAAGACATTATTTTGAAAAAAAAAAATCAATTAATGTGAATACAAATAATAAAATAATAACAGGCCAATGTTTGATTAGTTCAACATAAATCTCATATGAGTATGATACAACTTTCCCACTTCCAATAGATATTCTATTGGCTATTGGCTGATACTGATATCAATCCAATATGATATCAGCAGGAGTCATAAAAACGTATGACTTGTTTTGTAGTGTGGGATGTTAGAACATGTTTGATCAAGTGATATTTAGTTGTCATATGTTGTTTTCTTACACTTCTGAAAATGTTTTGATGCATTCAGGATAGTCTTTGCCATCAAGTTGAATATGCCACTCTTGTATTTGAAGTTAAAAGTTAAAGTTAAAGTACCAATGATTGTCACACACACACTAGGTGTGGTGAAATTTGTCCTCTGCATTTGACCCATCCCCTTGGTCACCCCCTGGGAGGTGAGGGGAGCAGTGAGCAGCAGCGGTGGCCGCGCCCGGGAATAATTTTTTGTGATTTACTGTTTCTTGTTTGTTTTTGATATTAGTACATATTCCAACACAAGTGGATAATTGGTCCACTAAATAGTTTAAAGTGGGTTTTTTTTCTCTATGTCTTTATTTTGCAGCCCTTTGAGACACTTGTGATTAAGGGCTTGTGGAGGGGGGCGTGGCCTGCGGGCCTGCAGCGAAGCGGGGTGTGACAGGACCGGCCTCGAAGTCAGCGACAGGTGCGTAGATGGCCCAGGTGGGCCTTATTTTTAGAATCACCTGTCGTTCTGTTTAAGCAGTAGCCAGGAGAAGAGACGTTGTTGGAGCTGGGGGAGAACGAGAGCAAGACGAGCACTTCATTTACCTTGCGGTAATCCATACAGAATCCCACAGTGCATGTTGCAGCCCCATCGTTCTGGTAGGGAAGAAGGATGGGTCTGTGGGATTCAGTGTGGATTACCGCAAGGTAAATGAGGTGTTAGTCTTGCTCTCGCTGTCCCCCAGCTCCAACAACGTCTCTTCTCCCGGCTGCTGCTTAAACAGAGCGACAGGTGATTAGCTAATAAGGCCCACCTGGGCCATCTACGCACCTGTCGCTGATTTCGAGGCCGGTCCTGGCACACCCCGCTTCGCTGCAGGCCAGCAGGCCACGCCCCCCTCCACAGGGCTGTATAAATAAACTTTGATTGATTGATTGCTATTTTGAGTGTGGCATTGTCAAAGTGGGCGGGGCTTGCATCCCACAGGAAGTTGTGGAAGCGGCTGACACCTGGAGTGAAAATGCAAACCGTGTTTTGTTTTTTATGGGCTGCTGTCAAACGTACCAGACGTGGAGGCAGCTGAGGACGGCGAAGAGGAGCCCAGAGAGGAGAGACATGGGAAGGGCCAGAAGCACCGTGAACACTCGGTACATCCACACCCTGCTCACCTCGAACAGGGCGTGGCTCCAGATCCACACTCGGTCGCCGCTGCGCACTGACAACGGCTCTGCGATAACGTCCTCAAACGTCACCTGCACACACACACACCAGAAAATAAAAATTATTATATATATATATATATATATATATATATATGGCCTCACCTGCCATAATGGAAAGAAAAAAAATGTAAAAATTTTTTTTTTTATTAAATTGTTATATGTATCCAGTGATTATACTTTAAAGTTATTTTCCATTTAACTTCACCAGTTTTAGATTATTTTTATTTAAAATCGCTGAATTTTCACATTTGCCATTCAAATACTGAGAAGAGACGGTGCGGTGATCAGCAGCCTGTTGAGGCACGTCACTGCGTTGTGCCTCAACATGGATTGCGGACTCGGCTAACTGCTGGCCTGCTGTGCAGTGAGACCGTATTGCTATATGAACTACATTCAGGGGCACCGCTAGGGATTTTGGGCCCCATGAAAAGAATCTTTACAGGGCCCCCAACACAGTGTCCTTATTTTTTCTGTATTATAATTTCATCATCATTAGGGGCCTCTCTGGGCCCCCTCCATCATGGGCCCCTAGAATCCGTCTCCTTTACCCCCCTTTTCGGCGCCCCTGACTATATTATACATGTCCATAGTTTAGTTAGCTGAGGTATATAATGTACAGTGTTTTTTTGTCAACAACTGTATGTGTGTAACGTATTTCTTGTGCTGAGCGATCATAAAACGGCTGCAAAAGACGCACTGGCTGAGGCTCGCAGTAATCCCGCCTCCTGCACCCCCGGCGTAGAATGCAACCCCTGACGGGAGTGTTGTATCAACTAAAGCCCACACTTAAACTTTCCACATGCAAGATTGAATCTATTTAAAAAAGTTATTTCATAAGAAGCCAAAAAGTGCAAAAACAATAATGTTTGTGTTGGAGGAGTTGTGAATGACTGCAGGGCCACAACATTAGGTACACCTGCAGACTGCAGGTGTACCTAATTCACAACTCCTCCAACACGAACATTATTGTTTTTGCACTTTTTGGCTTCTTATTAAATAACTTCTGTAACCTATTTTTATCGTCTTTCCTCTTTGTGATGTTAAGTTCCTGTTATGCGCTGTTATACAGTATATGCCTTGAGCTCTTATTTTGAAGGCGCTAAGAGCGGAAGTGATGACACGGAGTGGAGCGGAAGTTTTTGAAAGAAGGTAAATAAAGTGGTCCTCGTGTAAACTGGAGCCTCCGTGTTTGTTATTTTGTAGTTTCAGTATAGGCGACATTTATAAACCCTCGGTTACACTTTTTTAAATAGATTCAATCTTGCACGTGGAAAGTTTAAGTGAGGGCTTTAGTTGATATAACACTCCTGTCAGGAGGTGCATTACTCCAGCACAACAGCGGCGCTTGGACTTCATTTATAAGTAAAGGTTAGACCATAATAACGTTTTTTTTTATTAAATGTGCTTTTTTGTGTGCTACAGTTTGTATGTGTAAAGTAAAAGTTAAGTTAAAGTACCAATGATTGTCACACACACACTAGGTGTAATGAAATGTGTCCTCTGCATTTGACCCATCCCTTTGTTCACCCCCTGGGAGGTGAGGGGAGCAGTGGGCAGCAGCGGCGCCGCGCCTGGGAATAATTTTTGGTGATTTAACCCCCAATTCCAACCCTTGATGCAGAGTGCCAAGCAGGGAAGAATGCTGGTATGAGCTTTTAAACATAACCCGTTAACTGCTGCCAATCAAATGGTGAATAAGATACTCTTTAGGGTTCATATGTTTGTAAATCTGACTGTGATGAAGTCAGTGCCTCACCAGCCATGAACCTCACCGCATGTCACTGATATATATATATATATATATATATATATATATATATATATATATATATATATATATATATATATATATATATATATATATATATATATATATATATATATATATATATATATATATATATATATATATATATATATGCACAACATGTGGCTTTTAAGAATAAATTCTCTTGAGCAAATCAATAAAAAATATTTTAAGTCTTTGCATTGGTGCACTGTCCCACCTGACGAGGCTGTTTTTGTTTCAATCATACTACTTTGTAGTTAATGCTGAGTTGTGACCAGAGGCTAATTGTTTTACGCCACCGGTGTCAAACGTAAGGCCCGCGAGCCGGATCAGGCCCGCGAACAGATTTTATCCGGCTCGCAGGATGAGTTTGTTAAGTATGAAAATGAGCCGAAATTTTTTAATGAAAGAAACTGCTGTCCTAAATGTGTCCACTAGATGTCACAATAGCAATTATTTGTATCTTTGTAGATTATACTACATATGTAAAAAAAAATCAACCACATGATGTTAGTGCACCAGTTGAGGAAAGTGATCAAACTACATAAATAACATCCTGTAATTTGATTTTGATATTATTTTTTTATCTTAATAGATTGAAAATTAACACAAATGAGTTGACTGATGAACGTTATCACATAATTTATTCAGAAAGTATAAATAACGACAAATAAAGATAGAATACTATTTACCGCAACATGGAAGTGTAAAAAAAACAACAATATTATGATTTGTACATTTTCAGAATGTGCTTGTTCTATTTTTAAACAAAGAAAACAATCTGAAGTTGTCTTTATTTTTAAGTTATCGTGCCGTGATTTGACCTACTTGGGAGTTAATTTTTCTCCATGTGGCCCCCGAACTAAAATGAGTTTGACACCCCTGTTTTACGCTCTTTGTGAACCCTCCCTTGGCGCCCTGCCCAGTCATTCATCCATCCATTTTCTTCATTGTGCCACTCGGGCGGAGGGCATGGTACACCCTGGACAAGTCTCCACCTCATCGCAGGGCCAACACAGATAGACAGACAACATTCACACTCACATTCCCACACTAGGGCCAATTTAGTGTTGCCAATCAACCTATCCCCAGGTGCATGTCTTTGGAGGTGGGAGGAACCCACGCAGTCACGGGGAGAACATGCAAACTCCACACAGAAAGACCCCGAGTCCGGGGATCGAACCCAGGACCTTCTCGCTGTGAGGCACAAGGGCTAACCACGTGCTTCCCCCTGAACACAGAATTTTATTTACACATTAAACACGACAAAGCAACGAGAAAATACAATATCTAAACATAAAACCCATTACATTTATTCATGACACAAATAAAAGGAATACAATAAATAAAAAAGACAGTTAGTCCACTTGCAATTACAGATGTGGATTTTTATGGTTTTTTTTTTTTTTTTTTGATAACCTTTTCATATAACCCAATAAATGACATGCAGCTATGTGGATCTATACTCATTTTATGGATAATATACAATTTATTTGGAAGCAGTTTGATCATCCATCATCCAGGGTCAGTCTATCTCTCGTGTCCTTTGTTTCATTTTCACTCTCACACAACCTCTGCAGTCGCTAATAATTGGCGTGGTGGAAGTAATCGTGATAGTCAGAAAGTAACTCCACTAACTTGACGTTAGCTTCATGAACGCTGGTTTACAAGAGAAGAGACAAGTTTTTATTTTTTATTTTTGAAAGGCCGTTCATACGCCTCCTGCCCCCCTCCCCTTCCCTCTGCTAGTGACAGACAGCTGGTGGGCGTGGCTGGCCTAACCTCATATTCTGCCTAGCAACAAGTCAAACAGTAAATTGTCGCGCACAAATGAACAAAACCCCTCCGAATACGCAGGAGAAGAAGCACATGTAAACCTGCTCGAACCTGCTCAGTGGCCTTGTGGTTAAGAGTGTCCGCCCTGAGTTCGGTAGGTCGTGAGTTCAAACCCCGGCCGAGACATACCAAAGACTAAAAATGGGACCCATTACCTCCCTGCTTGGCACTCAGCATCAAGGTCTGGAATTGGGGGTTAAATCACCAAAACGGTTCCAGAGCGTGGCCACCGCTGCTGCTTGCTGCTCCCCTCACCTCCCAGGGGGTGAACAAGCGAATGGGTCAAACGCAGAAAGTAATTTCACCACACCAAGTGTGTGTGTGACTACAGTGGTACTTTAACTTTAACTTTAAAATGTCCATTAAAGAATGACACAGCGCTTATCATGAATTTTTACTCCAAACGTATTCCTAGCCCCTTCCTGCTCTGTCAGTGACAACAATATAATGGCAAATGTTCCAAGACATTCTCACTGTCCCCCGTGGTGCCTGGTCTTAAAACCAAAGTGTGGAGGGAAGTGCGTCATCGCGCCTGCAGGAGCAAAGGTCACCGCCTCTGGCAATGGTGTCGAGGGCGAAGCACCATCAGCTAGGGGCGGGGCATGTGCGGGACGGCGAGACACAGCTGGCAGGTGATTAGATTTCCCAGGTGGTACGTGTTAATCTAATCATCTGTTGTCTTTAACAGTGAGCAGCCAGCGGAGGAAGGGAAGACTGGAGAAAAGCTACATGAAAAAATGTGCTTGATATATGCATGGAAAAAATAAAACTCTGTTAAACGGCACGCCGGGCTCCTGTGACGTGATATCCGTGGAACGGGTAGGGATCGACTTCCACACAAAGGTACTGGGTTTGAATCTGGTGGTGGATAGGAAGATTTATAAAGTTATGTTTTGATTATGATCACTGAGTTATTTTATATTCAAAAATCTTTCCCATTGTTTTGTGTAGAATACATGCATCCACTTAAATTTGCCTTTTAAAAAAATGTGTAAAGAAAAAATGTAATGGAAGAGTTTAAAATTAAAATTCTGCTTAGGGGCCCTGGAACAAAAACTACTTTAAATATTTGCATGACACTGCTTTTATTTTATACTATTTTATAGTTCGTGCAGAGTAGCGACAGACAGAGTGGTGGGCGTGCCCTCATATTCTGCCTAGCAACAATTGACAGCACAAATGGGTGAGCAGGAAAAAGAATGCAAACAATTTTGATCATCTGTGCTATTTTTGTGAAGTAAACTAAAAATACCTTTTTAGTAGTGTTAGCACGTTAGCATGTTAGCATGTGATACCTTGAGGCAGTCGTTGATCCCTCGAGGGTCTCTGATATTGAGCAGAGGTTTGGTATCGCTGATATCCACCAAAGAAGACGTATCAATGTTTTCCTCTTCGTCCCGCAGGTCAGGGTGGGTCCTCCATGGCGCCTCCGCTCGCTCCCCGTCATCCAGATCCTCCACGTCACTGGAATCTTCCAGGTCAATCTCCACTTCCTCCAGATCGCCCCTCTCCTTCGGGATGTCCATTTAAACAAGTGAGACAAACACAGTCCAGACTGCAGAGTCTCCGAGTGGGGCCCCTTCAGCCGCCTGCAGAAAAGTTAGTTTAGTTATATTTGGAAGGCTGCGCTGGCCTGAATGGCATTTACAGATCACTTTGCTGTGCTGAGAGGGTTATAAATACTGCACACACACACACACACACACACACACACACACACACACAGACACACACACACACACACACACACACTATACCCACTTGATAATATTAAGTGACTAAAGTGGGAGTGCCACACAGATGGTGCATATTTACAAATAGAAAGCGGAGCTAAAGAATAATTATATGTTATTCTATATTATAAAGTTGAATTGACATTAATAGTTTTAAAAAATATCGAATAATCTTTACATATATATGTATGTATAAATATAATATATATCTGCCTCACAATACGAAGGTCCTAAATAGTCTTGGGTTCAATCCCGGGCTCGGGATCTTTCTGTGTGGAGTTTGCATGTTCTCCCCGTGACTGCGTGGGTTCCCTCCGGGTACTCCGGCTTCCTCCCACCTCCAAAGACATGCACCTGGGGATAGGTTGATTGGCAACACTAAAATTGGCCCTAGTGTGTGAATGTGAGTGTGAATGTTGTCTGTCTATCTGTGTTGGCCCTGCGATGAGGTGGCGACTTGTCCAGGGTGTACCCTGCCTTCCGCCCGATTGTAGCTGAGATAGGCTCCAGCGCCCCCCGCGACCCCGAAGGGAATAAGCGGTAGAAAAATGGATGGATGGATTATATTATATATATATATATAAATATATATATATATATATATATATATATATATATATATATATATATATATATATATATATATATATATATATATATATATATATATCAGTGACATGCGGTGAGGCTAAAGAGTATCTTATTCACCATTTGATTGGCAGCAGTTAACGGGTTATGTTTAAAATCTCATACCAGCATTCTTCCCTGCTTGGCACTCAGCATCAAGGGTTGGAATTGGGGGCTAAATCACCAAAAATTATTCCCGGGCGCGGCGCCGCTGGTGCCCACTGCTCCCCTCACCTCCCAGGGGGTGATCAAGGGATGGGTCAAATGCAGAGGACACATTTCACCACACCTAGTGTGTGTGTGACAATCATTGGTACTTTAACTTAACTTTAACTTTACACATACAAACTGTAGCACACGAAAAAGCACATTTAATTAAAAAAATGTTATTATGGTCTTACCTTTACTTATAAGTGCGGGAACAGTGGTGTTCGTGTTGGAGGAGTTGTGAATGAATGAAATATGAAATCCGCGCTGCAGTCTGCAGGTGTACCTAATGTTGTGTCCCTGCAGTTGTCCACGGCTCCTCCGGCGCGAGCATTGTTGTTTTTTGCACTTTTTGGCTTCTTGTTAAGTGACTTTTTTTGGGTGGATTCGGTCTTGCACGTGGAGGGTTTGGGTGTGGGCTTTGGTTGGTGTGGCGCTCCCGTCGGGGGGTGCATTCTGCGGCGGGGGTGCATTAACCGGCACCAGGCGGCGGGATTACTGCGAGCCTCACACAGTGCGTCTTTGCAGCAGTTTTATGATTGCTCAGCACAAGAAATACGTTACACACATACAGTTGTTGACAAAATACACTGTACATTATATACCTCAGCTAACTAAACTATGGAAATGTATAATATAATTCACATAGCAACACGGTCTCACTGCACAGCAGGCCAGCAGTTAGCCGAGTCCGCAATCCATGTTGAGGCACAACTGAGTGACGTGCCTCAACTGGCTGCTGATCACCGCACCGTCTCTTCTCAGTATTTGAACGGCAAATGTGAAAATTCAGCGATTTTGAATACAAATAATCTAAAACTGGAGAAGTTAAATGGAAAATAACTTTATAGTATAATCACTGAATACATATAACAATTTAATTATTTTTTTTTCTTTTTACATTTTTTTCTTTCCATGATGGCACGTTAGGCCCCGCATCAAATTTCACCACACCTAGTGTGTGTGACAATCATTGGTACTTTAACTTAACTTTAACTTTACGCATACAAACTGTAGCACACAAAAAAGTGCATTTAATAAAAAAAAAAAACGTTATGGTCTTACCTTTACTTACAAATGAAGTCCATGCGCCGCTCCTTCTGAACAAAAACATCGATAACTTGTTTATAGAAATCTTCCTTATCTTTCTTCAGTTTTAAAAGTCTCTCTGTCTCGATGGAGATCTTCCTTTAATTATTAACTCCTGCTTCGATTGAAAGTCCATCGCTAACTGTTGCTGCTTGTTGTCACTTCTTCTGCAGCCGAGTAGTCGCAAAAATGATCCCGGGGATCACTAGCGCCTTCTACCACCATGAGGCGGGATTGCTGCGAGCCTCACACAGTGCGTCTTTGCAGCAGTTTTATGATTGCTCAGCACAAGAAATACGTTACACACATACAGTTGTTGACAAAATACACTGTACATTATATACCTCAGCTAACTAAACTATGGAAATGTATAATATAATTCATATAGCAATACGGTCTCACTGCACAGCAGGCCAGCAGTTAGCCGAGTCATTGTGCAATCCATGGTGAGGCTCAACTGGCTGTTGATCACCGCAAGTCTCTTCCCAGTATTTGAACGGCAAATGTGAAAATTCAGCTATTTTGAATAAAAATAATCTAAAACTGGTGAAGTTAAATGTAAAATAACTTTATAGTATAATCACTGGATACATATAACAATTTAATTAAGTTTTTTTCTTTTTACATTTTTTTTCTTTCCATGGTGGCACGTGAGGCCCTGCCTCCCCTGACTGCACGTCACTGATGTGTATATGTACTACATGTACGATATGGAAATGACTACGACATACTCAATAAATACTCATCACCATCAATATTTATCATCATCACGCAACGAACTAGCGCTGGGCCTAAGAAAGCTCCTGATTGTTCATCAGGGACAGGTGAGGGAACCAGCGCTAAGAGCAGAGGTCAAGTAACAGTAAAACGAGCCAAAACAGGAAGTGGAGGGTTTCATGTTGTTCCCAGTGGGTTGAGTTTTTTTCCTGCCCTGATGTGGGATCTGGGCCAAGGATGTGTCATTGTGGCTCGTGCAGCCCTTTGAGACATTTGTGAATAAGGACTATATAGGTAAACTTTGATTGATTAGTTGTCACGGAAGTAAACAAGGTAGGAGTTTAACTTTCACATACTCTTAAAAACCAAATATAAAAATTATTAACATCTATATTTATTATCCATCCATCTATATATATATATATATATATATATATATATATATATATATGTGTGTGTGTATATATATATATATATATATATATATATATATATATATATATATATGTGTATATGTATATATGTGTATGTATATATGTATATGTATGTATATATGTATATATGTGTATGTATATATGTATATGTATGTATATATGTATATATACATATAGAAATACATATATATATATTTATGTATATTTGTGTATGTATGTATATATATATATGTTTGCATATATATGTATTTATATACGTACATATATAAATACAAAGATATATATTTATATGTATGTATATATATGTATTTATATACGTACATATATAAATACATACATATATATATATATATATATATATATATATATATATATTTATGTATGTATGTATGTATATATATGTATATGTATATATATGTATATATATATACATATACATATATATATATATATATATATATATATATATATATATATATATATATATATATATATATATATATTGGACACCTCTGTTGTAAAGTATAAAGAATTAGAATTACATTGAAATCCAAATGACTAACATTTTTCCTCAATTCTTCTTCACTTAATCGTGAACAATGTGTTGCTATGGCAATTGCTCAATATCAATAAACACATGTCCACATTAGCATATACACAGATCATGTGCTGTGTAAGGCCCACACAAAATGATCACATCAAACACAAAAAATTCCATCATGTATAATCACAGATTAATTGTGTAATATGTTATGAGCGCACATGCTGCTTTACCTTAACAGTGGATGGTTACCTGAAAGGTGTGTTGTTACACGTCAGTGATCAGGTCAAAACACGTCTTTATTCCAAGACTGCCAACATAACTCTTAACAGGATGTAGTTTCTGGAAGATGCACCAAGGCCACGCCCCCACCTGAGATCTACTGGGTGTGAGTCTGAGGCCCTAGTCCTAGTGTCCACCACAGGGTCTTTTTTAAAGCTATTTTAAACTATGCATACCATTAATTAACTGTGATCAAACGTGATTAAACAAAATGCAAAAGTGTGATTATTCTGATGTGAAAAATGTAATTGCTTGGTTTTTCTTAGTTTTTTACCTCAAAGTAGTAATTGGACTGAAGGCTAAAAGTCCTGATGATGAAGATTCTTTAGGAAAGATGGAGCCCTCAATTAGACGCTCAGGTCTTTTTACCAGAGGTGGGACCAAGTCATTGCTTTGCAAGTCACAAGTAAGTCTCAAGTCTTTGCCCTCAAGTCTCGAGTCAAGTCCCGAGTCAAGACAGGCAAGTCCCGAGTCAAGTCCAAAGTCAAGACTGGAAAGTCTCAAGTCAAGTCCCAAGTCCTGCATTTTGAGTTTCGAGTCCTTTCAAGTCCTTTTTAACCACAGACTAATATATTTACACAGATTGTGTATGCTTTTAAAACACTGTATTTATTTATTAAAACAAGTGCATTTGAAATTGCAGGAAAAAAAATAGTGCTGACATTGCACTTCATAATAGCATTATTAACCAGTCATTTTAAACATTTAACTCATTCCTTTACAGAATAAACACTTTTGAAAAAACAAGTCCAACTGTACTTATTTGTACAAAAGTGTTAACATTGTATTTCCATGGCATATTGCATTGTAACTAGTTCCACAGCAGTTTATGTCCTGTTTTTACCTTATCTCATTGATCTCATCTCATACTGTATGTGTGTTGATGTGTGCGTACACATGAAAAACATAACAAATACATGAACATAACAATGAACAGAGTTGTACTTTTTAGATGTCAGGGCCCTATGCAATATGTACACATATTCTTAATATAGTATACATTTAACAGACCTTTATTTGACTATGTTTTGTTTTTTTGTATGTGGCTAAAATACGCGGTGCTGCTGACCGCCGTCTAACGTTACGTTACTGTGTGTGATACATTGACTAACGTAATGTTACTGTGTGTGATACATTGACTAACGTAATGTTAAGTGTAGGTACCTCATGAAACCCTGCTTAAAAAATCACTTGACAAAAAGTATGAATAAGGTAGCGAACTGCAGTGGACGCAACAGATTGCAGTGTTTGCAATGACGTTATAACCATAGACATCTTATAAGTAGACGCAGCATTGGCTGCTGTGACGCGGGCAATTTGGCCGCCATCTTGAAGTGGTGATGAGGAGCCGGCGAGGAGCCTAAACTGACAGTTGACAGGTAGAAAACAAAGATGCCGGGCTGGTGTTCAGCGTTTTCCTACTCAAATGAGCGGACTGTTGAAAATAGGAATCGGGGGATTACTTTTCACAAGTAAGATTTAACATTAACGTACTATTGGTTGTATTTTATGAAAATAATATTACCACAGAGTTGAGAAGGAGCAAAGATCTTCAATATTTGTATGTGAAAATCACAAAGAAATCTTCTGGGGGAGGATGACGCCCCTACAGGGGTTTGGTTTACAAACTTTCAGCCCCACCTAAAACAAAATTCACCAGCCGCCACTGATTATGATGCATTCTCATTTTAGGCAAAGTATAAGACAATACTTTCTTAACAGTACAATTATAACCAGGAATAAGTCTTCAAGTAACAATATTCAAATACTAACGTTGTTGGGTAAAACAGCATTTGGTTTTATTCTGAATCCAGTGAAACAGATTGGTGGTTTTAGCTGATATAAAGACTTTCAGGTGTTTATATATGTTTAAATATTTGGCAGAGGCTTTTATCCAAAGCGACATACATAAAAAATACATAAAAAACAATCAATGTAAACATTATCATTTAAGGGAAGAATGTAATACAAAATATCAATACAAAGTGTCAAGACAGAATAAACTCTGCTGCTGCAGCAACAGAGATACAGTCTATAAGATATATAAATATCTAATGTATTCATACATTGTTTATGTAGAATATACGCATGTATATCTAACCTAATCATATTGCTTCTTCAACTTAAAAATAGCCGACAATTTTTTCCCCTTCTCTGGGATTATATTCCCAGTTTTGATCGTCTGGTCATTTATAGCGTATAAGAATATTATATTACTGTTAAGCAAACTATTAATAATAAAACACGCCAAAACATGTGTCCGTTATCATAGCTACACGTATGACAAAAAAAGCGCGTGAAAATCAGCGGTATTCAGTGAGCTAAAATGAATTAAATGCGCTGACAGTTCACTGCTCCTGCCAAATGAATTGCACTGAGTGGAGCGGATCACCACTCCAAGATGGCAGCCCCGCGTCTCGTCTGCGCCAGTAGGCAGTAGCGCTCCATGCTGCGTCTCCTTAAAAGATGTCTATGGTTATAGCATTAACAGGGAGTTTACAGTCTCACTGATTTAACAACACAGCAAATAAAAGTCACGTTACTTAGCCAATAAACGGTATCTTACATTCAAAACTGACCCTTCTTTGTGCAACTTCAAATGTCGAACGAAGTTGGAAGTTGTTGTGTCTCCGTCTGTAATCTTCGAACTGCGTGATTTGCATACGGCAATTCGTTTTTTGTTGACCAAGTCGTAGTTTTTATACCCGAACGAAACCAACTTTGGCGTAATTGTTTCTCACTGGCGCGTTGTTTGACAACTCTTGTTCATTGGTTGTCCTGCAATTTGATTGGATGAGAGCTGTGTGATGAAAACAACGTATATCTAATTTGATTGGCTGTTGTACTGACAGGAACAACACGCTGCCAGACACGCTGATAGATAGACACTAGAGATGCGCGGTTTGCGGACACAACTGCGGAGTCCGCGGATTATCCGCGGATCGGGCGGATGAAATTAAAAAAAATAAGATTTTATCCGCTCGCGGGTCGGGTCGGGCGGATTAATTAGATTTTTTTTTTTTTTTTTTTTTTTTTTTTTTTTTGCGGGTGGCAGTTAAACCAATTCGGAAATATATATACATAGTTAAATGTTACCCACATACGAAAAACGAGCAGGCACCTGCAGCATATGCCACAACAGAAGAAAAAAAAAGAAAAGAGATGGACACTTTTACGGAGCGGAGAAGGGACGCCTCGCCGGGGTCCGGGACCGAGGCCCCTTCCCCCGAGAGGGCCCCACCGGGAGCCGTAGCTGAGGCGATCCGCGAGAAGGGCCCGACGCACGTCCAGGGTCACTACCACGCCCACCGCACCGACACCCCGCCTCGTCCGCTTTCGCCGCGGCCGGCGTCACGCGCAGCAGGTAAGCAGCTTACCTGCCCGCCACCCCCGTGGCCGGGGGCTCGTAACATGGGTCACTCCGCGCGCTCCGCCCGCGCAGCTTACCTGCTTGCCACCCCTGTTGCCGGGGGCGCGTAACAGGGGTCACTCCGTGCGCAGTGCGCTCACGAAAGGGGTGGGGCTCACCCTGGTTGATATAGAGAGCAGGACGGTGGCCATGGAAGTCGGAACCCGCTAAGGAGTGTGTAACAACCCACCTGCCGAATCAACTAGCCCTGAAAATGGATGGCGCTGGAGCGTGGGCCCATTTACCCGGCAGCGAGACGCGCTTGGAGGTGCGCTCAGCGCGGCTCCCATATCATTGCGCACTGGTGTGCGTCTGGGTCGTGACAGCGTGGCACGCGCAAGTCTGTGCTCCATTGGATCAGTCTCCTTTCTTTAACAGGCAAAAGCTTTATAACCTCACCATACCTGCCAACTTTTAAATCAGAAAAACCTAGTAGCCAGGGTCCAAGGGCCGCAGGCCCCGGTAGGTCCAGGACAAAGTCCTGGTGGAGGGTTCAGGGCTTCGCCCCCCGACGCAAAATGATTATTAGCTTTCAGACAGGTTAAAATGTTGCTAAAACCATCACTTTTCTATCAGTCACAGTGACTTTTCAAAAAAATCATATGGGTTGATTGACATGTTTATTCTGTAAGCTAACTTCAATAGTTTGAAATTATTTTGACAGTTAATGCCAGTTATCCTGTCAACCTTTCACAAGACTACAATTTGTTAATTGAAAGTATAAATAGTATAAACACTTTTAACAGTATGTCGTGCTGTGAAATACAGCCGACACGCGCACCAAACACGAAGCAAGGCCATCGTGCAGGAGAACAAAGGACTTCTTTCATTTAAGGTTTGTGATAAACCATCAAACTCATTCGTTAAAAGGACTCTATAGTAATATAAAGCGAATTTTTCTGGACATTATCATGCAAGAAAAGTTTATTTTTGGGATCGCGATCACCGCGTAATGATTTTTAAAGGTTGCATTACATTATTAACTGTCCCATGTGATCAGCCAGTGCGATTGGAAGTCCATGCTCAATTATTGCCTCCGTAAATAAAACTTCGGCATTTATCACATCCAAAGAATCTGTTTGGGCGACGAAAAACGTTGAAAGTTTTCCACTTGTATCGCTAGCAACGGCATTAGACTTGTGTTTTTTGTCCCAACGTGGTCTTTTACATCGCTAATTCCTCCGTGTCCGATCGAAAAATCTTGTCTGCACAAGGTGCAATTCGCGTAGTTTTCACCCTTTTTTTAATTTTTTATTAATATTAGATATATAACAACGGGCGGATGGCGGGCGGGTGCAGTTCTGATCAAACGTTACATCGGGTGGATGGCGGATGGTTGACGACTTTCTGACGCGGTTGCGGATGAAATAAATTGCCTATCCGCGCATCTCTAATAGACACACAAGTACAAAATTATTTATTTTATTAGCCTTTATTTAACCAGGTAAAATCCCATTGAGATCAAAGATCTCTTTTCCAAGGGAGACCTGGCCAAGAGGGCAGCAGCAAGGTTACATTAAAAACAGTAAACAAATACATAAAACATCACATTTACAACATTAAAACTTGCTCACATGACACATGTGCATACAGACAAGGTAGACTGCAATCCTTTCACAGAAGCTTTAAACTCATTCAACGTAACTAGGGTTTGAAGTTTAATGTTCGATTGTAGGTTATTCCAAGCCTTCGGTGCTGAAAACCTAAATGCTCTCTTGCCCAGTTCAGTTCTTACTTTGGGAAATGAAAGATACGCAGCGATCCTGAATAACTTTTTAATATTTGGGTTTTGGGGAAAGTAGCAAGTCATGTCAAGTCAAAAGGCTCAAGTCCAAGTGAAGTCACAAGTCATTGATGTTAAAGTCTAAGTCGAGTTGCAAGTCTCTTTACATTTTGTCAAGTCAAGTCTAAAGTCATCAAATTCATGACTCGAGTCTGACTCGAGTCCAAGTCATGTGACTCGAGTCCACGCCTCTGCTTTTTACAACATAACCCTAAAAAAATCTAACCTAACCCTAATAAAATCTAACCTAACCCTAATAAAATCTAACTTAACCCTAATAAAATCTGACCTGACCTTAAAAAAAACTTACCAACCCTAATAAAATGTAACCCAACCCTAATAAAATCTAATCTAACCCTAATAAAATCTAACTTAACCCTAATAAAATCTAACTTAACCCTAATAAAACCTAACCGAAGCTGAATAAAACCTAAACTAACCCTAATAAAATCTAACCTAACCCTGATCAAATCTAACTTAACCCTAATAAAGCTTAACCTAATCCTAATAACATCTAACCTAACCCTAATAAAATCTAACCTAACCCTAATAAAATCTAACTTAACCCTAATAAAATCTGACCTGACCCTAAAATAAACTTACCAACCCTAATAAAATGTAACCCAACCCTAATAAAATCTAATCTAACCCTAATAAAATCTAACTTAACCCTAATAAAATCTGACCTGACCTTAAAAAAAACTTACCAACCCTAATAAAATGTAACCCAACCCTAATAAAATCTAATCTAACCCTAATAAAATCTAACTTGACCCTAATAAAATCTAACTTAACCCTAATAAAACCTAACCTAACCTTAATGAAACCTAACCGAAGCTGAATAAAACCTAAACTAACCCTAATAAAATCTAACCTAACCCTGATCAAATCTAACTTAACCCTAATGAGACCTAACCCAACCCTAATAAAACCTAACTTAACCCTAATAAAATCTGAACTGACCCTAAAATAATCTAACCTATCCCTAAAAAAATCTAACTTAACCCTAATAAAATCTAACTTAACCCTAATAAAACCTAACCTAACCTTAATGAAACCTAACAAAACCCGAATAAAACCTAAACTAACCCTAATAAAATCTAACTTAACCCTGATAAAACCTAACCGAAGCTGAATAAAACCTAAACTAACCCTAATAAAATCTAACCTAACCCTGATCAAATCTAACTTAACCCTAATAAAGCTTAACCTAATCCTAATAACATCTAACCTAACCCTAATTAAATCTAACCTAACCCTAATAAAATCTAACTTAACCCTAATAAAATCTGACCTGACCCTAAAATAAACTTACCAACCCTAATAAAATGTAACCCAACCCTAATAAAATCTAATCTAACCCTAATAAAATCTAACTTAACCCTAATAAAATCTGACCTGACCTTAAAAAAAACTTACCAACCCTAATAAAATGTAACCCAACCCTAATAAAATCTAATCTAACCCTAATAAAATCTAACTTAACCCTAATAAAATCTAACTTAACCCTAATAAAACCTAACCGAAGCTGAATAAAACCTAAACTAACCCTAATAAAATCTAACCTAACCCTGATCAAATCTAACTTAACCCTAATAAAGCTTAACCTAATCCTAATAACATCTAACCTAACCCTAATAAAATCTAACCTAACCCTAATAAAATCTAACTTAACCCTAATAAAATCTGACCTGACCCTAAAATAAACTTACCAACCCTAACAAAATGTAACCCAACCCTAATAAAATCTAATCTAACCCTAATAAAATCTAACTTGACCCTAATAAAATCTAACTTAACCCTAATAAAACCTAACCTAACCTTAATGAAACCTAACCGAAGCTGAATAAAACCTAAACTAACCCTAATAAAATCCAACCTAACCCTGATCAAATCTAACTTAACCCTAATGAGACCTAACCCAACCCTAATAAAACCTAACTTAACCCTAATAAAATCTGAACTGACCCTAAAATAATCTAACCTATCCCTAAAAAAATCTAACTTAACCCTAATAAAATCTAACTTAACCCTAATAAAACCTAACCCAACCTTAATGAAACCTAACAAAACCCGAATAAAACCTAAACTAACCCTAATAAAATCTAACTTAACCCTGATAAAACCTAACCGAAGCTGAATAAAACCTAAACTAACCCTAATAAAATCTAACCTAACCCTGATCAAATCTAACTTAACCCTAATAAAGCTTAACCTAATCCTAATAACATCTAACCTAACCCTAATAAAATCTAACCTAACCCTAATAAAATCTAACTTAACCCTAATAAAATCTGACCTGACCCTAAAATAAACTTACCAACCCTAATAAAATGTAACCCAACCCTAATAAAATCTAATCTAACCCTAATAAAATCTAACTTAACCCTAATAAAATCTGACCTGACCTTAAAAAAAACTTACCAACCCTAATAAAATGTAACCCAACCCTAATAAAATCTAATCTAACCCTAATAAAATCTAACTTAACCCTAATAAAATCTAACTTAACCCTAATAAAACCTAACCGAAGCTGAATAAAACCTAAACTAACCCTAATAAAATCTAACCTAACCCTGATCAAATCTAACTTAACCCTAATAAAGCTTAACCTAATCCTAATAACATCTAACCTAACCCTAATAAAATCTAACCTAACCCTAATAAAATCTAACTTAACCCTAATAAAATCTGACCTGACCCTAAAATAAACTTACCAACCCTAATAAAATGTAACCCAACCCTAATAAAATCTAATCTAACCCTAATAAAATCTAACTTGACCCTAATAAAATCTAACTTAACCCTAATAAAACCTAACCTAACCTTAATGAAACCTAACCGAAGCTGAATAAAACCTAAACTAACCCTAATAAAATCTAACCTAACCCTGATCAAATCTAACTTAACCCTAATGAGACCTAACCCAACCCTAATAAAACCTAACCTAACCTTAATAAAACCTAACCTAACCCTAATAAAACCTAACCTAACCTTAATAAGACCTAACCTAACTCTAACAAACCCCAACCTAACTCTAATAGAACACTATCTAACCAACCTGGATGGTCCACAGAGTACACGTGGTGCTGACCACATTCTCAAGGATGACAGACATTTAAAGTAATAATAATAATAATAATAATAATAATAATAATATCCATATCATGTCCTTAGAGGCTGCATAGACAGACACTTGCAAGATGTCTGCTGGGAGCTGAAAATCAAAGCTGAGCTTGCCTGACCAAACAGAAGATCTTAAAATAAACTTTATGATTTTAAGAAGATCTCACAACAAACTTCATGATTTTATGAAGATCTCACAACAAACTGTATGACTCTAAGAAGATCTCACACAACTTTATGAATATCTCACAACAAATGTATGAAGATCTCACAACTTTCGGACTTTATTAAGATCTCACAACAAACTTTATGACTTTATGAAGATCTCACAACAAACTTTATGAAAATCTCACATCAAACTGCATGACTTTTCGAAGAGCACACAACAAACTTTATGAAAATCTCACATCAAACTGTATGACTTTTTGAAGAGCTCACAACAAACCTCATGAAGATCTCACAGCTTTATGAATTTAAGTCTCACAACTGTATGATGATATCGCAACAAACTTTATGACTTTACAAATATCTCACAACAAATGTATGAAGATCTCACAACTTTCGGACTTTATTAAGATCTCACAACAAACTTTATGACTTTATGAAGATCTCACAACAAACTTTATGAAAATCTCACATCAAACTGTATGACTTTTCGAAGAGCACACAACAAACTTTATGAAAATCTCACATCAAACTGTATGACTTTTTGAAGAGCTCACAACAAACCTCATGAAGATCTCACAGCTTTATGAATTTAAGTCTCACAACTGTATGATGATATCGCAACAAACTTTATGACTTTACAAATATCTCACAACAAATGTATGAAGATCTCACAACTTTCGGACTTTATTAAGATCTCACAACAAACTTTATGACTTTATGAAGATCTCACAACAAACTTTATGAAAATCTCACATCAAACTGTATGACTTTTCGAAGAGCACACAACAAACTTTATGAAAATCTCACATCAAACTGTATGACTTTTTGAAGAGCTCACAACAAACCTCATGAAGATCTCACAGCTTTATGAATTTAAGTCTCACAACTGTATGATGATATCGCAACAAACTTTATGACTTTACAAATATCTCACAACAAATGTATGAAGATCTCACAACTTTCGGACTTTATTAAGATCTCACAACAAACTTTATGACTTTATGAAGATCTCACAACAAACTTTATGAAAATCTCACATCAAACTGTATGACTTTTCGAAGAGCACACAACAAACTTTATGAAAATCTCACATCAAACTGTATGACTTTTTGAAGAGCTCACAACAAACCTCATGAAGATCTCACAGCTTTATGAATTTAAGTCTCACAACTGTATGATGATATCGCAACAAACTTTATGACTTTACAAATATCTCACAACAAATGTATGAAGATCTCACAACTTTCGGACTTTATTAAGATCTCACAACAAACTTTATGACTTTATGAAGATCTCACAACAAACTTTATGAAAATCTCACATCAAACTGTATGACTTTTCGAAGAGCACACAACAAACTTTATGAAAATCTCACATCAAACTGTATGACTTTTTGAAGAGCTCACAACAAACCTCATGAAGATCTCACAGCTTTATGAATTTAAGTCTCACAACTGTATGATGATATCGCAACAAACTTTATGACTTTACAAATATCTCACAACAAATGTATGAAGATCTCACAACTTTCGGACTTTATTAAGATCTCACAACAAACTTTATGAAGATCTCACAACAAACTTTATGAAAATCTCACATCAAACTGTATGACTTTTCGAAGAGCACACAACAAACTTTATGAAAATCTCACATCAAACTGTATGACTTTTTGAAGTGCTCACAACAAACCTCATGAAGATCTCACAGCTTTATGAATTTAAGTCTCACAACTGTATGATGATATCGCAACAAACTTTATGACTTTACAAATATCTCACAACAACCTTGTGACTTGATGATTTCACAAGAACTTTATGAAGATCTCGCAACTGTCTGAAGAGTTCACATCAAACTTTGACTTCATGAAGATCTCACAACAAACGTCATGACTTTATAAATATCTCACAACAACTCTATGACTTTATGAAGATCTCACAACAACTCTATTTCTGTTGAAAATCTCACAAAAAACTTTTGTATTTTTGAAGATCTCGTGCAACTTTATGAAGATCTCACAAGAACTTTGACTATTTGAGGATCTCATAAAAAATGACTTGTTCAAGATGTCACTACAAACTAGGGTTGTACGGTCTACCGGTACAGGTATAGTATCGCGGTACTTGTCAGAATAATTGTATCTAAGTTATCACAAAACTTTGTGTTACATTGAGTTCAGCTCGCCCTGCGAGAGGACAAAAGCTGTCTTTGATCCTACCAAGCAGAAGGCTTGTAAAACTCCACCGTGTACGATGGGAAGCGACATGAAGGCGTCGGATTCTTTGATGTATTGTAATCCACAGGATGATTTTGTCTTGACCCGAGAACTACAAAGCGGAGAGGAAGCAGGACCTGACTCCCCTCTAGGCACCTTTTCTTTGAACTGTTTTGTAATCAAAGGTGATGGCTGTTTACGACCCCCTTGCCTTAGAAACAGCTGTTACCATGTAATCAGGGAAAGTCCAAATAAAAGAGGAGGCATACAATCTTTCATCAGAGCGTGGTGGAGACTGTACAAGAGTACAGCCCAGACGTTTCTTCTCAATTGAATTTAATTCTGTCTCTGTTTAATTCCTTGCTTCTTGTCTTGTTTAATAGATGTTATCAGTGTTTGAACCTGACAGTACTAATGAATCAAAAACGGTACTATAATCTGTTTGAAAAGTGGTTTTGCGAGCAGAGGAGCATGTTTGGCAGCGCACAATCACGGAGTACTTACAAGCAGACACAGTGTGTAGACAGAAAAGGGAGAACGGATGCATTTTGACCTAAAAACCAAAGATAAAGGTGAAGTTATAACACTAATTCACCCTCAGGAAGAGGTGCTTTAAAACATGGCTAGCTAACTAGCGGCGAACGACCATCCGCAGTCTGCAGTGTTTTAGCTACTTCTAAATCACTAATCCTCGCCTCCATGGCGACAAATAAAGTACGTTTCTTACAAGTATCATCCCTGCAGGACGAGGAATAGCTAAACATGTTTCACTACACACGGTAGGTGGATACAATAGCTAACCGCTAACAGCAACCTAGCACCCTGTATGTAAACAAACGCCATGGGTGGATCTACACCTGTCTTCCACTGCAATGATACCAAGTACAATAGCGTATCTAGTCGATACTACTATGATCACATCGATATTTTTTATCATCATAAAATCTTTTTTCCTTTTTTTAAAATGTATATTATGTTTATAAAATATGTCCCTGGACACATGAGGACTTTGAATATGACCAATGTGTGATCCTGTAACTACTTGGTATCTGATCGATACCCAAATTTGTGGTATCATCCAAAACTAATGTAAAGTATCCAAACAACAGAAGAATAAGTGATTATTACATTTTAACAGGAGTGTAGATAGAACATGTTGGAATAGAAAATAACCAGATATTAACAGTAAATGAACAAGTGGATTAATAATCAATTTTTACAACTTGTCCCTCATAATTTTGACAAATTTGAATGAGAAATGACATTATAAGTTACTGCATATGTCAGCAGACTAAATTTGGGGCCCTTGTTTGCTTACTTTCTAATAAAAGACAAGTTGTCTAGTATGTTCACTATTTTATTTAAGGACAAACTTGCAGAAAGAAACATATTTTTAATGTACCGTAAGATTTTTTGGTTAAAATGAAGCCAATAATGACATTTTTTTGTAGTCCCCCTTATTTAGAAAAGCACCAAAAAGTATCTAAATACATTTTGGTACGAGTACAAAAATATTGGTATCGGGACAACCGTATTACAAATATGACTTTTTGAAGATTTCACAACTTCATGAAAATATCACAATGGACTTTCTAAGATCTCACAACAACTTTAAGATCCCACAATAAATGTCCTGAAGATCTGACAACTGCAACCCTGAGAGGAGCCGCCATCAAGAGTTTGATGGTACAAATAGGATAGTACACACAAATATACAGAAATAATGCAACAGTTTAACACTGACATCTGCTGGTCATAAGGAGAACAGTCCACAAGTAACTACTCCTAAAGTTTATTATTGGCACATATGTAGTGAATCACAAAGACAAAAAAGGACAACAACAAACGGATATTGTTTATGTGCGCATATATATACACGCATGGCCACAACATTAGGCACACCTGCCTGTGTTGTTATGATAGTGTAGCAGCACTAACCAGTCGGAAACTTGGACCTTTAAAGATTTATACATTGGAAGACACCAATTTCAGATGTAAAACATGATTATTGTTATCTATTTGTGTCGTTTGGCAGGTGTAGCTAATGATGCGGCTGATGATTCAAACAGTGAAGATCCAGCTTAAGTATTACTTTTAAGAAAAAGGGGTGAAAGCCCCGCCTTTGACCTCGGCTCCTTCAGGCACCGCCAATGCAGAGCCAGCAGGGTCTCTCGCTGGGACAGAAGACGATAAAAGTTGTGAGGTTTGGTGTTCACGTGGTCAGTGAGAGATGTGAAAGTCAATAGTGTTCTTGTCAGCTCAGCAGGGGATACTTGGCGTGTACACACCTCCAATAGGAGACTGGTGGAGCTCTAAACATCAAACACTTTGTGTCGGTCTCCAAGTTACGTAACACTTTCTACATGTTTTTTAAAAAAGTGCATCCTATAAAATAGTTAGAAAATAACCTAATGCAAGCACTACTTGTCTAGTGAACATTCCAAATTAGCAGAGGCGCCTCTTCACAGTTACGGTACACACGCACGCACACACACACGCACACACGCAAGCACACACACACACAGGCAGACGAAGAGGATGAAGGCCGGGGAAGACATCATATCGATGAGTTGTCAGCCAGGAGTGACGATGCATCTATGCCAGCTTTGTGTTCTTTCACCAAGCCCAGTCTCTTCTTCAACAGTTTGTCCTCGTTGTTCAACTTGGTCCTGATGGCTGTTTTGATTTGGCTGCTATCCACGGCGAACTTACCCGCCACGTGATCTGGAAGGAGAGAGGCGTTTGTTAATGCTTTTAAAATAAAAGTCAATGCTAAGAAATTGAGAAAGAAAAGAACTGATGACTCATCGACCACAGCAAGCTTTACCTAGTGGTTAGAGTGTCCGCCCTGAGATCGGTAGGTTGTGAGTCATACCAAAGACTATAAAAATGGGACCCATTACCTCCCTGCTTGGCACTCAGCATCAAGGGTTGGAATTGGGGGTTAAATCACCAAAAATTATTCTTGGGCGCGGCCACCGCTGCTGCCTACTGCTCCCCTCACCTCCCAGAGGGTGATCAAGGGTGATGGGTCAAATGCAGCGAATAATTTCGCCACACCTAGTGAGTGTGACAATCTTTGGCACTTTAACTTTTAGCGGCTGTGACATGACTGCAATCTGATTGGCCGCTGAGTAAGTGCTATGATCCTTCAGCAAGGATACTGTGGATCGGGGTCGGCAACCCAAAATGTTGAAAGAGCCACATTGGACCAAAAATACAACAACAAAAAAATCTGCCTGGAGCTGCAAAAAAATTAAAGCCTTCTATAAGTGATATAATGAAGTCAACACATGATATAAGTGTCTATATTAGCCTACTATCAAAATGACTATGTGTCGCAGGCTGACACAAATCTTCATTGTTGATATGTAATATGTATTCTACGCAATTTTAAAATGTCTCAGAGGGTGAGATAACTCCTTTAAATGACTGGCTTAGAATGGCCAAAGGTATAGATGTGTGTGTCCAAGTTAAAGGAAATGGATTTATAACAATCTATGCAAGCTGGGTTACGTTTGCTGTGGTCTATAACGGCACACAAACCACTATCAGAAATGCAGGCAATATTACATACAGATAATATGTCAAGAGAAATGCAGACATAAATTAAATACACAGAATGAGCTCAAATATACCTACAAATGAGGCATAATGATGCAATATGTACATACAGCTAGCCTAAATAGCATGTTAGCATCGATTAGCTGGCAGTCATGCACTGACCAAATATGCCTGATTAGCACTCCACACAAGTCAATAACATCAACAAAGCTCACTTTTGTGTGCATTCACACACAGTATAAAAAGGTTGGTGGACAAAATGAGACAAAGAAGGAGTGGCATAAAACTTGTCTTTCTGTGGCATCGTTGAAGAAAGTTATACATGTAAACAAACTATGGTGAGTTCGAGGACCGCCAAAATTAGTAGGACAAAACGGCGCTTGCCAAATACTCTCATCAGAGAATCATGTTTAATATAAACAGTGGGATTTCTAACCATTAGGGAGGTTTGTGTCATGTTGTCCTCCAACAGAAACCCTATTAAAACTAAAATATTTTTCTATTTTCATACCTTTTTGAAAAAGCTCCAGGGAGCCACGAGGGCGGCGCTAAAGAGCCGCAGATTGCAGACCCCTGCTTTAGAACATTGTGCCTCCCCTTTCCACTTGTTTTTTTCCCTTTTGCAGAAAAAGACTAATAAAAGCGTCATCATTATTTTCTATACCGCTAATCTTCTACATCGTATTACATTTACAGAAGCACGCGCACACATTGTAGGGAGTGCACACAGGCGAGGAGAGGCCATACACACGACTGAGCTACAGTACGAGTTGTCTGGAGTTAAAACACAGAAGTTTGAATTAGCCTGAGATGGCACTTATTATTTTCAGACATTGTAGGGAGTGCATACAGGTAAGTGGAGGTTGTACACACTATTGGGCCACAATATTTGGTTGTCTTGAGGAAAATCACAGACATTAGATACGTTTGTGATGTGAGTGTTGACATTGTAAGGAGTGCATAGAGAAGAATGAAGGCCAGACACACTACTGAGTGACATTATGAGTTGTCTGCAGTAAATGCACAATCACTTGAATAACCATGAGATTGCACTTTTTTAATGTTTAGAAATTGTAGGGAGTGCATACAGGCAAATGGAGGCTATACACACTACTGAGCCAAAGTATGAGTTGTCTATTATAGCAGTGTTTTTCAACCTTTTTTGAGCCAAAGCGCATTTTTTTCATTAAAAAACTCCGGAGGCACACCACCAGCAGAAATCATTAAGAAATGAAACTCAGTAGACAATAAAAAGTTGTTGTCGCAATTGTTGGATATGACTTTAAACCATAACCAACCATGCATCAATATAGCTCTTGTCTCAAAGTAGGTGTACTGTCACCTCTTGTCACATCACGGCGTGACTTATTTGGAGTTTTTTGGTTGTGCTCCCGTGCATAGTGTTTTAGTTCTTGTCTTGCGCTCCTATTTTGGTGGCTTTTCCTGTTTTTTTCCTGTTGCAGTTTCATGTCTTCCTTTGAGCGTTATTCCACGGCCCTGCTTTGTTTTAGCAATCAAGACTATATAAGTTGTTGCTATTTTTTTTGTGTGGAAATTGTTGATTGTCATGTCATGTGCGGATGTACTTTGTGGACGCCGTCTGCTCCACACACTGTAAGTCTTTGCTGTCGTCCAGCATTCTGTTTTTTGTTTACTTTGTCGCCAGTTCAGTTTTAATTTCGTTCTACATAGCCTTCCCTAAGCTTCAATGCCTTTTCTTAGGGGCACTCACCTTTTGTTTATTTTTGGTTTAAGGATTAGATACCTTTTTACCTGCACGCTGCCTCCCGCTGTCGTCTGCATATTGTGATCACCACAAACCGACATCTACAAAGCAATTAGCTACCTGCTGCCACCTACTGATATCGAGGAGAATAACGTGGTAATTCTGCCGAGCTCTAGACAGCACCGACACTCAACAACACATAATTTGCAGACGATAATTACTGGTTTGCAAAAAATATTTTTAACCCAAAATAAGTGAAACTACATAATCTCCCACGGCAGAGTGGTTGAAAAACACTGGTCTAGAGTACATGCACAAATGTTAGCCTAGGCTGTGATGTAATTTTTCTCGCTTACAGTGGATATTGTCGGAAGTGCATACAGGCAAGTGGAGGCCATACACACTACTGAGCCACAGTATTTGTTGTCAGGAGTAAATTCACAGGTGTTTGAATTGCTTGAATCCTACTTCTAATGCTGAGACAGCGTAGGGTGTTCATAAAGGCCATATAGTTGTATAGACCAAAAAAAGCTTACAAACCCACCGATGATACTTCTGAGGATTTCGGGTGGCAGCTGAGGTTTGTGGCACTCCTCGCCAGTGATGGTGTTCCTACGTCCCTGCAGAGAGTGCGTGGCCAAGGTCTCTCTGTCAAATAGCATCATTAGCAGCGCTGAGGTGTACTTCTTGTAGTCTGCAATTTCAGCCACGCGCTCGTAAAGATTCCTTGGAACTCTGAGGTTCTCGGCGAGGTACAGGAAGTCGTGATTGTCCTAAGGGTAGAACACAATCGGTTTGTGGCGAGAGCTTAACGTGACGACAACAGGCGAACGAGCGCTGACCTCCGGCATGTCGCCCACCGCTACCATGTCGGCCTCGTGCTCCGCCAGGAAAGACATGGCTTCGTCTTGAGAGTTGTGCGGCTCCATCACCGGGTCGCCGCCGTGGAGGACGTGATCCAGAGTGGCTCGCAGCTCGTGAGCCGTGTGTCTCATCTGCATCATGAGCGTGTTCATCTCTGCACAGACGTCACAACATTATTATTAGTGTTAGCATGTGGCTAGGCTAAGAGACTCAAGCACAACAATACTTTCAAAATAAAATAAAACTAGGGATTGGTGATATGGCCTAAACCGGGGATATCAAACATGCGGCCCGCAGGCCGGATCAGGCCCTCGAACAGGTTCGATCCGGCCCGCGAGATGAGTCAGTGTAAAATTGAGCTGCATTTTTAACTTAAAGAAACTGTTTTTTTTAATGTGTCCACTGGATGTTGCAATACCAATTCTGTTGGGCAAGCAAAGAGTTTATACCGGGGCGAGCAAGTTTACAATTGGTAACCCGACTTAAAATGCTGCATGAGACACTGCACATTGATATAGTTCTGTGAAAATGATTGTCTTCTGTGCAAATTTAAAGAAAGTGAACAGTGGAAATGACAAATGAAGTAGTTGATACATAGAAGAGTTTTTATTTATGCTTTATAATGTTTTTTGTTCAATCCTAAATGGGCTGTGACTTAAAGTTTACTTGCATTGTAGATACACTGATATGAAGTCTAAGTTCATTGTGTTCATCATGGTGTTTTTGAAAGTGCACCATTTTTTTCCTCAGAATTTTCAACTAACTTGAAAAGTTTTGTCAAGAGGATTATATGTGATATGTCCTTTTTTTTTTTTTTTTTTAGAATGTGCTTGTTCTATTTTGGGCCAAAGTAAAACAAAGCAAACAATCTGAAGTTGTCATAGTTGTATTTTTAAATTATTATGCCATGCTTTTACCAGCCCGGCCCAAGTTGAGTTGAGTTGAGTTTGAGTTTATTTCGAACATGCAAGCATACAACATGACACATCACAATCTCCAGTTTCTCTTTTCAACATGTTCGAAAAGGAGTAGGAAGAAGCAGAGCTTATTTAATCCTACCCCTTTTCTTTTACACAAACAGTTGCTAAAACTTTTGTTCACTTCCTGTTCTCAATTTATTCACAATATACTCCATAAGTACTCACAATAAAAATAAGTAAATAAATAATAATTGATGAAGTAAGTTACATTTCATACTAAGAGATAAGTAAGATTATTTTGAGAGTGAAAGAATGAAAGAATGGATGAATTAAATAAATTCAGAATGTTTATCATGGTTCTTCTTCTTTGTACTTTGTAAACACTTTAAGATTGAAGAGTTTCTTGAAGTGGATCATATTAGTACATTGTTTGATTGCTTTGCTTAATCCATTCCATAATTTAATTCCACATGCTGATATACTGAAGGTCTTAAGTGTTGTACGTGCGTACAAATGTTTTAAATTACATTTCTCTCTAAGATTATATTTCTCCTCTTTTTTTGAGAAGAATTGTTGTATATTCTTGGGTAGCAGGTTATAGTTTGCTTTGTGTATAATTTTAGCTGTTTGCAAATTCACTATGTCATGGAATTTCAGTATCTTTGATTCAATAAATAAAGGATTTGTATGTTCTCTATATCCAACATTATGTATTATTCTAACTGATCTTTTTTCTAACACCGTTAATGAATGAAGTGTACTTTTGTAATTATTTCCCCATATTTCTACACAGTAACTCAGATATGGTAACACTAGTGAGCAGTAGAGAATATGAAGTGATTTTTTGTCTAGAACATGTTTTGCTTCATAAGTGGGAATACATTTTCCTCCATTATACCGTATTTGTTGTGGTTTGTAGGAGACCACAGGGAAGACCCAGGACACGTTGGGAAGACTATGTCTCCCGGCTGGCCTGGGAACGCCTCGGGATTTCCCGGGAAGAGCTGGACGAAGTGGCTGTGGAGAGGGAAGTCTGGGCTTCCCTGCTTAGGCTGCTGCCCCCGCGACCCGACCTCGGATAAGCGGAAGAAGATGGATGGATGGATGGATGTTTCCGGTTGTGTAAAAATTGCTAAAAATTAACCAGAATATATCAATGTTTTTGGGCAGCACCGTGGACCGTGGAGGTTAGTGCATGTGCCTCACAATACGAAGATCCTGAGTAGTCCTGAGTTCAATCCCGGGCTCGGGGTCTTTCTTTGTGGAGTTTGCATGTTCTCCCCGTGACTGCGTGGCTTCCCTTCGGGTACTCCGGCTTCCTCCCACCTCCAAAGACATGCACCTGGGGATAGGTTGATTGGCAACACTAAATTGGCCCTAGTGTGTGTGAATGTTGTCTGTCTATCTGTGTTGGCCCTGTGATGAGGTGGAGACTTGTCCAGGGTGTACGCCGCCTTCCGCCCGAATGCAGCTGAGATAGGCTCCAGCAACCCCCGTGACCCCAAAAAGGGACAAGCGGTAGGAAATGGATGGATGGATGGATGTTACGGTTAATTTGTTCAGGGGAAGCCTTTAGCGTTGACGCGCTTGAGTGCGCATGCAGCGTAGCATTGGGTGGCAAACTCTTCCAGAACACCGGCAAAGTTAATGTTTATTTTCATTTATCGTTGGATTATCGTTGAGAAGCTTAGGCATCCCTGTACTTGTTAATGATTGACCATGTGGTCAACGAGAGCTAGGTTTTTCTATCCACTTTCTCATGCACTCCAGATCACGAATGAACTTGTATACATCTAGGTCAGGGGTCGGCAACCTTTACCAGTCAAAGAGCCATTTTGACCAGTTTCACAAATTATAGAAAACAATGGGAGCCGCAAATATTTTTTTTAATTTTAAACGAAATAACACTGCATAAGAAGTTTTTTTTTTGCTTTGTGCTATGTATAACCAGGGGTCTCAGACAGGCTGCCCTCACCTTTATGTGGAATTTAAAAGCTGGTGCGGCACGTTGGTTTTAATTGAATGGCGCTTGTCAGCGTCTTGCGTGCCGTGATGGTACAGCATATAGCACCCATTACAGTCAGCGTGCCTGATCAGCCACACGTTGTATGGGGCTTCCACTTTACTCACGTAAGTGACAGCAAGGCATACTTGGTCAACAACCACACAGCTCACACTGACGGTGGCGGTATAAAAAAAAACAAAAAAACTTTAACACTCTTACTAATAATGCGCCACACTGTGAACCCACACCAAACAAGAATGACAAACAAATTTCGGGAGAACATCTGCACCGTAACACAACATAAACACAACAGGACAAATACCCAGAATCCCATGCAGCCCTAACTCTTCCGGGCTACATTATACACCCCCGCTACCAAACCCCGCCCACCTCAACCGACGCACAGAGAGGGGGGGGGGGGGGGGGGGGGGGGGGTGATGTGTGAGGGAGCAGGGTTGGGGTGGGGGCGGGGTTTGGTGTTAGCAGGGGTGTATAATGTAGCCCGGAAGAGTCAGGGCTGCATGGGATTCTGGGTGTTTGTTCTGTTGTGTTTATGTTGTGTTGGTGCAGATGTTCTCCCGAAATGTGTTTGTCATTAGGGCCCGCACGGCCCATTGCAAAAGGACTCCCACAGGGAGTCCTTATGCAATGGGACATAAGGACCTATTGAATTTCTAAGGTTTTATTCTTTATTATTATTATTATTATTCTTTATTATTCTTCCGCCGCCTCTTTGAGCACTAATTTCACCCACTTAACATGCTTCAAAACTCACCATATTTGACCCACCCGTCAGGACCTGCGAAAATTGTCTTTTAATAAAAAAACCAAACCGCAAAAATCAAAATTGCGCTCTAGCGCCCCCTAGGAAAAAAAAAACTAGACTGCCTGTAACTCCCACTAGGAAGGTCGGAAAAACATGAAACAAAATCCTCTATGTAGGTCTGACTCAGACCTAACTTTCATAATGGTACATCCTCGGGCGAAAATCAACAGGAAGTTGGCAATTCCCCCTTCAAGACAAAAAAGTACTAAAATAAGTCACTTTTGCCTCTTTGAGCTGTAATTTGACCCCCTTCACATGCTTCAAAACTCACCAAACTGAACACACACATCAGGACTGGCAGAAATTGTGATCTAATAAAAAAACCTAACCCCAAATCTCAAAATTGTGCTCTTGAGCTATTTTTTAATAAAACGCACAAAAAACTGCTCCTCCGATGAAAAAACTGACATAACTGCCTGTAACTCCCACTGGGAACGTCGGAGAGACATGAAACAAAAACCTCTATGTAGGTCTCACTTAGACCTACATTTCATAAATTGACAACTCCCAGCAAAAATATACAGGAAGTTTGCTATTCCCCCTTCAACACAAAATTTTTGTAAAAACCCGTCACCTTTCTTCAAACATTATCTCCTCTGAGCGCGTTTGTTGTTTCGGCTTCAAACTAACACAGGAGAGAGATTGAACCCTTCTGATTAAAAGTTGGTGAAAGAGTTGTGATACCTGCTCCGGTTTTGATTTTATGACCCTTCAAAGACCCGCTGCACTGATGCTCCTGCGGTGCTGTTTTTTTAAGATGGCTGCTCAAAAGCAGGAAGCACCAGCGTGCCCACACAATGCAGACAAGGTAGGTACACTAGACAAAAGTCTTGGGACACTTCAGACTAAAAGTAGACAAAAGTATTGGGACACTTAGGACTAGTTCTTCTTTGATTTTGGTTCAAAGTGTGGCGCATTATTAGTAAGAGTGTTAAAGTTGTTTTATATGGCCACCGTCAGTGTAACCTGTGTGGCTGTTGACCAAGTATGCCTTGCTGTCACGTACGTGTGCTAGCAGAAGATGTATATTGTATAACAAGTATTGGGCTGGTACTCTGTTAATACAGAATGTAGAGGGCGCCAAATGTTGTACCATCATGGCACGCCCTTATTATAGCCGCAAGGGTGAAAGCCGGTGAATATTAATCCCGGGAGTTTTCCGCGAGAGGCACTGAAATCCGGAAGTCTCAAGGGAAAATTGGGGGGTTCAGCAAGTAAGTTGCTGAGCCGCATCAGAGTGATCAAAGAGCCGCATGCGGCTCCGGAGCCGCGGGTTGCCGACCCCTGATCTAGGTGAATAAACAACAAAGTGTTACTTTCGTTCCTCCTACCTTTCAGCTCCCTCAGCTCTCTCTCTGCCAATATTCGACACCTGCGTTCATATTTGAGTTGAGCCTGCAGCTGTTCTATCTTCATCAGCAGGCTGATGGTGTCGGTTCTGACGCCAGGACCCGAACCTACTTCGATCTCTTCAAATTCCTGCAGCCGGATGAGAAAGGGAAAGTATATTGACGTGTTCATGCGCAGTGGAACCTAAACGTCATCGCACCTCGGTGCCGAGGAATGGAGAGTAAGCGGACTCTTCGGCCAAGCCGAACTTGTCCTCCATTGGACTAGCCTCCTCTGGGACCGTGTTGCTCTTTAGCATCTTTGCCGGTGCTTGAGATGGGGACCCTCCGGCTTCTCTCTTGGGCGGCATAAGGCTTCAAGGAGAACCTGCGAGGAGAAGACTGACTTGGTCAAGGAGGGCAGTTGAACTTACACCAAGATGGAAAGTTAAGTCCTCAGCTCGACCCTCCTCTGCTATCTAATTAGCTCCCAGTCACAAACAGAATCTCCATCTGGATTAGAAGCCATATATGCCTTTTAGTGGCGTAAATGTTTCAAATAAACCTCACCTGGCCTTTCAGTTTGCCTTGACGAATAACGAGACCCACAGAGGACAAAGACAATGCATTAAATGGTAATACTGCGTAGTGGAGGAAGTAGTAGTACTACTGCAGTAGTACAGTGCATGGATCCTGGGGTCCTAATGTCCACCTTTTCATCAGCAGCACTAAAGGTTTGAAGCTAAATTAACAGGGGAAACTTGTTTAATTTATTTAGAATACGTGCATGGTGAAAGTGGAATGAATAAGCTTGTTGTTTGATTATTCTTTTTCAGGCGGAACAAAAGTAGCGACTCGTGTCTCCCAGGGGGAAGTATTTTTCCCCAGGACTATTTCCTGCCCTCCTAGAGATGTTATAAACACCAATAGAATATGAGGATTTTTTTAAAAAGGCGGATTCAAGGGTGCCTTAGCCAATGAGAACCAAGTACTACTTCCGCCTCGTTTACAAGTTAGGTTGAGCTGCTTGTTACCCATGTGGAGCCAATGTTGACTTGAAACCAGAGGAAGTTGGGATTTGTCTATTTGTGTGTTATTTTGGCTTCACGCTTTTCACAATGTCTTCGTCTTTCTTTATAAAGACGTCGCAAAAAAATAAATTTGCAAAAACGGGAAAAAATGCAACAAAAAACAAGCATAAGGTAAGTGTGGTGGGCTGCTAGCAAACTCAACTGCTAGCTAAATGTTGCTCGCATACTTGTTACTTAATTATCTTTTCTTAAATGCACACACTTGTTTTATATATTTTTTTCAAATAGGGTGACGGTGATTTAGCTGGTAAAGTAAAAAGCAAGAAACAGAACAAGTATAACGAAGAGATATCGAGTGACTCTGAGGGAGAAAGGTACAAACACAAGTCATGTAAAACAGTGATGCTTTATTTCTAACAACAACAACAATTGTGTGATCAGTCCCGTAGTTGGCAAGAAAAGGCAGTCCAAAGAGGAACCTGAATATGACGAGACACCACAGGAGAAGAAGCTGAGATTAGCTAAACTGTACCTCAATCAGCTGAAGGATGAAGGTAAGCCTCATATTTAGCTCCTAAAGCTATACCACTACATGTCTACATCGTCTTTGCTTTTGTCTTAACATGAAGAAAACAAGGCAGAAGATGAGTCGTTTGAGACTGATCTGATTGCTGGGAGGCTTCAAGAAGAAGTGGTAAGAATTGTATTAGCTATTCTATGGAGCTCTTAAGGGGACATGGAGGGAAAACAATGTTTTGCGAGATCTTGCAAAAGGTTTTTTTCCTATGTCAGTGAACCGGAAGTGAAACAGACAAAGCGATGGAGGAGCCTACCCATCATCAGTGGGAGAAGTTTATTAATTTCTATTTTAGTATCGGCCTAACATATAAAAACATCAAATCGTATTATGGTCCCACAACAGAGCACAGCTGATGGGTAGGCTCCCGCATGCTCCCGCTCCTCCATCACGGTGTCTGTTTCACTTGCGGTTCACCATCGCTGTGTCTGTTTTACTTCCAGTTCACTGACATAGGAAAACAACCTTCTGCGAGATCTCGCAAAAAGTATTGCAAGATCTCGCAAAACATCCATGTCCCTTTCGGGGCTCCGTAGCTATTCACATACAGGAACAAGAATTGTGTGTGTTCATTGTGTTGTTCTTTACAGCTTGAACAGAAAGGAAAACTTCAGCGATTTATTGCCAAAGATGTAAGTATCATAAACACTTGTCATGGTAGAGGTGAGTTTCTTTTACATTTTTTATTTGTCCTTTAGCTACTGCCACCCGATGCTTCTGAAATCCGTCTGTTAAGAGGACACAAGCTGCCCATCACCTGCCTCGTCATCAGTCCCGATGACAAAAGCATCTTCTCAGCTGCTAAAGACTGCTCCATCATTAAATGTGAGTACTTTAAAGGGAACCAATTATGCAAAACCAACTTTTCTTACCTATTGGTACCTGTTTTTGTGTGTTTAGAATCTGCATAAGTCTCGAAAATTTGAAATCAAACCTTGGAGACATTGCAGGGATATTTATAAAACAATTTTGCTTTCCTTCAGACTGCCTCCAAACAAGTCGTTTTGAAATTTGTTCCAAATTCACAAATTTTCCAATTAGTGATTTCAGCGGATATCTTCATATATCTGTTATACTTTTTCCAAAAGACCTTTGCACGAGTCACTGTAATCAATAAGTTCCTTCCTTTTCTCTTTCCTCCTGTTGTGGGGCAGACTAGCTTGCACATGCATCCTCTGCTTTTGCCATTTCTAATAAGTAGCGTATAGTTCTAACTTATATCCATCGGTAGACTTGCTTTCTGAGTGCTAAAACTACAACATGGCTGACGGGGAGGAGACACAGTCGTAGTGGAGGTACGTAAATAAGACCGCCGACAAAACGGCACATCCTGTAGAATCGGTCAAAAAGAGTCTCTTTTGAAGACCGTAAAACAGGGGTGAGCAAACTTTTTGGCTCAGGGGCCACATTGGCTTTTGAAATTCGACAGACGGGCTGGTCGAGCACACGATGCATTTCAAAGCAAATCATATCTTTTGAGAGTAGAGTAGACT
This sequence comes from Nerophis lumbriciformis, assembly GCF_033978685.3. Taxonomy (NCBI): domain Eukaryota; kingdom Metazoa; phylum Chordata; class Actinopteri; order Syngnathiformes; family Syngnathidae; genus Nerophis; species Nerophis lumbriciformis. The sequence continues at coordinate 11,445,346 of NC_084575.2, forward strand.
TCACAAACATTGGCTATACATCTATTTTCAACAATATCGTATCAGAACCTCAAAGAAAAACATACATGGTATTACAGGGTTAACACATTCTCTTTCAGTGGGAGCAGTGTTGTTGATCACCCTTTTTTGCCAATGCGACAAAGTCTAGTATCAGTTTTGTTGTGGCAATTCTCAAAACAGATGTTTGCTTAATTTTGTTCTAATATTTGGCGGGCCGGATTAAAAAGACCAACCGGCCGTAGTTTGCCCATCCCTGCTGTGAAATATAATCTATGCAACATTTTGACCTTAGAACCACCATTACATGTTATGTAGACCACAAGCAAGTGTTTTGAATGTAGAAATAAAAGGTAACTGCACTTTTTTGGTAATTTGGCCCATCGTGCGTGTGTGTGCACGCGTGTATCTGATTAACATGTTAAAGGTGTTTAAACAAATACAACCATTTTAAATGCATGTAGATTCCCTTCTTTTTTTTAGCTTGCTCTAATTTCCTGAGACCCGTATTTTGTTAAAACAGGCAGGTTAGAGCAGCACTTTTATTGTGAAGCGGTTGGTCTTCACACGTTAAACAACTACCGTATTTTCCGCACTATAAGCCGCCCCGGGTTATTAGCCGCACCTTCAATGAATGGCATATTTCAAAACTTTGTCCACCTATAAGCCGCCCCGGACTATAAGCCGCGCCTACGCTGCGCTAAAGGGAATGTCAAAAAAAACAGTCAGATAGGTCAGTCAAACTTTAATAATATATTAAAAACCAGCGTTCTAACAACTCTGTCCCAAAATGTACGCAAATGTGCAATCACAAACATAGTAAAATTCAAAATAGTGCAGAGCAATAGCAACATAATGTTGCTCGAACGTTAATGTCACAACACACAAAATAAACATAGCGCTCACTTTCTGAAGTTATTCTTCATTCGTAAATCCTTCGAATTCTTCGTCTTCGGTGTCCGAATTGAAAAGTTGGGCAAATGTGGGATCCAAAATGGCCGGTTCCGTCTCGTCGAAGTCATCGGAGTCAGTGTCGCTGTTGTCCAGCAGTTCTGTGAATCCTGCCTTCCGGAAAGCTCGGACCACAGTTGTGACCGAAATATCTGCCCAGGCATTTACGATCCACTGGCAGATGTTGGCGTATGTCGTGCGCTGTCTCCCTGTCTTAGTGAAGGTGATGTTGGCGTCGTCTGGCGCTGCCTCCCTGTCTTAGTGAAGGTGTGTTCGCCTTCTGTCATCCACTGTTCCCACGCAGTTAGCAGTCTAGCTTCGAATGCCCTGTTGACACCAATATCTAGCGGCTGGAGGTCTTTTGTCAATCCACCCGGAATGACGGCGAGTATTGAATTAAGCGCGTAAGCGTGTCTCTTAATGTGATGTTATGAGCTAGCAAATATAACAACTACACTACCCAGCATGCAACGATAGTGACGAGCATGCGCGGTAGCCCTGAGAAGCGTTGTTGTATGCTGGCAGTTAGAATGTGGTTATGAGCACGCTGTGAGTAAACGTTGAGAACTCAGTTAACACGCCTCGTCTGCATTATTTATAATTAGACAGACAACACACTTAATAGGAGCCATTTTGGGGTCTTTACATAAACACACAAATGGCAATGAAACGTCACATATCCCAGCATGCACCGCGCGCTTCTTCGTTATCCACTGTTCCCACGCAGTTAGCAGTCTAGCTTCGAATGCCCTGTTGACACCAATATCTAGCGGCTGGAGGTCTTTTGTCAATCCACCCGGAATGACGGCGAGTATTGAATTAAGCGCGTAAGCGTGTCTCTTAATGTGATGTTATGAGCTAGCAAATATAACAACTACACTACCCAGCATGCAACGATAGTGACGCACATGCGCCGTAGCCCTGAGAAGCGTTGTATGCTGGGAGTTAGAATGTGGTTATGAGCACGCTGTGAGTAAACGTTGAGAACTCAGTTAACACGCCTCGTCTGCATTATTCATAATTAGACAGACAACACACTTAATAGGAGCCATTTTGGGGTCTTTACATAAACACACAAATGGCAATGAAACGTCACATATCCCAGCATGCACCGCGCGCTTCTTCTACGGGGAAAAAAGATGGCGGCTGTTTACCGTAGTTACGAGACCGAAACTTTATGAAAATGAATCTTAATATTTATCCATATATAAAGCGCACCGGGTTAAAAGGCGCACTGTCAGCTTTTGAGAAAATTTGTGGTTTTTAGGTGCGGCTAATAGTGCGGAAAATACGGTGTTTTCCGCCTTCCTGACGGTCGTAATTTCCTTCATACTGAGCTCACACCAGCCAGCGCCATTTCACAATACCCTCGGTTGCCGTTTATGGCAATCAAGTGACGCATGTGACATCATAGTGAAGATTGATGTTGGGGGATTTTTGGTAAAAAAATGTTAATGCCTGGGGATCGATCGACCTAATGGGCACCTCTGGTCTACGACAACCTTGCGATAATTCCGCGAGATCTTTGCTTTTTTTTACGTCACAACTTTGGGAAGGACCTGACCCCTTGACACCTTGACCATTCACGGCATTTTATGAAAAAAGACTTGAAGTGTTCCACTGGTATCAAACATACATTTGAAACAAATGTTTGTTTTCTCTTGTTTCATAAGGGGATGTTGAGAGCGGTCGAAAGCTGCGAGTTGTACCTGGTGGAAGGAAAGGTACGGAGGATTGCCATGTTGGACACACAGCTCACATCCTGTGTATGTCCATATCCTCAGATGGCAAATACTTGGTGAGGACGCGGGACATTAAAGACTGAAGAATAGCAGCGAGCGCTGAAAAAAGTGTAACTTGGTTCTCCTTTCAGGCCACTGGGGACATGAACAAGCTGATCATGATTTGGGAGGCCGAGACCTGCAAACATCTCTACAAGTTCACAGGACACAAAGGCCCTGTGTCGGTATGTCGCTTAGCAACAAGAGCAGCAAAGGATTTGATGGTGTAATTATTGTAACATTTTTGTTTGCTTTCTAGGGTATCTCGTTCAGGAAGGGTACTCACGACCTGTACAGCGCCTCACACGATCGCTCCGTCAAAGTGTGGAACGTAGATGAAAATGCCTACGTGGAGACTCTGTGAGTTATTAACGCAAATGCACACCCCGCGGGCAATTCATTAGGGACACAACGAAAATGCTCCATTTTGATTGACACTGTCATGTCACAGACATATTTACCTTAGAGTGTTTAATATTGGGGTTGATGTTTCTAATGTTCTCATTAACTTTATCTATTCATTCTGCATCGTTTATTCTGACATACGACACATCGGAGTGGTTCAAAACATGTAATAGTGGAATAAGGAAACAGAAAAATTACAAACATTCTTATTGTGAGCTACTAAAAATACCTGAATTCTCCCAAGGCGATTATCTAAAATGTTGTATTTCTTTATGTTGTCACTGCAGCTCTTCACTTTACAGAGAGTAATATGTGTCTATAAGCAAAGTTTATTAGCTGGAGGCATTGAGTTTTGCATTTGCATGGTTACAATAATAATGTATTGCATAGGCAGATATTACTTAATAACTTTAATATACAGTTTCACTCAAAACTTATTGTATTTTTTTTAGTTTATAAACCTGCTCTTTTGATACATTTAATTATTTCAGTAAAAATGTTCGTATAATGAATGTATATTATGTTTCTATAGCTTAGATATTTTCTTGATACCGTATTTTTCGGATTATAAGTCGAGTATACGTTGCACCGGCCGAAAATGCATAATAAAGAAGGAAAAAAACATATATACTGTACGTCGCACTCGAGTATAAGTCGCATTTTTGGGGTAAATTTTTTGATAAAATCCAACACCAAGAATAGACATTTGAAAGGCAATTTAAAATAAATAAAGAATTGTGAACAACAGGCTGAATAAGTATACGTTATATGACGCATAAATAACCAACTGAGAACGTGCCTGGTATGTTAGGCTGACATATTATGGTAAGAGTCATTCAAATAACTATAACATATAGAACATGCTATACGTTTACCAAACAATCTGTCACTCTTGATCGCTAAATCCGATGAAATCTTCTTCCTCGTTGTCGCTCCTGGTATGCACCGCGATCGCCGTTTTCTGCTGCATATTTCACTACGTCCAGCTTGTAATCTGCACTATATGATTTCCTTTTCGGTGCCATTTTTGTTCAGTTTTTATAAGTTACCGCCAATGTAGAAATGATCCATATTAATAGCTACGGCAGTAGCATATAGCATAAAGCAGTTAGCATCCCATGACCCACAATGCACTTCTGCCATGACCCTCCCCCGCCGAGTTCTTATTGGTTGATGTGTGTGTGACGATTGCTGACATTTTGCTTCGTCTCTTCCGTGAATTAGATAAATAATATTTGATATTTTACGGTAATGTGTTAATAATTTCACACATAAGTCGCTCCGGAGTATATGTCGCACCCTCGGCCAAACTATGAAAAAAACCTGCGATTTATAATCCAAAAAATACGGTATGTATATTCATGTGGACGGGATTGTGAAATGATAAATAAATGATAAATGGGTTGTACTTGTATAGCGCTTTTCTACCTTCAAGGTACTCAAAGCGCTTTGACACTACTTCCACATTTACCCATTCACACACACATTCACACACTGATGGAGGGAGCTGCCATGCAAGGCGCTAACCAGCACCCATCAGGAGCAAGGGTGAAGTGTCTTGCTCAGGACACAACGGACATGACGAGGTTGGTACTAGGTGGGGATTGAACCAGGGACCCTCGGGTTGCGCACGGCCACTCTCCCACTGCGCCAGGCTAATTAGCACATTTTGCTTTTAAACTGAAAGGTTCAGCTTTACAGAAGGCATGTCTGTTTGTTGTGGTGGTAGTATCATTATTGTCCTCACCATCATCGTCATTATTATTACTTTTATTAGTAGTAGTAGTAGGTGGGAATCTTTGGGCACCTCACCATTCGATTTCGATTCAGGGGTTACAATCAAATTATGAATCAATTGTTTACATATTATCTATAATTACATTGTATATTGTTATTGTATGGTATATTATTATTGTATGTTGTAAATGTAATACATTTGATTATGTCTACAAGGCTCCTCCTTTGGCTATTGACCGATGAAGTATTGCGTTTTTGAATGTGTGCGTGCGTGTCTTTTTAGTATGAACCGTGGTAGCCTGCTAAGTGATGAAATAAACATCCCTACTTGGTGAGCAGGCATCCTTGATTTAATTTCTGTGCCTTGTAAAACCACAGAATGTTCAGACACTTTGGCCCCATTTACCATAAAGACGTGTGTCATCTGACTACTCATTCGTATTTATGCCTAAAAGTGTTAATGACCTCTAACCGCACTGTTTGGATATTATTGTCTCTCCTGACTTATTCATCTACTTGATCATTTCTTCTTCTTACCTGGTCACTCTGTGCTGTAACGTGGTTCCTATTAGCCTTCTGTTGAGGTGTACAAAACATTTATTATTTTCTTGTTTTAATACTTCCTATCCAAGCTTGCTTAGCGCCGCGGCTAGCATAGTTTGTCCTTTCATCCTCTCTTCTCTGTGTGTGTGTCCGTGCTAACACGTACCATTAAAAGAATGTTAGTTAATAGTTAGTTACAACCAAACCGAGAACTAACGTTTACAGAACTTAAGCAATACTGCATTTTAGAACCATCTGTATTAGTTTAACATGCGTAAATAATCGATGTTTGGACATTTGTCCATCGGTAACTGAAGCACCAACATTCTAATCGAGATGCATCAGGGAATCCCTTATTTCTCCCAACATTGTTATCATTATCAACGTTTCAGCTGCTGTTTTTTCCCTGAGGGGCAAAAAGGCTTTTATTTATTCAAGTGGATGATTATTTGGACAGGAAAATGCAAATTGCGTGTGCCAATCAAATGTATTTAATCTTTTTTGCTATCATTGGTCATTAACACGTTTTGTATTGTCTTAAAGCTTTGGCCATCAGGACGCCATCACTGGACTCGACAGTTTGAGCCGAGAGCGCTGCGTCAGCACCGGTGGGCGTGACCGCACCATGCGAGTGTGGAAAATCGCAGAGGAGTCGCAGCTGGTCTTCAACGGACATGAGTAAGTGCGTAACTCAAGGGCGCCAGCACAGGGACCATGATTACACAGCAATTTAATACTGCCATGCTTTTATTTTGAAGTTTGCATTGCAATGAACAGGAAGTGAATGTGTAAATGCTTTATTAGTTATGTTGTTTTTTAGTGATAATAAAGTCAATGATAATATTAGTTGACCTTTTTTCCTTCATTTATGTCCACATCAACTTAATTGGGAACTTCTTAGTCCTAATGCAGTGGACCGTGACTTGTCAACAAATGGATATAATGATGAATTATCACCATGTCTGTTTGTTGCAGGGGTTCTATTGATTGTGTCCAGCTGATTAACGAGGAGCACATGATCACGGGCGGTGACGACGGGTATGTGATGGCACCATCAACCTGACTACAAATCCGTTATTTGTCAACACAATGATGCTTAATGTCTTTAGCTCGGTGTCTATTTGGAACGTCAACAAGAAGAAGCCGCTCAGTACGGTGAAGCAGGCTCATGGTTGCCGTGGTGACGCCGGGCTGGAGCAGCCTCACTGGGTGGCCGCTGTGGCCGCGCTTCAGAACTCCGACGTTGTAGCCTCAGGTGCTTCTGGCTGTGAGAGTACACGCACGCACACACACACACACACACACACACACACACAGGCTTTGATTAAAGCTTCAAAATGAATGCAAAAACATTCAGTAAATATCTTGCTGCATGTTTGGTTGCTGAGTAATAACGTTGATGCTTCACAGGTTCCAGCAACTCTCAGGTGCAGCTGTGGAAGTGTGGTCAGAATTATCGAGGACTGCAGCCTCTCTTTAGCGTCCCCTTGGTAAATAAACTTTACTCCAAACATCTTCCTGTCACGCCGCTGCTTAATTTGTGCCCTCCTTTTCCTTCCTGCTCAGGTGGGTTTTGTCAACAGCCTCAAGTTTTCACACTCTGGTCAGTTCTTGGTGGCAGGAGTAGGACAGGAGCACAGGTAATCTCATGCTGCCGTTTCCATAGCAACCGCCTTTTATACACCGGTGTCCACTAGATGGCAGTGTTGTCCTTTGTCCTCAGGTGGAAATGTACTCGTTGGGACTCACTTGCTATTTAGAATTTAGGTTATCCAGGGTAAATAACACCGAACCTTATTAGTGTTCACACACAACAATGCCACCGTTTAAGAACCCGCCCCCCTCCGTCCGCCGGCGCAACGCGACCCACTACGCATGCGTGGAAAATGCACACGTCATAGTCACCTCCAGTGTTGCTTTGTGTGCAAGTTCTTAAATTTAACTTATCTGAACAATATCCAGTGTTGTGGTATTTCAATGAACTGGAATCCAGTGTGCAGTGGGGCCCTATTGTAGTGAATCACACCTGAGACATCATAAATGAATCAAATCTTTTATTAGACACGTAAACAATGTGACAAAGAACATTTTACATCAATCAAACTAGGGATGTAGATATCTGGTCAGGACACTCCTCACTCTTTTGCCTTCACCTTCATTTTTCCATTCCTTTTTGGTGACTTTATATACTCTGGACCTAGACGTTTAGTCCGCGACATACATGGCGGACAATAACTGATACAGTCTGCTTTGCCAGTCCAAATGCATTTGCCGTTTTCCCTAGTCTTCCCTCGACGGCCAGGTAATATAAAGCACACGCTACCTTTTTTATCACATCCACGGGAGCTCGCATTCTCGTTGTCTCTCCTTTGACAAATGGACAAAGTTTTTCGCCAAGTAGAATCACAGCGGGCCCGGACATTGGAAAGTTCTCTTGCCGTCTGAGAAGTGTTGTATCCGCAATAACTGCAATTGCTTTCTCTTAAGGTATTCTTGTGTGATTTCCACAAGCGTCTGTACATGTAGAAGAAGGAGAAACACAGCATGTCTGGATAACTCATCTGCATATTTTCAGTGGTTAGATCTGAGTTCCAAAACCGCTTTATTATGAAGCTGTGGCGCGTTTTTTCTGACATCACTTCCTGTGTGGGGCGCGGTCTCTCCGAACTCAGTTTGTAAACGATCAATGAGTCCATACAAAGCTAAGTGCCGGAGATTCAAGAAATACACGGCGCACTTAGCCGTGTAAAAATTTGTCCGAGGAGGTGGACCTTAAACGCTGGTTTAGTGTGGCTGAAACGGGGCTTAGGCTAAATAATTATTCGTTTAAGGGGTTAAACGACTTAGTGTAGACATGGTCTTAGTAATGTAAACTTGTGGTCATCACACTTACACCATTATTATTAGTTATTATTTGTGAATTGGTATGATCAATTATTATACAGTACTGATTATTAATAGTCATTAAATATTATTTTTTGTTTTGAATGTATTATTATTTTAGTTATTCATTTTTAAGTATCATTATTGGTTATTATTCATATATTATTCCTAGTAATTTTAAGTTGTATTATTTTTTTTGTTATTTTATTACTATTAGTTATTGGTTATTAATTTATTGTTATTATTATTTATGTACTTCCATACTTATTCATGTATATTATTATTATCTTAGTTATTAAATTATTACTATTAGTCAATAGAATTATTCATCTATTATTTATCATTTAATTATTATTTTGTTTTATTTTTGGCAGCCTGCTGCAAATACACTTGGACTGTCACAAATAGATTTTGTGCTGCCACTTTCGCTCTTGCTCATAAACACTTCATGATGGGACTGTCTGAATTCAGCTTGTTGTAACAAGTGTGCACAAAGATGGCATCATAGGTCCGCTTCTTCTATCCATCCATCCATTTTCTTTATTAACAGAAATCATAGGAGGGGTCAACGTTGCCAACCTAGAAACCATTACACATATTGTACACACAGTACTTTTTAGCAAGTATTACAGATAAATGTACAGTATTTTTTTTAGCACGTATTACACGCTTGTACAATATTTTGAGCAAGTATTTCAAGGGTACTGTATATTTAGCAAGTATTATACATATATGTATATTTTGCAAATACATATATGCACAGTATTTTTAGAAATTATTACACACAGTATTTTTAGAATTGATTACACATATGGTATATGTACATTATGTTAGCCAGTATGACATACTGTATATGTGCAGCATTTTAGCCAGTATCATACATATATGTACAGTAACATGAATATCAAATATAAAAAAGCAGCCAGAGAAGAAAGTTCTTTTGTATTTCTAAGCATATTTCATGTTTTTTCTCCCTTTTATGCAAATTAGACAAAGATGTCACGCTCGGATGAAGAATAAATGAATGACAATGTGTCAATAACTTGCTGCAGGAATGCGTGCAGGATACAAAATGTCCTACAAGCTGTTCTTTCTTCATACAGGTTGGGTCGATGGTGGCGACTTAAAGAAGCTCGCAATGGAATTTGTATTATTCCTCTTCATAGGAAACCTGCCAGCCAAGAAGAAGAAAATCTGGACAACTGAACTTTTCTTTTGTACATTAAAGGCTCCTCAAAACATACATTGGCATTTATTTCTTACTGCCAGTGCTTTCAAGTAATACCTAAATGTGTTCGGCACACTCACCGGCTGTATTGACACTGTGTAGTTTCTTATCGGCCCCATCTGCTGGACTAAAGTCACTATATTTGCACTGCAAATGAAATTTATGGCAAATATATTTAATTTTTGAACAGATTTCTCCATTGAAAGACATGTGAGACATACAACCCAGGTCAATGAGCTGAATAGTAAACGGGAAAAGAAAATGTACTTTAATTGGGGTGCTAAAATCAAAATCCTACAGAATTTTACTGTGAAATTCTGGCAATGGAGCTACCAGTTTTTTTTACCATATAATCTACACATTTTGACAAAGCAGTGAATAGTGTATTATATTTATAGTTGGGGGTGTTTCAGAGGTGCAATCACGTCTAGCAACAATAAATAAACACAAATAATTAGTCTGGAGCATTTTGATATTCCAAAAAAAGTGGTTTATTTCCATGAGTTTGAGAAAAGCACATACAGTATATAACACATCTAATTTTGTACATGATGTCACCAGGGTTCACGTCTGAACACATGGTTTGAATCATGAAGTTTACTGCGCACAAACAACAAGGACCAGTTAGGACAAGGCACGGTGCAAAGTCACATGACCCTGTTCTCGACACAATTTAATACCAAAATGTATGATTCAAATCATGTGATTTTATTTACATGTGTTTTTTTTTTAATGCAAGTCGTTGACTTCTTTTTTTACACTTGTCAACATCTTTCTTAAACATTGGCTGTACAGTCAAGTCATGTTAGCCACAGTTTGACCCTGGAACAGATTTTTTTTGTACGATTTCCTACTAAATTCTTGCGAAACACGTCGAGCACATCTAAGTGCCAACATATAAGAGCATATTAAAACTACTCATCTATGGCAAGAAATGTGTGTCTTTGTATGCAACCAAACAAGTTTTGTAAAACGAATTATTTTCAAAGAAAATAAAAGTTTTGGTTACAACTCAACTGTTAAAGGACCTTTTTATTGGTCAGTCTTTCTCCTCTTGTGTGCTTCCATGGCCTGAAGAGCTATGCTGGCCCGTCTGGAGTCTAGAACTCCTGGTAGGGCCACCCAGGGCGGACAGGTCGACAGGTAGAGGCCAAACAAAGAGAAGCCAAGCTGGTCCTCCAGGTTGGGGGTTGGGTAATGGGCTAGTTTCTCATTCCCAGAAAAACAAATTTACTAGAAAAAAGTGATTAAAAAAACAAACAGGTGTCGGAGTAGTGACTTGCCAGGTTCCTGAGGATGACAACATCCACCAGAGCGTAATGGCGTCATAGGGTCAAAGCCGAAACGAAGCCTATCGACTGATGGCGTCACTTACCACACCTTAACGCGGGGGTCAGCAACCCGCGGCTCACAAGCCGCATGCGGCTCTTTAGTGCCGCCCTAGTGGCTCCCTGGAGCATTTTTTAAAAAGTATTGAAAATGGAAAAAGATGGGGGGGGAAATATTTGTTTTGTTTTGGTACATGACACAAACCTTCCAAATTGTTAGAAAGCCCGCTGTTTAATATGTTTGTGTGTATGCTTCACTGATGAGAGTATTTGGTGAACATCGTTTTGTCCTACTAATTTTGGCCATTCTTGAACTCACCATAGTGTGGACTGTGATGCAACAGTTTGTTTACATGCAAAATATTCCACTCCTTAGTCTCATTTTGTCCACCAAACGGTTTATGCTGTGCGTGAATGCACAAAGGTACGCTTTGTTGATGTTATTGACTTGTTGGAGTGCTAATCGGGCATATTTGGTCACTGCATGACTGCAAGCTAATCAATGCTAACATGCTATTTAGGCTAGCTGTATGTACATATTGCATCATTGTGTCCTCATTTGTAGGTATATTTGAGCTCATTTAATATCCTTTACTTTTACCCTCTTTGTATATAATTTAGTTTTGCATGTCTCATGACATATTATCTGTATGTAATATTGGCTGCGTTTCAGATAGTTGTTTGTGTGCCGTGTTGTTCCAGACCACAGCAAACATTACCTAGCTTGCCAAAGATTGTAATAAATCCATTAGAGGAAGACAGCCTGCCGTTTCTTTTAACTTGGACACAATATATACCTTTGGCCATTAAAAGCCAGTAATTTCCAGGAGTTATCTCACCTTCTGAGTAGCCTCTGATTTACTAATGGTTTCTAATGTTGTAAAAATGTGTAGAATAAATATTACATTTCAACATTTCTGTCTGTTCAGCCTGCAACACAAATAGTTATTTTGATAGTAGGCTAATATAGACACTTACATCATGTGTCGTCTTCATTATAACACTTATGTACGACATTTAAAGTTATTTTGATAGTAGGCTATTATAGCTAATATAGACACTTATGTCATGTGTTGCCTTCATTATAAAACGTATATAAGGCTTTTCATATTTTTGCATCTCCAGACAGATTAGTTTTTTGTATTTTTGGTCTGATATGGCTCTTTCAACGTTTTGGGTTGCCGACTCGTGCCTTAACGAATTGTAATTATAGGAAACCGGAATGTTAGAATAATGCACGTGATTGGGAAGACAGAACAAGTAGCGAAAGTGATGAACGAGTATAAGATGGATGATCTCGGTATAAATCAATGTAGGTGGACTGGATTTGGTCAAATTAAATTAAGGACTGGTGAAACTGTCATTTTTTTCTGGCAGAGAAGAAGAATACATGGCAGTGGGGCAGCAATAATGATGTCTATGGAGACCCATAAACGATTGAATCATAACTGCAAGGTTCTACTCTAAGTTCATTAAATGAACAATTATTCATGTGCATGCACCAACATTTGACGCGGATGAAGAAGCAAAAGATGAGTTTTATCAAAAACTACAAAATGGGGTAGAAAAAGTGAACAAACACGATATGGTGCTAATTACTGTAGACATGAATGCAAAAGCTGGAGCAATCAACAAAGAGAACAACAAAGAGAACAAAGATTCCCATGACAAAATCATGGGAATTCAGGGAACTGGCACCATCAATGAAAACGGAGAAAAACTGGTTGATGTATATGGTATGAACAATTATGTCATTAAAGGAACATTATTTCCACATAAGAATAGCCACAAAAACGCATGGACTTCACCAAATAAAAGACCAACAAATCAAATTGATCATGTACAAACCCGTTTCCATATGAGTTGGGAAATTGTGCTAGATGTAAATATAAACGGAATACAATGATTTGCAAATCCTTTTCAACTCATATTCAGTTGAATGCACTACAAAGACAATATATTTCAAGTTCAAACTCATAAACTTTTTTTTTTTTTGCAAGTAATAATTAACTTAGAATTTCATGACTGCAACACGTGCCAAAGTAGTTGGGAAAGGGCATGTTCACCACTGTGTTACATGGCCTTTCCTTTTAACAACACTCAGTAAATGTTTGGGAACTGAGGAGACACATTTTTTAAGCTTCTCAGATGGAATTCTTTCCCATTCTTGCTTGATGTACAGCTTAAGTTGTTCAACAGTCCGGGGGTCTCCGTTGTGGTATTTTAGGCTTCATAATGCGCCACACATTTTCAATGGGAGACAGGTCTGGACTACAGGCAGGCCAGTCTAGTACCCGCACTCTTTTACTATGAAGCCACGTTGATGTAACACGTGGCTTGGCATTGTCTTGCTGAAAAAAGCAGGGGCATCCATGGTAACGTTGCTTGAATGGCAACATGTGTTGCTCCAAAACCTGTATGTACCTTTCAGCATTAATGGCGCCTTCACAGATGTGTAAGTTACCCATGTCTTGGGCACTAATACACCCCCATACCATCACAGATGCTGGCTTTTCAACTTTGCGCCTATAACAATCCGGATGGTTCTTTTCCTCTTTGTTCCAGAGGACACGACGTCCACAGTTTCCAAAAACAATTTGAAATGTGGACTCGTCAGACCACAGAACACTTTAACACTTTGTATCAATCCGTCTTAGATGAGCTCAGGCCCAGCGAAGCCGGCGGCGTTTCTGGGTGTTGTTGATAAACGGTTTTCGCCTTGCATAGGAGAGTTTTAACTTGCACTTACAGACGTAGCGACCAACTGTAGTTACTGACAGTGGGTTTCTGAAGTGTTCCTGAGCCCATGTGGTGATATCCTTTACACACTGATGTCGCTTGTTGATGCAGTACAGCCTGAGGGATCGAAGGTCACAGGCTTAGCTGCTTACGTGCAGTGATTTCTCCAGATTCTCTGAACCCTTTGATGATATTACGGACCGTAAATGGTGAAATCCCTAAATTCCTTGAAATAGCTGGTTGAGAAAGGTTTTTCTTAAACTGTTCAACAATTTGCTCACGCATTTGTTGACAAAGTGGTGACCCTCGCCCCATCCTTGTTTGTGAATGACTGAGCATTTCATGGAACCTACTTTTATACCCAATCATGGCACCCACCTGTTCCCAATTTCCCTGTTCACCTGTGGGATGTTCCAAATAAGTGTTTGATGAGCATTCCTCAACTTTATCAGTATTTATTGCCACCTTTCCCAACTTCTTTGTCACGTGTTGCTGGCATCAAATTCTAAAGTTAATGATTATTTGCACAAAAAAAAATGTTTATCAGTTTGAACATCAAATATGTTGTCTTTGTAGCATATTCAACTGAGTATGGGTTGAAAAGGATTTGCAAATCATTGTATTCCGTTTATATTTACATCTAACACAATTTCCCAACTCATATGGAAACGGGGTTTGTATTAGTAAACCAAAGATACATATCGTCAGTTACCAATACCCGAGGAATACCCGAGGCCAATGTTGGCAGCCATCTAGTCCGAACAAAAATTAAATTGAAATTGATGCGACAAAAGCATAAATCAAGTACAAGGACAAAATACGATGTCATGAAACTACAGGACAGTGCTGTCAAAAGCAAGTTTAGCCTAGAACTCAGAAGAGCCGGATATAGAAACAAAGTGATACCATTTTGTCAAAATGTACAACCAGGCTGCAAAGGAAGTTATTGGAACCAAAATACAGAACCACGGACAAGTCCTGAATCTTGGAAAAAAGGTAGAAGAAATGAAACAACTCAAACTCAAAACTGACAGTACTAAATCCAAAATAATTAAACACAGGAGGAGTACAGAGTGAAAGACTAAGAAGTAAAGAGAAGTATGAGAAAAGACAAAAGGCAATGCATTGATGATCTAGCAAGTGATGTCCAAAGAGCAGGAGATAAAGGCCGTATGAAATGGCTCTATGAAATAACAAAAACATGATGCAATGACACGCCATCGAGTGTGGAAGACCAGCAAGGAAACATAATTACAGATGATGATGGAAGGAAAGAGATACTTAATGCCCACAAACCCAGTGGAAATCAGCGAGGAGAACTATCCTGAGATAGAAGAGACTATTAACATAAACCCCCAGAGATGAACTGTGCAGTCAGAAAGTTGCAGAATGGGAAGGCAGGTGGCTTTGATATGATCACCCCAGAATAGTTTCATTGTGACAAAGACATCAACCAACAAACGTCAAAGTATCATCAGTGATATTTGGAATCTGGTAAAAAAAAATACCAAGTGATTGGAAGAAGGGTCTGATTGAGAAACTACCAAAGAAAGGAAACCTACGGAAATTGGAGGGAAGAAAAACTCTAAGTCATAGCAAGCAAAGTGCTTGGAAGACTCATCATCAACAGAATTAAAACAGGAATTGACGGAAAGCTTAGACCACAAGAAGGTGGATTAAGAGAAGGCTTGAGGAACATTATTGAGCAGCCCGTCAAGTGGAAAACATCTCTCTATATACATTTGGTCGACTTTGAGAAAGCATCCGATTTGATTCATAGGGAAAGTTTGTGTGCGATAATGCGATATGGTGTACCAAGCAAATCATAGATATGGTGACGCTGCTGTGTTCAGATAGTACGTGTGAATGAATCAACACGTTGGTTTAGAGTGAAAACAGGCGTCAAGTCTGGATTGTTGTTCCTTCTCATCATTGTCTGGCTGATGTGAGAGACCACCCGGACCAACAACACTAGAATCAGGTGGCACATGATGTCAAAACTGGAAGATCTGGATTTTGCAGACGATATTGCTCTGTTGTCCTCAACACATTGACAGATGCAGAGTAAAATAAATACAATGTTAAAGGGGAACATTATCACAATTTCAGAAGGGTTAAAACCATAAAAAATCAGTTCCCAGTGGCTTATTTTATTTTTCGAAGTTTTTTTCAAAATTCTACCCATCACGCAATATCCCTAAAAAAAAGCTTCAAAGTGCCTGATTTTAACCATCGTTATATACACCCGTCCATTTTCCTGTGGCGTCACATAGTGATGCCAATACAAACAAACATGGCGCATAGAACAGCAAGCTATAGCGACATTAGCTCGGATTCAGACTCAGATTTCAGCGGTTTAAGCGATTCAACAGATTACGCATGTATTGTGGAGGCAGGTAGCGAAAACGAAATTGAAGAAGAAACTGAAGCTATTGAGCCATATCGGTTTGAACCGTATGCAAGCGAAAACGACGAAAACGACACGACAGCCAGCGACACGGGAGAAAGCGAGGACGAATTTGGCGATCGCCTTCTAACCAACGATTGGTATGTGTTTGTTTGGCATTAAAGGAAACTAACAACTATGAACTAGGTTTACAGCATATGAAATACATTTGGCAACAACATGCACTTTGAGAGTGCAGACAGCCCAATTTTCATCAATTAATATATTCTGGAGACATACCCTCATCCGCTCTCTTTTCCTGAAAGCTGATCTGTCCAGTTTTGGAGTTGATGTCAGCAGATCAACTTTGGTGGCATAAGGGACGGTGTGAGCCAAGTCATCCAGGGGGTTTAGCTCGCTCGTCTGCGGGAACAAACTGCCGCCATTGCTTGCCGTGCTACCGAGGTCCTTTGTCCCTGAATTGCTCACACACTCCGGCAGATTCAATGGGGGTCTGGCGGCAGATTTCTTTGACTTTATCGTTGGAAATGCATCTGCTTTGAGTGTCGCAGGATATCCACACATTCTTGCCATCTCTGTCGTAGCATAGCTTTCGTCGGTAAAGTGTGCGGAACAAACGTCCAATTTCTTGCCACTTTCGCATCTTTGGGCCACTGGTGCAACTTGAATCCGTCCCTGTTCGTGTTGTTACACCCTCCGACAATACACCGACGACGCATGATGTCTCTAAGGTACAGAAAACAGTCGAAAAAAACGGAAAATAACAGAGCTGATTTGACTCGGTGTTTGAGAAAATGGCGGATTGCTTCCCGATGTGACGTCACGTTGTGACGTCATCGCTCCGAGAGCGAATAATAGAAAGGCGTTTAATTCGCCAAAATTCACCCATTTAGAGTTCGGAAATCGGTTAAAAAAATATATGGTCTTTTTTCTGCAACATCAAGGTATATATTGACGCTTACATAGGTCTGGTGATAATGTTCCCCTTTAAGGCTAGCCAAAAGAGTTGGACTAAAGATCAATGGAAAAAAGACTAAGATGTTGAGAATGAACAACCAAAATAATGACACTATTAAATTAGACGGTGACGACATTGAAGATGAATTCACTTATCTTGGTGAAGTTGTGAGTAAGGAGGGCGGAATTGAAAAAAAATATGAATAGCAGATTAAATAAAGCAAATACAGCATTAACAAAACTAAATAAAATTCGGAAGTCAAATCAGATTAGAAAGATAACTAAAATCAAACTCTACAAATCTACAGTCAGACCTGTTTTACTGTATGTGAGGCCTGGAACAAAAAATTATGAAAGAAAGTTGGACTCTTTCCAATTCAAATGTCTTCAAAGAATAATGAAGATCTTTTGGCCAAATATAATTTCAATTGATGAACTCAATAAAATGACCCAAATTAACGGAATATGCCAGGAATTCAAAGAAGAGAAGATGGAAATGCATTGGTCACGTAGTCCATCCATCCATTTTCTACCGCTTGTCCCTTTCGTGGTCGCGGAGAAAGCCAAATAACACCCATTGCATAATAGCCTTGACATGGCGGTGACTGGGACTACTTATATTGATACTGACCAATGAAAAGGCTTCTAACATTGTTCTGAGGAAGCCCCGCCCACAAGTTTGATGTTGCGTCATAGCCAAAAAAAGATCCATCCATCCATCCATTTCTTACCGCTTGTCCCTTTTGGGGTCGCGGGGGGTGCTGGAGCCTATCTCAGCTGCATTCGGGCGGAAGGCGGGGAACACCCTGGACAAGTCGCCACCTCAAGATATTCAACCAAAAAAAGTTATAAACCCCCAAAATTGTTGTAATTCCCTCCAAAAAAAATGCAACCAAAAAAGATGGTTGATAACCAAAAAATTAACGATTTAAAAACTCCAAAACGGTTTTATAAGATGAATCAGTACGAGTAACCCAAAAAAACGTAACCCCCCCAAAACTATTCAAAATCAAAAAAAAAATATTTGTGACTCCCAAAAAATTGCAACCAAAAAACTAACCAAAACAAATTTGTAAACAAAAAATATTTTTAAGCAAAAAAAGACGAATAGCCAAAAAACGATTTATAACCAAAACAATATTTATAACCCCTGAAAAAATTACAACCAAAAAAGTGATTAAATTATTTTCAATAAAAAAATATTTATAATTACAATTTTGATTTATAACCCAGAAAAGATTTATAACAAAAAATGAGTTGCAACAAAAAAACATATTTATAACAAAAAATGGGTTTATAATAACAAAAAAAAAAAAAAGATTAATTACCAAATAAAAGTATTTATAACAATAAAATAAATGATTTGCAACCAAAATATTTTTTTCTTCGAAAATAACTGTCAATTTTGAATCCACTTTTATTTTATTGCATTTTTTAAATATTTTTTTTGGTCGCAAATCATTTTTCGGTTGCATATCAAGACACAAATTTCTCATCCCAACTTGTGCTGCACGCCATGGCGACCTGGCCTCACTGAGGACAGCGGAACGCTCTTACAAAGACGACGTTGTGGAGTCCAGCACCTCACGGCCGTTACAAACCGCCGGCACGTAGTTTGAAGCCGACCCTGAGAGAACACAAAGTCTTGGTCAAGTTTCTGTGCAATTGGCGGAAAATGTGTTTACCTTTAGAGTAACTGGAGCTGGGGGCGGAGGCGGAGGCGGAGGCGGAGGCGGAGGCGGAGGCCGACACGGTGGCACTGAAGCGGTTGGTTGTGACCCGCAGCGTGGACACGTTCTTCTGAGGCTGGAACAGGATGATGTGGATCTTAGGAGCGAAGAGGCAGCCCAGAACCACAGAGCCGCTCAGACTGACCGAGATGCACATGGTGGTGGTCTGCACCTGCACACGCAAAACAAGACGGCCACAGAACACACCTGTTTATTCACACAGATCACCCGATTTAAGTGTTGAATTTATTAAAAAATTCTAAAATATTTTTTTTCTTCTAATAACAATGCAATAATAATTTCCACACATCCTGGAAATTCAAACAAACTTTTTTGCAAGTTACAAAAGTTAAAATTCCCACTTTTCAATATTACTGTTTTCATCTTATTTCAACCCTTTCAGCATCAAAACATTATTACGTTTGTTTTTATACACCCCAAAAATTCACAGTTCTTCCGTTTTTTCCACTTTTCCGTCACACTTATTCTGTATCCAACAGTTTTACTACTTCCACAATGTTAATCAATTGCTAGCATGCTAACATTAGCATGCTACATTTTTAATCACATAATTTGGGACCTAATAATTTGTGCTAGAATGCTATAATGATCGCTCACATGGTAACATGAGCGTTCTAGCATGTTAACTAACATAAGCATGCTATCTTTTTTCAGCTAATTTTACAGAGTCCTCTTTTGGTACTTGACGCATTCTAACTGATAGCATGCTAACATTGCTAGCTATTTTATCTTATTTTTCAGGTGTAGTCATATGTTTAACTACTTGGTGCATGTAAGTGTTTACATGTTAGCATAGTAACGCTAGCATACTAGCTTATTTTTTTTTTATCTCACTTTGCAATGCCAAGATGCATACTTTTTGTTACCTCATGCTATGTTAGCATGTCAGTTCAACTTCAGCATTTCAGCAGGATTAAATTTTGTAGTTACAATTAAGCACTGGAAATACTGTATATCTACGTCAATATTTACTGCACTTTTTACCCTTTTATATATACACATATATATATATATACATATATATACATATATATTTAAATGAAAATCATAATGCAAATACTAAATCAAAAATGCAATGAAACATTCTAATACAGAATATAATGTCATTGCGACACAAACTGTCAGAATAATTGTATCTAAGTTATCACAAAACTTTCTGTTCAAATGAGTTCCCGGCGAGAGGACAAACGCTGTCTTTGATCCTACCAAGCAGAAGGCTTGTAAAACTCCACTGTGTAGGCTGGGAAGCGACATGAAGGTGTTCTGTTTCTTTGATGTATTGTAATCAACAGAAAGATATTGTCTTGACCCGAGATCTACAAAGCGAAGAGGAAGCAGGACCTGACTCCCCTCCAGGGACTTTTTCTTTGAACTTTTTCACGACCTTTTCTTTGAACTGTCTGTAACCAAAAGCGGTGGCTGTTTACGACCCCCCTCCTTTAGAAACAGCTGTTGCCATGTAATCAGGGAAAGTCCAAATAAAAGAGGAGGCGTACAATCTTTCGTCAGAGCGTGGTGAGACTGTTCAAGAGTACAGTCCAGACGTCTCTCCTCAATTGAGCCAAATTTAATTCTGTCTCTGTTTAATTCCTTGCTTCTGGTCTTGTTTAATAGATGTCATCAGTGTTTGAACCTGACACAAACCTTAATATGAATACAAAATATTCTAATAAAAACTGAACTATATAATGATACACATTAAAACATGTAGTCATTAAAACAAATTGTTATTAGTATCACTGTATTATATATTATTGTTAAATAAAAAACATTTGCATAATATTTAGATAAGAATTATTGCGAGAAAATAAAATTATTGTAGCAAGAATTGGTTTAAATAAAGAATCAATTCGTTCACCCCAAGAATCGGAATTGAATCGTGAGTTGTGGTAAGTATGTTTGGGCACTGAATTTGGTACTTTTAAATGTACCAAATTAATTCCGTTGATACTCCCGGGTACTGATTCACGTAAAATAAAAAAAAGGCGCCATATTTCCATAACTTTGTTGCACGCAACTTACCGTCTGCTTGCAGACTCAAACATTCGTATTCCGAGTGGACTGCCTCAAAGTAATGTTGACATTTTCCATGCCAACATAGCAAGTATGCCTGATAGAAATGTAAGACTCCACTTTTCAAGATAGCGCCCCGCTAATTTACATTGGATATGCCATACACATGCTGCTAAAATGTTACATTTTGAATTTTGAACACTTATTATACATTAAATGTCTTATATTATCAAGTATGCATTAAAAATCCTATGTTAAGCAATGTTTTGAAAAAATACCAATTAAAATGTAAATTGAATGTAACAATACTATACAATATACAAAATATAAAAAAAATGTCCCCAATGATGAACTTAACCTCATCCCTATGTTTAATATTTATAATTAAGTATGCATATACAGGAGTGCATATACATTGTGTGTGCGCGTGCATGTGCGTGTGTGTGAAATGGAAATTGAGGGTCATGTTAGTCACACTTCAGCCTCTAATGTGAGCTGACTGTTGGGGTCATGTGACCGCAATTCCTCTTCCTTCGCCATTGGATAGCCCCGCAGTGCACGAGACAACTTCCAAGTGCACGTGCAGCGGTAGGTCACATAGAAACATACCGTCAACGCTAAACAAAGTGAATGTCTTTCTTTAAAAAAAAAAGTTTCATTTTTAACATATTTCCTCAAATAGTGCTCAAATACTCAACTGCAGAGAGCACCAGGCCTTTATTTGAACGCCGTTAGAGGCGGAACCAATTTCTATAGTTGGCTTGAGGCGACTTTATTAGGCTACACATGACACTGATTATAAAGATGACCACCTGTTTTATTAAGTGGTTACTTTCAACATACTTTGTCTGAACAAAAACAATAAGAAGTAGAAATACCACATAATAATAATAATAATAAAGCCCCTTTTTTAAAACCACCTAACTACCGACTGAATAACTGCTGTGAGACATTCATACTGTATGTACAGTACAGGAAGTCCCTAAAGTCCACAAATAATTTACTTACACTGCACAAAAGGTTCAAATTGATTATGTGAAAAAATTAATGTGTTTATTATTACATTAACAGTAATTAAAATTAAACAATTAATCAATTAAAAAAATCACTATAGTTAAATAACTTTGGGGGGGAAATATAATTTAACAAATACAATATATAATTTAAATAATATATGTGGGAGTCGCTTCCGAGCAGCTCCACTGTAGACACGGCACAAGAGCCAAGCGTGCAGGTTTAACAAAGTTTTAATGTTTTTCACAAGATCTTTTCAAAATGTCTTTCAGCATGTCGTGACGTTGCCGTCACTCCCAAACCTCTCTCCTGCTCTGCTCCCAGCCGCTTACTGTTAAAGACAACAGATGATTAGATTAACACGTACCACCTGTGAAATCTAAGCACCTGCCAGCTGTGTCTCGCCGTCAGCACATGCCCCGCCCCTGCCCACTGGTGCTTGTCCTCAGTACCACGGACAGCGGCGGTGACTTTTGCTCCTGCAGGCGCGCTGATCGCACTTTCCCTCCACAATATATAAATCAAATATATTACAATTAATACATATAAATATGATATACATGTACTGTAATTAAAATGATTAACATTGATATTATTCGAGATTGTATAATATAATGTATTCCAGACTTTAGAGACAGACACACTGTATATTTTTAACAAACTTTATTGATGCATTTTAGTTAGACTGACTAAAAATAGGTTTATCCTCAAATTAATTTGCTCTTTAAAACTTCAAATAATTGCAGATTAACGTATGTAAATGTAGTCAAAATGTTTGGCTAATATGCTCTTCAAAATTGAAAAGGATTTGCAAATCATTGTGTTCTTTTTTTATTTACCATTTACACAACGTGCCAACTTCACTGGTTTTGGGGTTTTGTAATTAAGTGTGAATAAAGGCTGCAGTTCATCAAGACCAAGTGAACTTATCTTGAATTCTTTTCACAATTGTAGAATCAATACCATTACCTCTTAAGTTGTGCAGCATTAACTTTTGACTTGAAATGTCTCACACAGATCCACAAAACAATCAACTGTGACGTTGGTGTCGAACTATTGCAGAATTTGCTCCATACCATCAAGCAAAGAGTCATATATTTTGGTACATGACGCGTTTAACACCACCATGCTGACGTTAACATGCTCCGGTTTTTTTTACCGATTTTGCAGGTGTACAGCTCAGATTTAAATATTTTAGTACTTCACGCATGCTAACACTAATATGCTGACATTAGCATGCTAGCCTTTTAAAGGCCTAGTGAAACTCACTACTACCGACCACGCAGTCTGATAGTTTATATATCAATGATGAAATCTTAACATTGCAACACATGCCAATACGGCCGGGTTAGCTTACTAAAGTGCAATTTTAAATTCCGCGCAAAATATCCTGCTGAAAACGTCTCGGTATGATGACGCCGGCACGTGACGTCACGGATTGTAGAGGACATTTTGGGACAGCATGGTGGCCAGCTATTAAGTCGTCTGTTTTCATCGCAAAATTCCACAGTATTCTGGACATCTGTGTTGGTGAATCTTTTGCAATTTGTTCAATGAACAATGGAGACAGCAAAGAAGAAAGCTGTAGGTGGGAAGCGGTGTATTGCGGGCGGCTGCAGCATCACAAAAACAGCCGGTGTTTCATTGTTTACATTCCCGGAAGATGACAGTCAAGCTTTACCATTGGCCTGTGGAGAACTGAAACAACAGAGACTCTTACCAGGAGGACTTTGAGTTGGATACGCAGACACGGTACCGTGAGTACGCATGCAGCTGCGGCTTCCAAACATTTGATCTCTTGCCCATACGTGCGTGCCGCTATGTGCATGTCACGTATGTAACTTTGGGGACTTTGGGGAAATATATGTGCTGTATGAACTTTGGGGAGGTGAACGGTACTTTGGGCTGTGGGATTGAGTGTGTTGTGCAGGTGTTTGAGTTGTATTGGCGGGTTATATGGACGGGAGGGGGGAGGTGTTTGTTATGCGGGATTAATTTGTGGCATATTAAATATAAGCCTGGTTGTGTTGTGGCTAATAGAGTATATATATGTCTTGTGTTTATTTACTGTTTTAGTCATTCCCAGCTGAATATCAGGTCCCACCCGCCTCTCACAGCATCTTCCCTATCTGAATCGCTCCCACTGCCCTCTAGTCCGTCACTCTCACTTTCCTCATCCACGAATCTTTCATCCTCGCTCAAATTAATGGGGAAATCGTGGCTTTCTCGGTCCGAATCGCTCTCGCTGCTGGTGGCCATGATTGTAAACAATGTGCGGATGTGAGGAGCTCCACAACCTGTGACGTCACGCGCATATCGTCTGCTACTTCCGGTACAGGCAAGGCTTTTTCATCTGCGACCAAAAGTTGCGAACTTTATCGTCGATGTTCTCTACTAAATCCTTTCAGCAAAAATATGGCAATATCGGGAAATGATCAAGTATGACACATAGAATGGACCTGCTATCCCCGTTTAAATAAGAAAATTGCATTTCAGTAGGCCTTTAAACACATTATGCATGACGAATGCTTACTTTTGGGCTTTTTTTTGGGTTTTTTTTTTTTTTTTAGCAATTTGTGCAAGCATAAACCTCAGCAGGGCCGGTTTTTGCTATGGACAACGTGGGCTACCGCCCATGGTGCAATTTATGTGACATGTAAAAAATAAAAAATAAAAATAAAAAATCGAAACAAAACTCACCAGTTGTAGTGACCGTTATAATAGAGAAGGGGGACATTTTCCGGCCTATCTTTCTAAAACGGAGGTGCAATTTTCCTCCTTTTCCAAAAACCACTGGCGCAGGTCATTAACACGTCTGCCAATCTCACCCACGGGCTGGCACATTTCCGCCTCGGTTTTTATAAAGAACTCGAGGCGGAAATAAGTGTTTACTCCGAGGGGGATAATCAGTGGACCAAAACAGACCCCCAATTTACCGCCCTTTGTGTAAAAACGATGACCAAGCTGCCAGAAGGACGGGCAAATTGGCGGCTTGGTGCTCTGTGTAAAAACAGCGAGGGATAGACTGATGCCACGCGACACAAACTGCTTCAAAATAAATTGTGTTTTATTCTTAAAATTAAAATATACCTATATGTATTTTATTGGGTAATGTGAAAAATGTGCAGTTATCTACGCCACTCTGGTTGATTGAAGGGCGACTGGACGGTGATGGCAAAAAATAATGAAAAAGTTAATGATGTCCAGTCATCTTCATCATCCAGCAAAGTAAAAGCAAAAAATCCATCAGTTGCCCAGTTTGGAAAAAGATGAGAAACAGGCACGAGATAAAGGTATGCAGATTTCTATGAGTGACGTCTTAATTAGCCTCTTGATAATATGTTGCTATTAGCCACAGAAGAGGACTGTATTTGGTTTTTTGTTTTGCTGAACTGGCAACTATAAGAATTGAGGCATCATGTCATGCAACTCATTTCCCCCATAGGCACCCGCGTGTAGTTTGTGTTTGCAACACAAGTGCAAATTCACACAGACGTCCTGAGTGCGGGCTTGCCATCATCACAATCAATCACACAGTTGCACAACTGATTTTGTGTGATGATGTAATTGATTATTTTGCATCAAAGAAGGATAGAAAAATAAAGTTTTTAGATTGCACTTCACACCTGTTGTTCACGTTAATGCAGTTGTGAACAGGGTGAAAAACATGGGTTGAAAAATCTGCTATAGTCTGAGCACTAAATTCATATTATGTTGTTATCTGCTGTTTCTTTATGCTTTATGCGTGTGTTAGCATAACTGCAACTGTTCAGATGTTAAAAGGATAATGCAGGGGTCGCCAAAATCCGGCCCGCGGGAAGTCCCAAGTTAAAAAAAAAAATCTGTCCTTTCTAATCCATGTTACTCTCGGTGTCTCCTAGCCGCTCAGGCAAATCATATTGTCTAAAAATGCATTTTCCCAACGATCACGTGACATCATCGCCCTCGGAATATACTGTACATATATATATGTATATATATATTGTGGTACCTGATTCTCACCAAGACACAGGATTGGGTTTGTAGCAAGCCGAAAAGGGCATTTATTGTACAAGTCTTTTTAGGAGTGTGGAAGTAGCAAACTTAAAGTGTCCATTAATAAACATAAATATCTCCCATCTGGGGCTCTCAGTCCTTCACACAGCACACTTCTCTAAAGGTCAAAGGTTATTGCCTATAAAACAAGAGAAACACAATATAAGTCAAACATTTCACCAGTAATGTCTTT
Source organism: Nerophis lumbriciformis (assembly GCF_033978685.3). Classification (NCBI taxonomy): domain Eukaryota; kingdom Metazoa; phylum Chordata; class Actinopteri; order Syngnathiformes; family Syngnathidae; genus Nerophis; species Nerophis lumbriciformis. The sequence continues at coordinate 11,471,308 of NC_084575.2, forward strand.
AGTGGGGAAATAGTGGATGTCTCACTTACCTCACCTATGGTCATGAGCTTTGGGTTATGACCGAAAGGACAAGATCACGGGTACAAGCGGCCGAAATGAGTTTCCTCCGCCGGGTGGCGGGGCTCTCCCTTAGAGATAGGGTGAGAAGCTCTGCCATCCGGGGGGAGCTCAAAGTAAAGCCGCTGCTCCTCCACATCGAGAGGAGCTAGATGAGGTGGCTCGGGCATCTGGTCAGGATGCCACCCGAGCGCCTCCCTAAGGAGGTGTTTAGGGCATGTCCGACCGGTAGGAGGCCACGAGGAAGACCCAGGACACGTTGGGAAGACTATGTCTCCCGGCTGGCCTGGGAACGCCTCGGGATTCCCCGGGAGGAGCTGGACGAAGTGGCTGGGGAGAGGGAAGTCTGGGCTTCCCTGCTTAGGCTGCTGCCCCCGCGACCCGACCTCGGATAAGCGGAAGAAGATGGATGGATGGATGGATAATATGATACCAGGCCAATAAAGGATTTTACTTGCTTTTTCGTCAAGGGGCGGGGCCATTCCTTGATGCGCTCCACTTTGCGGGCCTGGGGTTTCACGCAGCCTCTTCCTATATTATAACCGAGATAATCCGTCTCAGTCAGACCCACTCGGCACTTTTTAGCGTTGACAGTCAGTCCTGCACGTCTAAGGGCTCCTAGGACCGCGTCGAGATGCTGGAGATGGAGAGACCAGCTGGTGCTATGAATCACAATGTCGTCCAAGTAGGCGGCTGCATATTCTTGGTGGGGCCGTAGAATTCTGTCCATCATCCTCTGGAATGTGGCCGGGGCCCCGTGGATCCCGAAAGGCAAGACGGTATATTGGAACAGCCCCTCTGGTGTGGAGAAGGCCGTTTTAGGTTTCGCCCTTTCCGTCAATGGCACCTGCCAGTAGCCCTTGGTCAGGTCCAGGGTGCTGACGAAGCGAGCAGGGCCAAGCCGCTCTATCAGCTCGTCTACTCTGGGCATGGGATAAGCGTCACACAGTGATATCTCATTCAATTTACGAAAGTCATTACAGAATCTTAGGGACCCGTCGGGTTTAGGAACAATGACAATTGGGCTTGACCATGGACTATGGGATTCCTCTATTACTCCAAGGTCCAACATTTTCTTTACCTCCTCTTTTATAGCCGCCCGCCTGGCTTCGGGAATTCGGTAGGGCCTTTGTCGTATCACCTTTCCTGGTTTAGTCTCAATGTCATGGTTGATCATCTTGGTCCTTCCTGGCAGTTCAGAGAGGCGGTCCTGGTTCCGTCCCAGAAGTTCCTTCATATCCTGCTTTTGTGACGGGGAGAGGTCCTCTCCTATAGGTACCGGGGTAGTGGTCTGGGGAGAGGGTGCAGTTAAAAAAGCAGCAGATGGCAGCGGCTCGGCCGCGTGCCATTTTTTCAAAATATTCACATGGTAAACTTGGTGACCTTTCCGCCGGCCTGGCTGGTTTACCTTGTAGTTGACGGGCCCCATTCTCTCAATTATCTCATATGGCCCCTGCCATCTGGCCAAAAACTTGCATTCGCTGGACGGTACTAATACCAGCACTTTTTCCCCCACCTGGAACTCTCGGAGCGTGGTACCTCGGTTGTACGTTCTTGCCTGTTCTCTTTGGGCTTTTTCCATATGTTCTCTTACCATGGGCCAGATTTTGCGAGCACGGGCTTGCAGTTGGGCGATATGGTCAATCACACTGCGGTGTGGCGAGGGTTGGTTCTCCCAGGTTTCTTTTGCAATGTCCAGCACGCCTCGAGGACGTCGGCCATAAACTAGCTCAAATGGAGAGAAGCCAGTGGACGCCTGGGGCACCTCTCTGATGGCAAAGAGGACATATGGAATAAGATGATCCCAGTCTTTCCCGTCTTCGTCGGCTACTTTTTTTAGCATCTTTTTCAACGTATAGTTGAAACGTTCCACCAGGCCATCTGTCTGAGGATGATAAACAGAGGTTCGTATGCGTTTTACTTTTAACCATTTGTAGAGCATGGTTAGCACTTGTGACATGAAACATGTGCCCTGGTCCGTTAAAATCTCATCTGCAATTCCCACTCGGTTAAACATCATAAATAGTTCATGTGCTATAGCTTTGGCTGAGGCTGTGCGTAATGGTACAGCCTCAGGATATCGGGTGGCATAGTCCAGTATTACCAGTATGTAACGATGTCCTCTGGCTGACTTTGGGAGTGGTCCAACGATGTCCATTGCCAGACGTGAGAACGGGGTGCTGATGATGGGGAGCGGGACCAAGGGTTTTCGATAGGTGGGTCTCGGTGCATTCTTTTGGCATTCGGGACAGCCCTTGCAAAAGTCTTCTATGGCTCGTTTCACACCGGGCCAATAGAAGCGGGTTATTATGCGGTAATACGTCTTTTGTACACCTAGGTGCGCTCCCAGCTGATGAGTGTGGGCAAGATAGAGCACTCGGGAGATATGAGACTTAGGCACCAGCAGTTGCTCAATGATGTCCCCGCTCTTAGTTAGCACCCCTCTATACAACAGGCCATTTTTAATCAGAAAATACGGTGAATTAAGTGCACTCACCCCTTCACATTTCTGTCCGTCAATTTCCACGACTTGCTGTCAGGCCCAGCTGAGGTTCTGATCATTCCACTGGGCAGTGGCAAACTCGCCCGTTTTTGGGTTGACGCTCTCTTCTGGTACGGGGAACTCCACAAAGGGGTCCCCTTCCTCTTCAGCCGAACTGTCACTCTGTGGGGTCCCTGACGAGGGCCTAAACGCGGGGCAGGCTGCAAGCGGTCTCATACTTTTGAGTCCATTGTTGCAGCGGCGACGCTGCCGTGGAACGGCACCTGGGATGAATCCCGGGGTCCAGTAACGGCCAAAGAGTACGCAGTCGGACCCGATGAGTAGTGGGACAGGCAGGTTTGGTACCACTCCAGCTGGTACCAGTGCATCACCTCGGGGTGTCTGAATGTGTATGTGGCTCACCGGATACTGGCGAACATCTCCATGTACACACGTCACTGGGACGGTGTCTTTGCTGAGGGGTCCGGCAAAGTCAGCGTGTACCAAGGTCACAGCGCTCCCACTGTCCAGCAATGCATGTGCATCGGTCCCTCCGATCTTTACTGGGAGGCTGGCATGTTGTCGTCGTCCACTCCCCGTGTGGAGGCATGGTTTGCCTGCATCTGAGCTGGGGGCTGTGGCCATGGAGACATCACGGTCGCGTTCCGGGTACGCCCAAGACATGTGGTCCGGGTGTCCACACACATAACATTTCCGATGTGGGGGCCGACTGGGTCTCTCGGGGGCAGCGCCTTGATGTCGGGGTGGGGACGGAGCTGGCGGTGGCGCTCTTCGGCGGTCGCGCCCTAGCTTCTCTTCCCCGGTGGCTCTGGCCGTTTCCATACGGGTGGCTCTCAGCATTTCCATGCTCACTTGGTGGTTCTCTAATAATGCCACCAACTGCTCCACAGTTAAAGGGCTTACTTGTGCGGCATACTTCCGGGCATCAGGCGGCAAGGCTCGGATACAGCGGTCAATCACCAGTCTATCTACAGAGGGGGGATTCCCTTCGCTTGTTAGCCAGCGGTGTGTTAGGCGGAGCAGTGCGGCTACCTGCTGTCGCGGGGGTTGTGTGGGCTGGAAGGTCCAGTTGTGATATCGCTGGGCCCTGGCAGGCAGACTGCACCCTTGGCTGTCGAGAATGGCTTTCTTTAGTTTCTTAAAGTCTTGAGCATCCGCCAAGGCCAGGTCGCTACACACCCGCTGGGCTTCTCCAGTGAGGAAAGGTGCCAGAATGGATCCCCATTCAGCTACCGGCCACTTCTCCCGGGCCGCAGTGCGCTCGAAAAGCTCCAAGTAGGCTTCCACATCATCCTCACTCGATAACTTAGTTAGGACTGCAGCGGGTGGCCGTGTACTAGCAGCATCTTTAGCAATTTTTTTTTACTAATTCTTGTATCGCACCTTGAAGTTCAGCTTGGCTTTTTAACAAAGCACTCAGTGCTTCCGTGTGTGACATCATCAGAGGTTGACGTGAATCAGAGTGCCCGCATTCTCCACCATATGTGGTACCTGATTCTCACCAAGACACAGGATTGGGTTTGTAGCAAGCCGAAAAGGGCATTTATTGTACAAGTCTTTTTAGGAGTGTGGAAGTAGCAAACTTAAAGTGTCCATTAATAAACATAAATATCTCCCATCTGGGGCTCTCAGTCCTTCACACAGCACACTTCTCTAAAGGTCAAAGGTTATTGCCTATAAAACAAGAGAAACACAATATAAGTCAAACATTTCACCAGTAATGTCTTTAGTGGGGAAATAGTGGATGTCTCACTTACCGCCTGATGCACCTGCCTTGACACAGAGGAGAGCCAGACCTGAATGAGGCAGAGTTAAGTATGGTTTGTAGCTGGGCCCCACCTGGCCGCACAGCTGGTGTCACTTCAGGCTGATTGAGCAGGTACAGGGGAATGTACCGCCCCTCGATGATGCGGCCAAGGCTGGGGCGTTGTCTTCCGTGTTCCACTCTGCCTCCATTCCCTGGCTCCTCCCCTGTGAGGTGCCTACCTGTCAGGCGGTGCTTGAGTGAGACTCCACAATATATATATATATACATATATATATATATATATATATATATATATATATATATATATATATATATATATATATATATATATATATGATTATTGCTTTGTACACTCTTGGCATTCTCTCAATGAGTTCAAGCACAACTGTAAAGTGAAAACCATTTCAACTCTTGAAGTTCATCGAGAGAATGCCAAGAGTGTGCAAAGCAGTAATCAGAGTAAAGGTTGGCTATTTTGAAGAAACTAGAATATAAAACATGTTTTCAGTTGTTTTACCTTTTTTTGTTAAGTACACAACAACACGTCATAGTTTTGATGCCTTCAGTGACAATCTACAATGTAAATAGTCATGAAAATAACAAACACGCATTGAATAAGGAGAAGGTCCAAACTTTTGGCCTGTACTGTATATATATATATATATATATATATATATATATATATATATATATATATATATATATATATATATATATATATATAGTGTATATATATATATATATATATATATATATATATATATATATATATATATATATATATATATATACAGTATGTTCCGAGGGCGATGATGTCACGTTATTTTTTTTGTTAAGTACATAACTCCACATTCATAGTTTTGATGGCTTCAGTGACAATCTGCAATGTAAATAGTCATGAAAATAAAGAAAACGCATTGAATGAGAAGGTGCAGAATTATGATTTCCCCCTTAAAATACTTTATATACATTGTTTTGACTTATTCTTTTACTTTCATATTGTATATATATGTATATATATATATATATATATATATATATATATATATATATATATATATATAAATGTATGTATGTACAGCCCGGCCTCCGGCCAAATTTTTTTTAACCCAAGGCGGCCACCGAGTCAAAAAGTTTGGGGACCCATGGGATAATGCAAATCAAAAGTCAAATGTAAAATACGACATAGTTAACCGCAATTTACATTGGTGTTTATACATTGTATTTCATTCATACTTTTTTAAGATTCGATAACAAAATAATACAAAAACATATTATCCATCCATCCATGTTCTTCCGCTTATCCGAGGTCGGGTCGCGGGGGCAGCAGCCTAAGCAAAGAAACCCAGACTTCCCTCTCCCCAGCCACTTTGTCCAGCATCTCCCGGGGGATACCGAGGCGTTCCCAGGCCAGCCGGGAGACATAGTCTTCCAAACGGAAGTCGTTTTCCACGGCTTCCCCGAATTACTCCCATGTCCGAGTTTTTGCCTCCGCGACCGCTTGGACTGTTGCCTCCAGAATCCCATGAGTCAAAAGGACCCGGTAGGACTCTGTCATGGCCAGGGCGCATTCCAATGCGCCCTCATCTTTGCGCTCTGCTTGCAGCCACGGCCGCGTCACGCCCCCATGCCGGCAAGGCTGTGGGGGATCAGCAATCAGCGCACCTGGACATGTTGAGGGAGCTGTATAAAGGACCAGTGGACCCAAGGATTCTGGCGGGAACTTAGTTCACAAGTTTGTGTACCGTAAGCCAAAGCCTTATGCTCTCTCTCTCTCTCTCTCTTTCTCTCTCTCTCTCTCTCTGCGTTTTCCCTTGTTTGTTCTCCCGTAGTTCCTTGCCGAGTCTTCCGTTGTTTTCCCCTGTGGACTTTGGACTGCCTTCCTCGATCCTTGACCCTCGCCAGGACACGGACCTTGTCACTCCTCTCTTGCCCTGGACCACCTGCCTGCCCCACGGACTGCCTCGTTCCTTCGCTCTCAACACTTGGTAACACACACCTCAGCTAACTACACACATAGCCTCACACACACACACATGCTTGGGTTTTGACCCTCTCCATTTCCTTAGTGTAGTTTATTAGTTAGTATTGTTTATCATTATTATATGTATTGACTATATATATAATAAATTATTAAACATTACTTCCCCCTGGTGTCTGGGCCGTCATCTCCCCTCTGTAAACCATAACAGACTCTTTCTTCAGCTTGACGGCATCCCTCACCAGCGGTGACCACCAGCGGGTTCTGGGATTACCGCTACGACAAGCACCAACCACCTTGCGGCTACAGCTCTGAGCGGAATATCAGAAGGGATATTTTGACATGAAAATTACTGTAAAAAACGCGTGTTTTCGCGTATTTCATATACCTGCAGTTGGGCTTTTCAGAATTCAACTGAAATTGCTTTTTCCATTTAGCTAAATGAAACAATATTAGAAATGATTGTCAATGATGATGACGGTCAAAATACGCAGATTGAGTGTTTGGAAGGATTATTTACCCTGTAGTCGCTGGCCGTGACGTAAAAGATGGGCTGGAAGGCGAGCCAGATGATGCAGGTGGTGTACATGGTGAAGCCGATGAACTTGGCCTCGTTGAAGTTCTCCGGGCACTTGCGCGTCTTGAAGGCGTAGACGGTGCAGAGGACGATGAGGATGCAGTTGTAGGTGAGCGACAGGAGCATGCTGGAGTCTCTGCTGTTGCACTTGAGGGTGACCACGTCTCTCCTGTCGGGGCTCGCCTCCTTCCTAACGCCGGGCACCTCCACCAGGAGCCAGACGACGGCCACCAGCAGCTGGCAGGAGATGAGGGCGCCGCAGATGGCCACCTGGGAGGCCGGGCTGATGAAGCGAGGCCGCTGGGCGCCTTCCTTCACGCCGCTGAAGATGCGAGCGATGCGGTTGGTCTTGGTGAGGAGGGCCGAGTAGCACACGGCGAAGGAGGTGCCCAGACCCAGGCGGCGGAGGGTGCAGACGGCGGTGGAAGGTTTGGAGATGTAGATGAACGTCATGCTGTAGCACATGAGGACTCCCAGCAGGAGGATGTAGGAGAGCTCGCGGCCGCTCGCCTTCACTACGGGGGTCTCGTTGTGCTTAAAGAAGAGCCCCACCACTGACAGGGTGCACATGATTCCCAAGCAGGAGATGGTGACGGGCCCGATGGCCCATGCGTCCTCCCAGCGGATGTACTCTTCCGGCAGGTCGTAGCAGCCCGTCAGGTTGTCGAGAGGCCACTGGCCGAAGCCGCAATCGGCGCAGGTGAACTCATCCTGCAGGTGCTGGTAGGGCTGACAGGGGATGCAGATCCAGCAGCAAACGTCTCCGGGCTGCATGCTCTTCACCTCGTTCTTCCTGCAGGGGTCGCTGCACTGGGAGGTGGGCGGCACCAGGCCCCGCCAGTGGACCAGCGTGTTGTTCAGAGTCAGGTTCTGGTCCCAGAAGCCCACTTTCCTGTAGGTGAACTTTCCGTCCTCTTTGTGGTAGTGAAAGATGTTGTAGCGGCTGATGCTGTCGCCCACAGAGTCGAAGCGTACCATGTTCTCTGTTTCGGCGGGCCGGAACGGAGCTGCCGGGAACAATTAGGAGGTTTTAAAAGGAAGAACTATAATAACAATGCATGCATGGACACAAATATAATATTATTAATATTTCCAAGAAAATATTCAGGGTGTAAGTTCTACCCAAGCGAATTAGAGCCATCTTATTTGCAATTGTCTTATATTGGAGTTATTACAGTACACCATCTTTAGAGTCATTTTAGAACTAGCAATGTGTCGATCCACCGGCCACCAATCACATCAGTCTCAGTTGATCTCTGTGAAAAAGTATGTGATCGACCAATGATCTTCAATGATGATCATAAAAGGTTGGCTCATACTCCTTTGGCTGACAAACAGCTACTATCAAAATATGACCGATACTAGTGATTAGATTTAAAAGAGTAGTAGATAGTAGTTTTTACTTTTGTTTAGTTATTGTGCACTATTGATTTTGTTTTATTCAAACAATTGTATGTAATAGAAGAAAATCATGTTTAAATATGGTGTTGCTAATGTTACACTCACCATAAATACATCAAAACATTTACAGTAATGCATGTGATCAGTGTCGGCAGGATACAACCCTGATCAGAACATCCTAATTGTAGCACATTAAATTATATTATTTGCATTATAGAAAAGTGTCTCACCTACCCTTTATCTCGAAAATCCTCGAAAAAATGCTAAATGAACACTTAGCATCTAACAATCTCTGTGAACCCTTTCAGTCCCGGTTCAGGGAAAATCACTCTACGGAGACAGCACTCACAAAAATGACTAATGGTCTACTGCTAACTATGGATGCTGATCCGTCATTTATGTTGCTGCTACTTGATCTTAGCGCTGCTTTGGATTCCGTCGATGCTAACATTTTATTAGAACGTATCAAAACACGTATATTGGTATGTCAGACTTAGCCTTTTCTTGGTTTAACTCCTATGTTACTGACAGGATGCAGCGCGTCTCCCATAACAATGTGACCTCGGAGTATGTTAAGGTAACGTGCGGAGTTCCACAGGGTTCGGTTCTTGGCCCGGCACTCTTCAGCATTTACATGCTGCCGCTAGGTGACATCATACGCAAATACGGTGCTCTACATGTCCCTAAAGCTGACCAACACGCCAGATTGTAGTCACCTGGAGGCGTGTCTAAATGAAATTAAACAATAGATGTCCAGCAACTTTTGGCATCTTAACGCTAATAAAACAGAAATGCTGATTATCGGTCCTGTTCGACACCGGCACTTATTTAATAATACCACCTTAACATTTGACAACCAAACAATTATACAAAGCGACTCGGTAAAGAATTTTGGTATTATCTTCGACCCAACTCTCTCATTCTACTGACTGTAGTCAAAATATGGTGTGGTATAAAAACGCCATCTATCATAGCTAAAATATAAAAATAAGCAATAAATGATGTAATGAGTTTGATAGTAGTAATAATTCTATGACATATGAATGGAATATCCTTCTCTGAAATGATCTCATAGAGTTTCAGTTCTACTTCATTTATCTTTGAATCTGAGTTGCAATTCTATTTCCTGTTTGTAACCTCAATTCAAATTCGGGAGATGGAATTTGTCATTTTTCCGAAATCTGACGGTTTCTTCACTTCTTGTGTTGAAATGTTCCGTGTTTGTTAAAAGTCTCGCAGAAAGAAGCAGAAACGTTCAAACCTTCAAACTTGGTCTTCAGGATGAACTCCTTGTAGAAGCGTTTTCCGTTGCCAGGCTTCATGGCGTCGCACACCTTGGAGGTGTTGGAGCACACGGCCTGCCTCATGTTGTGCAGCGCGTAGGCCATGGCGTAGACCGCATTGACCACAAACATGATCTTGGACTCCTGCTCAAAGGTTCCGTCTCTGAGGCTGCGCTCGCTGCAGCCGTGCTGCTGGAGGCTGCAGCTGAAGCGGTGCTCCCAGAACTCTTTGAACCACGGGTTCCTGGCGTTGGTGTACGGGTTGAGTTTGGTGAAGTAGTCCTCGAACTCCCTGATGGGATAAGACGCCAGCTCGATGGTGAACGCTCCGTCCGCCGCCGTCTCGCTGCCCCTCACCACGCTCTCCTGCGCCCCCCAGCCGTCGCTGGCCACCCAGATGAAGGACACGTTCATGCGGGCAGCCGCCACCAGGAGCTCCCGCGCGTCTTCGCTGCGGGTGAACAGGATGACCACCTTGGCATTGGACTTCTGCTGCAGGGAGCGGATCACGTTTTCGAAGCCCTGCCGGTTCATGGAGCGGCTCACCTTGGCAGAGGTGGCGATGCAGATCTGGCGAGAGCGAGCCTCCTGCTGAAAGGCGTCGATGCCCGTCTCGCCGTAGTCGCCCTCCGACGCCACGGTGGAGACGTAGGTCCAGTTGAAATAACGGAGGATCTCCGCCATGGCCTTGGCCTGGTAAAAGTCGGCGGGCACGGTGCGGGCAAAGTAGTCGTAGCGGGATTTATCGCTCAGCTTGGCGCTGGTGGAGGCGTAGCTGATCTGAGGGATCTGGAAGAGTCGCAGGAGGTTGGCCACCTTGAAGCAAGACAAAATGAAGTTTAATGTAAGGATTATTACTTCATCACTACACTTTCTCAAGCTAACACTCGGGAAGCAAACAGTGAACCACGGCTCCACAGTGATGGTAGCACTCATGCAGCCCCAAAAGAACAGCGTCATGAGCAGGCCTGGGCGTCCACAGAGTAAGCCCTGCCAGCCCTGGGCTGGAAGCTCTCTATTTTATTGTATTTTTTATTTAAAGATAAGATGATCAGTAATTAAAACAAAAGCACATTGACTAAGACGATAAAACAAGTAACTGACGTGTTAATTAAAGCATAAATACGAGACAATAATGTTGACAGAAACAAAATCCAATCATGCTTAATTTCGTCTAGTCAATAGGTGGAATGGGTGGGACAAATTCGGAATATATCCATTTACAGCTCTTTAATGACTACATTGAAAGAGGTGTGAGGATTGGTTATGAATGACAGCCAATCAAATGCTTTTCCTTGCGTGATAAGGAAGTCAGCACCAAAACCTAAATGTGTGGCTTTAAATATGTAATGTGTGTACACCTGGGAAAGTGAACAGGATCCATTTCATGTTTACTACTATAATGCCATCAGCAGGCAATTAATTGATTGTAAGTCAAATTTGTTATTTGCTGTGATCAATGTTGCCACAAAAACTGAGTCCATGTCAAAAATTGATTCCCGATGCCGCGTCGCCAAAGCGTGTATTGCTTTCAGGCTTCATCCATTGCGACTAAACTTGAGGTTTTCCATCAAGCACAGAGTGATAGTTTAATAACTTGCTTACCTTAGCTAAAACAAATTACTACTCCAATCTCATCCACCTCAATAAAAATGATTCAAAATATTTATTCAGTACAGTAGTATTGCAAGGGACTCCCCCTAGTAGCCACTCGGCTGATGACTTCATGAAACTCTTAAATAAGAAAATTGTACTCATTACAAAGGAGATTAAAGACAACCCGTCCCAGCTCCAACTGGGTTCTACTAATGCCGATACGAATGTATATACGATGGATATTGCCCTCCAAAATGATCTCTCTCTTTTTAAAGAAATAACATTAGAGGAACTTCTGCAACTCGAAAATGGGACAAAACAAACAACATGTTTACTTAACCCACTTCCTGGGAAACTTATCAAGGAGCTGTTTGTAATATTAGGACCATCAGTGCTAAATATTATTAACTTATCACTTTCCTCTGACACTGTTCCCGTAGCATTAAAAAAGGTGGTTATTCATCCTCCGCTCAAAAGACCTAACCTCGATCCTGATCTCATAGTTAACTACCGGCCGGTGTCCCCCCTTACCTTTATCTCGAAAATCCTCAAAAAATTTGTTGCACAGCAGCTAAATGAACACTTAGCGTCGAACAGTCTCTGTGAACTCTTTCAGTCCGGCTTCAGGGCAAATCCCTCGACGGAGAAAGCCCTCGCAAAAATGACTAATGACCTACTGCTAACGATGGATTCTGATGCGTCATCCATGTTGCTGCTTCTTGATCTTAGCGCTGCTTTCGATACCGTCGATCATAATATTTTATTAGAGCGTATCAAAACACGTATTGGTATTTCCGACTTAGCCTTGTCTTGGTTTAACTCTTATCTTACTGACAGGATGCAGTGTGTCTCCCATAACAATGTGACCTCGGAGTATGTTAAGGTAACGTGTGGAGTTCCACAGGGTTCGGTTCTTGGCCCTGCACTCTTAAGTAATTACATGCTGCCGCTAGGCGACATCATACGCAAATACGGTGTTAGCTTTCACTGTTATGCTGATGACACCCAACTCTACATGCCCCTAAAGCTGACCAACACGCCAGATTGTAGTTACCTGGAGGCGTGTCTTAATGAAATTAAACAATGGATGTCCAGCAACTTTTTGCATCTTAAGGCTAAGGAAACAGAAATGCTGATTATCGGTCCTGCTTGACACCGACACTTATTTAAAAATACCACCTTAACATTTGACAGGAAAACAATTAGACAAAGCCACCTGGTAAAGAATCTCGCTATTATCTTCAACCCAACTCTCTCATTTGAGTCACACATTAAGAGAGTTAGTAAAACAGCCTTCTTTCATCTCCGTAATATCGCTAAAATGTGTCCCATTTTGTCCACCACCGACATTGAGATCATTATTCATGCGTTCGTTACGTCTCGTCTCGATTACTGTAACCTATTATTTCCAGGTCTCCCTATGTCTAGCATTAAAAGATTACAGTGGTACAAAATGCGACTGCTATATTTTGACAAGAACTAGAAAGTTTGATCATATTACGCCTATACTGGCTCACCTGCACAGGCTTCCTGTGCACTTAAGATGTGACTTTTAAGGTTTTACTACTTACGTACAAAATACTACACGGTCTAGCTCCATCCTATCTTGCTGATTGTATTGTACCATATGTCCCGGCCAGAAATCTGCGTTCAAACTCATAACTTGAGAGGCTTTGGATATTTCTTATTGCCGAGAGCTCAAACCACTCGTAAACGTTTGTGTGTGTCTGTATGCGGAGTAAAACTATGGAACAAACTGGACTTGCAACACAAGCAATGCCAAACTATTAATCAATTTAGACTATTATACAAACATGGGGTCTGGTTTAAATATAGAGATGAGGGTCTTTAATTTGACCTGCTGTTGTACTCTGTCTCAAAGTGTTAATTAACATGTACTCAATGTTTCCTTACCATTTTTGCTATGTTGTCTATTACCATTGTTGGCATTTTGTCTATTACCATTGTTGGTATATTCATTATTCTTACATTGTTGATACAAATTATTGTTACAGTGTAATAATTATTGTTACCAGTGGTAATGCCACTATGATACAACATCTGTATTATAATCTTTGAACAAAGTAAGAGTGAGACTCATCTGAATAATCACTAAATGGAGAACTGGGGGTGGGATTAAATAAGTTATATTCTTCCCACTCCCTTTCATGCAAAACTGGACAATCATGCATTACATACTATACATTACCTTTTGCACTATATTAATTCATATTATTATGTGTTGTCAACTTTGTACTTTTTTATGTCATTGCCTGAAATAAATAAATAAATGAAATGAATGAATGAAAGAACTCCGGCTTATTAGTGATTACCAGAGCCCAAAAAAGTCTGCGGGCTATAGAGCATTTTCTATTCGGGCTCCAGTACTCTGGAATGCCCTCATGGTAACAGTTAGAGATGCTACCTCAGTAGAAGCATTACGTCCCATCTTAAAACTAATTTGTAAACTATAGCGCTTAAATAGACCCCTTTTTAGACCAGTTGATCTGCTGTCTCTCTTATCAGGTGACCACAGATCAGCCTCCAAGGAGGATGCGATAGCTGTTCCAAGTCGGGACCCGAGATGGACCACTCCTCTTTGCATCACTTGTCTCCATTCAAGATGATCCCCTGCTGGTCTCCCAATGGACTGGACTTTCACATGAAGTCGGGACCCGGGGTAACCACTTCTTATGCATCAGTCGGTGACGTCTCTGCGCTCCGAAGAGTCTACATGCAAGAGGATCCCCTGTGGGCCCCACTATGGACTGGACTCTCACATTATTAACCTTATCCACTCGGCATCTAGCCCTGCGATGAGGTGGCGACTTGTCCAGGGTGTACCCCGCCTTCCGCCCGATTGTAGCTGAGATAGGCTCCAGCGCCCCCCGCAACCCCAAAGGGAATAAGCGGTAGAAAATGGATGGATGGCACTCGGCATCTAGGGCAGCACGTTGGCACAGGGGTTTGTACATGGTCCTGGGTTCAATTCTGGGCTCTGTGTGGAGTTTGCATGTTCTCTCCGTGACTACGTGGGTTCCATCCGGGTACTCCGGCTTCCTCCCACCTCCAAAGACATGCACCTGGGGATAGGTTGATTGGCAACACTAAATTGGCCCTAGTGTGTGAGTGTGAATGTTGTCTTTCCATCTGTGTTGGCCCTGCGATGAGATGGAGACTTGTCCAGGGTGTCCCCTGCCTTCCGCCCAAATGGATGGCACTCGGCATCTATCGCACCGATCACCCAGGTGACATCCAAGTGCTACAGTATTGTGCTTGGTGAAGTTGTATTTAAAGGGGAACATTATCACAATTTCAGAATGGTTAAAAACCAATAAAAATCAGTTCCCAGTGGCTTATTATATTTTTCGAAGTTTTTTTCAAAATTTTACCCATCATGCAATATCCCTAAAAAAAGCTTCAAAGTGCCTGATTTTAACCATCGTTATAAACACCAGTCCATTTTCCTGTGACGTCACATAGTGAAACCAACACAAACAAACATGGCGGAAAGAACAGCAAGCTATAGCGACATTAGCTCGGATTCAGACTCGGATTTCAGCGGCTTAAGCGATTCAACAGATTACGAATGTATTGAAACGGATGGTTGTAGTGTGGAGGCAGGTAGCGAAAACGAAATTGAAGAAGAAACTGAAGCTATTGAGCCATATCGGTTTGAACCGTATGCAAGCGAAACCGACGAAAACGACACGACAGCCAGCGACACGGGAGAAAGCGAGGACGAATTTGGCGATCGCCTTCTAACCAACGATTGGTATGTGTTTGTTTGGCATTAAAGGAAACTAACAACTATGAACTAGGTTTACAGCATATGAAATACATTTGGCAACAACATGCACTTTGAGAGTGCAGACAGCCCAATTTTCATCAATTAATATATTCTGTAGACATACCCTCATCCGCGCTCTTTTCCTGAAAGCTGATCTGTCCAGTTTTGGAGTTGATGTCAGCAGGCCAGGGAAGCTAGGGTCGATATTCTTCTCTTGATCATCTTCGGGACGGTGTGAGCCAAGACATCCAGGGGGTTTAGCTCGCTCGTCTGCGGGAAAAAACTGCCGCCATTGCTTGCCGTGCTACCGTGGTCCTTTGTCCCTGAATTGCTCACACACTCCGGCAGATTCAATGGGGGTCTGGCGGCAGATCTCTTTGACTTTATCGTTGGAAATGCATCTGCTTTGAGTGTCGCAGGATATCTACACATTCTTGCCATCTCTGTCGTAGCATAGCTTTCGTCGGTAAAGTGTGCGGAACAAACGTCCAATTTCTTGCCACTTTCACATCTTTGGGCCACTGGTGCAACTTGAATCCGTCCCTGTTCGTGTTGTTACACCCTCCGACAACCAGTGTTGGGACTAACGCGTTACAAAGTAACTAGTAATCTAACGCGTTATTTTTTTATATTCAGTAACTCAGTTACCGTTACTACATGATGCGTTACTGCGTTATTTTACGTTACTTTTTATGTAGTATAAAGTGTGTTTTATCGGAGCGCTGCGTTCTGATTCTTCTTGTGTCACAAGCCGGAGAAGAGAGAGAGACATGCGCTCTGTGTGGGTGTGTCTGAGTGTAAGTGTGGGGAGCGAGGGGGGGGGGGGGCGTGTCTGATCATGGCGGAGCCAGAAGTCGAGTTTGCTAACATGGAGATATTTTCACTACTTTTCTTTTGTCGAGCACAAAGAAAATAACATTTTAGTTAAATGTAAATTGTGCTTTGGATCAAAGATGCCATCTACTGCCCAAAACAGCAATTCAAATCTGCTGAAACAAGCTACATAGCAACATGCTTCGACGAAGCTAGTAAAGAGAGACAGAGACTCTGATGCCACTTCACCTCCACCACCACCACCATTCACCGCTGAAGGTACACACTCTGTCAATCAATGTTCCCTCTAATTGTTCATGTGTGAGCAAATGCAAAAAGTCCCTGAGCATTGAGTGGAGTCCATGTGAGCAACATCACACTTGCACACTGTGGCTACACCAGCAGCACACCTGTCCCAAACCTCACTAAATAACAACGTACATCTCCATCCATCCATCCATTTCCTACCGCTTGTCCCTTTCGGGGTCGCTGGAGCCTATCTCAGCTGCATTCGGGCGGAAGGCAGGGTACACCCTGGACAAGTCCCCACCTCATCACAGGGCCAACACAGATAGACAGACAACATTCTCTTATTATTATAATCAAATGACAGCAGTCATTTCCATTTCTAATATAAGTGTTTAGGCCCACTTATAATGACAATAACAAAAAATATTGTTTTTCATGAACTGTGTACTTGTATTGTTTGTCTGGGTGGAGGTCCTGCTTTGGAAATAATTTGTACCCCTTTCAGACATTGCATTTAGTTCCCATTAAAACATTCACATGTTGCACAATGAGATGTAAGCAGGGGATCATGTGTACATTCCTGTAACTTCCTGTTTGTAAAAAATATATTTTTATTAGTATTTATTTAATATACTAACAGCATTTAATGATTAATATTTATAAATTAAGATTCCTAATAAATGACACTAGAATAAGCACACATTTGATTGGTAAATCATAGTGTAACGACCTGGAATGACACTTTATGTGTGGTGTTGGAGTTGTCCGACTTTTTGTGTGGCTGTAAACGCATCACTGGCTAAGTGCCATATGTGCATGTGTTGGCGCACGTGAGAGAGCGAGCGGCTGCTGTTGATATAACAAAGTTGCTTTTGGTCTGGTTTGTACTGCAGAAAATGACCAGTTTTGCTAGATATCATTTTTTTTACTAATGTTTTGGTGATGTGTTTATGGCCGACAGTAAAGAGTTTTGCTCAGTAAAGTGATGGATGGAATTCATGTCCTCAAAGCGTCTCGACAGACGTTACAATATTTGAACAATGATGACGAAAACGGTTTTCTCTGTCGTGTCCGTGTCGTGTCGAAAATTGTTATGCGCTTATTTTTTTATTTGATTTTGTGCATGGCATAGATTTGCCGTGCGCAGAGGACGCTTGAGCAGTGCGCAATTGCACATGCGCGCTCCTGAGAGGGAACGTTGCTGTCAATTCTCTTATATACTTTGATTATCACATCACTCTAAATGTATAGACTATAAAGTTCACAAACATAAAGAGGGATCCTAGTGGGCCAGGCCAATCTTTCCTTATCTCTAAACTAAAACTGGGGAAATGTGTAGAGTGTTCTGGGTTTCAGACATGATTTTGTATAAGAATTACTTGAGGAAGAAAATGCCTGGTTAGACTTTGTGTATGTAGTGTGTGCCTTTCTTGGTTTACATCTATGCTGTTATTATGCTGTTTGTTACTTATGTATGTTATGTTGCAGCTTTTTAAAATAGTTTTGTCAATTTGTTCTGGCCAGAAACAAATTGGCCTTTGTAACATATCTTTGTCTTTGTGTGTTGTATGTAGACCACATGGCTTAGCAGAGTTGAGTGATGCAAATGCATGTCAAGTTGATCAACAGATTGTATTATTCTCCAGTGCAATAACAGTACTGAAATGAAGGCTAAAAGGGCATTAATTGGAGCTTTAAAAAAGAAAAGAAAAAAGAAGTAACTAAATAGTTACTTTTCACAGTAACGCATTACTTTTTGGTGTAAGTAACTGAGTTAGTAACTGAGTTACTTTTGAAATGAAGTAACTAGTAACTGTAACTAGTTACTGCTTTTCAGTAACTAACCCAACACTGCCGACAACACACCGACGAGGCATGATGTCTCCAAGGTACGAAAAACAGTCGAAAAAACAGAAAATAACAGAGCTGATTTGACTCGGTGTTTGAGAAAGTGGCGGATTCCTTCCCGATGTGACGTCACGTTGTGACGTCATCGCTCCGAGAGCGAATATTAGAAAGGTGTTTAATTTGCCAAAATTCACCCATTTAGAGTTCGGAAATCGGTTAAAAAAATATATGGTCTTTTTTCTGCAACATCAAGGTATATATTGACGCTTACATAGGTCTGGTGATAATGTTCCCCTTTAAGATAGTTACTGATATTTTGTGAGCTACTGTACACAATCATGCTGATAATAACAACACATCAGCACATCAACATGTGTTTGGCCTCCTTTAGCTCAAACAGCCCAAAGACGAGATGCACATTCGCAGCTCTGGAGGGCATGACGTGAGTCAACGTGATGGATTCAGACAACAGGCATGCTACATACATGCTTCCTCTTCCATGCGTCCACTCTACGTCTACACATCCATGGTTTATGTTTTTTACTTTTATAGTGTGGATCATGTTGACACCTTTTAGTTTCTCTCTGCTCCCGTGGACTCAAACTACTAACAACCTCATGCTAACTATAACACTTTTAATTTTCATTACACATCTCATGTTCACACTTAAACATTTCAACATGTCTGAAAAGGAGCAGGAAGAAGCAAAGCCTATTTATTTCTACTTGTCTGGAAATATTATCATTTGTTGTCACGACGGGAGAGAAAGGGTTGGACTCCGCCAAGGCTGCCCTTTGTCACCGATTCTGTTCATAACTTTTATGGACAGAATTTCTAGGCGCAGTCAAGGCGTTGAGGGGATCTGGTTTGGTGGCTGCAGGATTAGGTCTCTGCTTTTTGCAGATGATGTGGTCCTGATGGCTTCATCTGGCCAGGATCTTCAGCTCTCACTGGATTGGTTCGCAGCTGAGTGTGAAGCGACTGGGATGAGAATCAGCACCTCCAAGTCCGAGTCCATGGTTCTCGCCCGGAAAAGGGTGGAGTGCCTCTCCGGGTTGGGGAGGAGATCTTGCCCGAAGTGGAGGAGTTCAAGTACCTTGGAGTCTTGTTCACGAGTGAGGGAAGAGTGGATCGTGAGATCGACAAGCAGATCGGTACGGCGTCTTCAGTAATGCGGACGCTATATCGATCCGTTGTGGTGAAGAAGGAGCTGTGCCGGAAGGCAAAGCTCTCAATTTACCGGTCGATCTACGTTCCCATCCTCACCTATGGTCATGAGCTTTGGGTCATGACCGAAAGGACAAGATCACGGGTACAAGCGGCCGAAATGAGTTTCCTCCGCCGGGTGGCGGGGCTCTCCCTTAAAGATAGGGTGAGAAGCTCTGTCATCCGGGGGGAGCTCAAAGTAAAGCCGCTGCTCCTCCACATCGAGAGGAGCCAGATGAGGTGGTTCGGGCATCTGGTCAGGATGCCACCCGAGCGCCTCCCTATTGAGGTGTTTAGTGCACGTCCGACCGGCACTCGGAGCTAATGCTATTATTTAGCATGGACTATGGACAAGGCATACTCACTAACTGTGGCATGAAACAAACAAAACTTACGTAGCCCGACTGAGCGTGGCGAGCAAGGTGAATAAATAGCTCTCTGATTAGTGGTTGACAGCAGCTGAGCGTGGGACCGCTAACCAGAGGCAGGTGAACCCAATCAGTCCCCATGATGACCAAAATAAACCCAGGAGTGCACAAAACAGGAACTAAGGGAGTCCAAAACTAACAGAAAATACAAAACATAATCATGACATTTGTAACCAAACAGCAATAAATACATGAATATCCAGTGATGAAAGACAAGGAAAGGAGAATAATAGGAATTAAAATTGATAAATAAAGAATAGCTATGATAATGAATACATTGATTCATAGTAATAAGTTACATCTACATTTTTTTTTTTTTTGGACAAAAGTCTAAGTTTAGAGTACAAATTTTACAAAACAAACGTCAAAAAATAATTTTGTGAGGATAAAAATGAATGAATAAAAAAATGAATGATGAATAGGGCTGTGAATCATTGTGCGATTCGATTCTTGGGGGGTAACAATTCGATATAGAATCGATTCTTTATTCAAAATTAATACTGTTTTAATAACATTGGGTGCCAGGTCAATGATTAACTACATTAGATAAACAACTAGTACTTATCTATATTACTTAGAAGAAAACTGGTGTTGTTTAAAAAAATGATTCCCAACCATTTAATAAAGTAAAATACAAATACGGCAACAGGAGAAGTATCCCACAAGTAAATATGTACATCTGTACAGTAGATATGATCATCGACAACGATATGATTTGCCTGAGTGGTTGGAGAGGACGGATTAAATAAACAATTGATTTTTTATTTTATTTTATTTATTTTTTTGATGGATTAAGAATTGTTACAAATGAGAACCATGATTCCTATTTTTGACACACCTAATAATGAATTTGTGGAAAACACTTTAAAACTAGACATATTACAGTCAGTTTAAACTGTTTGTAGTCAGTTAAAAATGTCCAAGCTAATTCATTTTAATAGTGTTATTGAATAAAATGACAAATGTTCCCAAATTAGGAATGGCATTATTAATATCATGCAGAATTTTGAGATAATTTAGTAAAATGACTTGCAATTTTTGTTGGTCCTTCTACTGTTCATTTAAAACTCACATCTTTTTATTTGATGAATGGCTGGTTTGGCATTGATTTGAAATATAATAATTGCCCATTTATTATGGCCCTCTAAACAACTTGATAATAATGAATATGAAAAGATTACAGTGCAAAGGTGATTTAAGTTCAGGCTGGAATTAATTTTGTTGCACTTTGATTTACCATTTCAATTATAACTTATAAAGTATGGATAAAGACATGAGAGATTAGTATCATCTCATTAATTAATTTTTTTTAATCATTAATATTAATAATTTACTTAATGTAAAAACTAACTTCCTGTGAAGATGCAAAAATCAGGAAGAAATCGTCTTTTTGGTTTTACTGAGGTGGTTCACAACAATAACAACAACAAGAAAAACAACAAAATGTACTGCAACAACACAAAGGACAACAACGACAAGCATCAATAAGTTGCTCTAATTACTGAGAGTAGCAATTAACGAGGCAACAGAGTTTGTGTCGAGCGCACACACAGTTTCACACACAGTTTCACACACAGTTTTACACAATGTTAACACAAAGTCTCACACAAAGTTCACAAAGGATGTTTTTCCAAAGTGACAAAAGTTGTCGCTCCAACACTTAGAAAGCGAGTGTTATGAAGATGAAGGTGGAAACTGAGGGATTAAGAACAAAAATAAATCTGCACTTAATTAGTTCACAACAACATAATAAAGTTATATTTCAGCTTTGCAGAATATTCAATCAATCAATCAATCAATGTTTATTTATGTAGCCCTAAATCACAAAAGTCTCAAAGGGAATTTCTTAGTAAAAATGACTCATATTGTTATATTATATATTTCTAATATATATTTAACTCGCATTGTGATCAATTTCTGTCATGTCTGTGTAATCATGTTTTGTTTTAAGTCATGTTTTTGTTTAGTTAGAGGAATCTTTAGTTTCTGGCTTTTCACTCCCTTGTCTTGTTTGCATGATTACCCATTAGTTTCACCTGTTCCACGTTTGGACTCATTGTGCACTCTTGTTTGTCACCATAGCAACCATTAGTTTTCACCTGTCACATCACGCACCTGTTTCACGTTTTGAGTCACGCACCTGTTTTCGTTAATCATGTCTGTGTTATTTAAGCTTTTCATTTTCTGTTGTTCGTCCTGGAGTCATATCTTTTCTAAACCTGCTATCCCCTCGTTTCAAGCCCTGTTCACGATCCCATGCCACAGTAAGTGTTTTTATTTCGTGTTCAGTTTCTGCCTTTGTGCAAGTTTTGTTTTCATTTGCCAAGTTTTTTTTTACCTCCGCCAAAGTGCGCGCTTTTCGTTTATTCTTTTTTTTGGTAAATAAATCATGTACCCACCTTCAAGCCATGTCCGATCCAAATTCTCTTGCATCTTGGGAAAACAAAAACTCCACAGTCCAAGTCATGACATTATGACTCCAGCAAATCGCTTTCCCGCAAAGAATTTGGTCGAAGAAGGAAGTTGGGAGTCTTTAGGAGCCATGGCGGAGCGAGACCTGATGTGGGGGCCAAATGGGAAGCTTATTCCCATTAGCTCCATTTGGTCCAAGGATGGCACTGCTTCACCACAATCCCGGAAGCGCCGCTCCAGACCGAGGACGTCAGGGAAGGCGAGCAGACCACACGCAGCGCTCCCGCAGGCTCCTCCCACTCCGGGCGGAAGCAGGCTGCTGCCAGCTCCGCAGCTCCAAGATGACGTCAAAGACCAGGATTTTTTTTTTCTGAATTCTTTTTCTTTTGATTCAGCGCTCCCCAGGACTCAAGCCACAATCAAGTCACAACAAAAAAATGTTTCACCCACTCAAACACAGGTACACAAAAGACATTTTGGACAATTTAAAGGGGATGTTTCTGCCTCCCCCCGCCCACCCCTAGAGAGAGTTCCAGACCGCAGAGAGCGCGTCTGGTATCCGCCCCTTGAGGGGGGGGCTGGGGTCGGGAGCTGTGTAGGTGGGGTGGCTCTGCATCACCATGTCAAGCCACAGCCTCCAGCACGGCCGCCACCACCAGTCTTCCGACCTGTCAAGCCACAGCCTCCAGCACGACCGCCCTCACCAGTCTTCCGACCCGTCAAGCCACAGCCTCCAGCACGACCGTCCTCACCAGTCTTCCGACCTGCCAAGCCGCAACCCCCAGCTAGGCCACCTCCACCTGCTCCAAGGCTAGCACCACGGCTAGCTGCTCCAAGGCTAGCACCTGTCGCAGCTCCACGGCTAGCACCTGTAGCTGCTCCAAGGCTAGCACCAAGGCTAGCTGCTCCAAGGCTAGCACCTGTCGCTGCTCCAAGGCTAGCACCTGTCGCTGCTCCACGGCTAGCACCTGTAGCTGCTCCACGGTTAGCACCTGTCGCCGCACCAAGGCTAACACCAGACCCTCCACGCCAAGTCCAAGACCAAGACCCTCCACGCCAAGACCAAGACCCTCCACGCCAAGACCAAGACCAAGACCCTCCACGCCAAGACCAAGACCAAGACCCTCCATGCCAAGTCCAAGACCAAGACCCTCCACGCCAAGTCCAAGACCAAGACCCTCCATGCCAAGTCCAAGACCAAGACCCACCACGCCAAGCTCCGGTACCAGTTCCACGACGCCAAGTGCCGCCAGTCGCAGCTCCACAACGCCAAGACCAAGACCCTCCATGCCAAGACCAAGACCAAGACCCGCCATGCCAAGACCAAGACCAAGACCCGCCATGCCAAGACCAAGACCCGCCATGCCAAGACCAAGACCAAGACCCGCCATGCCAAGACCAAGACCCGCCATGCCAAGACCAAGACCCGCCATGCCAAGACCAAGACCCGCCATGCCAAGACCAAGACCCGCCATGCCAAGACCAAGACCCGCCATGCCAAGACCAAGACTCGCCATGCCAAGACCAAGACCCGCACCAAGACCAAGACGCGCCACGCCGAGCTTCGCCGCCTGACGCGCCACGCCGAGCTTCGCCGCCTGACGCGCCACGCCGAGCTTCGCTGCCTGCATCATCTGCTGCTTCCACGCCTGCCACGATGACGACGTGCCTCCCTCCTCGTCGGCCACGGATATGGCCGCTACCTGGTCGCCCGCCACGCCAAGTGCGCCCACCTCCCAGTCGGCCACGAAGGTGGCCATTCCCTGGGCGCCCGCCTCGCCTGCTGCAGCGGCGTTCCACTCGCCGCCGCCACCTAACTCTGCCCCGGTGGATACGGGGACACGTGGTCTGGCGACTCACCGCCATGTCCCCCTCCCGCCCTCCCATGACTCTTGTTAATTTTTTTTATGGACATCTGGTATCTGTCCTTAAGGGAGGGGCTCTGTCATGTCTGTGTAATCATGTTTTGTTTTAAGTCATGTTTTTGTTTAGTTAGAGGAATCTTTAGTTTCTGGCTTTTCACTCCCTTGTCTTGTTTGCATGATTACCCATTAGTTTCACCTGTTCCACGTTTGGACTCATTGTGCACTCTTGTTTGTCACCATAGCAACCATTAGTTTTCACCTGTCACATCACGCACCTGTTTCACGTTTTGAGTCATGCACCTGTTTTTGTTAATCATGTCTGTGTTATTTAAGCTTTTCATTTTCTGTTGTTCGTCCTGGAGTCATATCTTTTCTAAACCTGCTATCCCCTCGTTTCAAGCCCTGTTCACGATCCCATGCCACAGTAAGTGTTTTTATTTCGTGTTCAGTTTCTGCCTTTGTGCAAGTTTTGTTTTCATTCGCCAAGTTTTTTTTTACCTCCGCCAAAGTGCGCGCTTTTCGTTTATTCTTTTTTTTGATAAATAAATCATGTCAAGCCATGTCCGATCCAAATTCTCTTGCATCTTGGGAAAACAAAAACTCCACAGTCCAAGTCATGACAAATTTCCTTTTGTATAATTAGTTTTTATTTATTTATTTAACAAAGTACATTAAACTTTTTCCCAAAAATAATTCTAAATGATTTAACTGGTGGTTAGAATGTTGAGTATTATCTTATTTTATTTTGTTACGTTGTGTTACGTTATGTTATTTTATGTTACCTATGATTTGTTATCGGAAATTATCTAGTGACCATATTTTTCAGATTATGAGGCGCACTGAAAATCCTTTCATTTTCACAATAATTAATACAAAGATGTATTAATTCTGGTGGTGGAACATGGTGTAATAAGTGTGACCAGTAGATGACAGTCACACATAAGAGATACGTACGATATTTAATCGTATGTTATGTTATCTTACTTAATGCTATCTTACTTAATGCTTACTTAATGCTATCTTGCATTGTGTTACCTCATTTTATCTATGTTTTGTTTGTTTACTAACTGTTATTTAATGTTATGTTAGGTTATGTTATGTTACCTTACCTTATGTTATTTTATGTTACGTTATTTTATGTTACGTTATTTTATGTTACGTTATTTTATGTTACATATTTTCATGTTACGTTAGTTCATGTTACATTATTTCATGTTACGTAATTTCATGTTACGTTATTTCATGTTACGTTATTTCATGTTACGTTATTTCATGTTACGTTATTTTATGTTACGTTATTTTATGTTACGTTATTTTATGTTACGTTATTTTATGTTATCATATGTTATCTTGTTTTATATCTAGTAGTACGATGTCTTATTTAATCGTATGTTGCGATACCTTAATGCTACCTTGCATTGCGTTACCTCATTTTATCTATAATGTGTTTGTTTACTAACTGTTATTTAATGTTGTGTTAGGTTATGTTAGGTTACCTTACCTTACGTTATCTTATGTTACGTTATTTTATGTTACGTTATTTCATGTTACGTTATTTCATGTTACGTAATTGCATGTTACGTAATTGCATGTTACGTTATTTCATGTTACGTTATTTCATGTTACGTTATTTCATGTTATATTATTTTATGTTACGTTATTTTGTGTTATTTTATTTTATGTTACGTTATTTTAAGTTACGTTATTTTGTGTTACATTGTTTTATGTTATGTTATTTTATGTTACGTTATTTTATGTTATCATATGTTATCTTGTTTTATATCTAATAGTACGATGTCTTATTTAATCGTATGTTACGTTACCTTAATGCTACCTTGCATTGCGTTACCTCATTGTATCTATGTTTTGTTTGTTTACTAACTGTTATTTAATGTTATGTTAGGTTATGTTAGGTTACCTTGCCTTATGTTATCTTATTATTATTTTATGTTACGTTATTTCATGTTACGTTATTTCATGTTACGTTATTTCATGTTATGTTGTTTTATGTTACGTTATTTTATGTTATGTTATTTTATGTTACGTTATTTTATGTTACGCTATTTTATGTTAAAATGTCTTAGGTTATATTATCTTTTGTGACTTTATCTTACATTACGTTATATTACGCTGCCGTACATTATCTAATCTATGTTATGCTATTTCATTATGCATTTTTTAATGTAATGCTATGTTACATAATGTTGTCACATAATATTAGGCTACATAATGTTACGATATGATAAGGTATGCTACGATATGTTAAGTAACATCACATTGCATTACCTTACCTTATCTTATCTATGTTATTTTATTATTTAGTTACTTTACGATATGTTGTGTTATATTACATTAGGCACACACGTGCACACACGTACATGCACACACATAATCACACTCACACAAACAAATGCACACACACAGACACACCCATACACACACACACACACACACACACACACACACACACACACACACACACAAACAGAAACACACACACCGTCCTGCCTGCCAGAGGAGGAAGAAGAGAAACTTGTTTGCAAGGATGTTGAAGATCATGAAAGTTCCCATTGAGGACTAAAAGAAGCTTCATTTCAGGACGAGTGGGTGGTCGCTCCCACTTTGACAGGAAGTGGTGTAAAAAAACACTGTTCTTTCGTCAGCAAGAAGACAAAGGAAGAAGGCGGACATTTTGTGTGAATGTTCGGAAAGAGCATGAAGACTTTGGGGTCGTGTTTTAACCACAGATCAACACTTCCTCCTCCTTGCTGCGCTCTGTGTGGAGCTGCTGCCAATTACAGTGTGAAAAGATGTTTTTAAACTCCCACAGCAAGCTCAAACAGAATTTCTTATGAGGAGTCTTCCTAACTCGCGCTCAAAAGTGTGTAGTGGTGAGAAAAAGTCGGGACACCCTACGTCTAAGCTTGTACTCCTGAAGCGCTGAAAAAAAGCATAACATGTGTCAAAACATGCACCTTTAATGTGTATTTTTCTGACAAATACACCACGAATGTTGGATTGGCTTGAAATTTCTCACACAGCTCAATGCATAAAAAACCTGCTGTAACTTTGAGGTGTTTGTTAGAAACACCTCAAGGTTAATAAAAACAAAAAAACACGTCCACCATCAACAGAAGCGGTGTTACGCTAATAAGTGGCCATTAATTATTGATCATTTGTGTAATAATCATAAAACTTTGAGGATATTTGTATTACATACATGCAAAAAAATACAAATTTAGAACATAAACTGAAACTGTTCATTTTTAGTATTTAATTTAATTAATTAATTTAAGATGGCAGAAAACAACAAATGAAATTAAAACTGCAAGCAGCGATGGACGCGACCGACTATGAGGGCTCATAAAATCTAAACCGAAGCAGTAATTAAAACTCTTTAATCAACTTTTAATCAGAAGGGTTCAATCTTTCTCCTGTGCTAATTTGAAGCCGACACGACAAACGCGCTCAGAGGAGATAATGTTTGAAAAAAGGTGACTTTTTTTACTCATCTTTTGTTTTGAAGGGGGAATTGCAAACTTCCTGTTGATTTTTGCTGAGGGTTGTGAGTGAATGAAATCTAGGTCTAAGTGAGACCTACATAGAGGTTTTTGTTTTATGTCTCTACGACATTCCTACTGGGAGTTACAGGCGGTTTTGTCTGTGTTTTTTTCCTAGGGGGCGCTAGAGCGCAATTTTGAGTTTTGGGGTTTGGTTTGTTGATTAGATCGCAATTTTTGCCAGTCCTGATGTGTGTGTCCAATTTGGTGAGTTTTGAAGCATGTTAAAGGGGGTCAAATTACAGCTCAAAGAGGCGGCGGAATAATAATAATAAAACGCTAGAAATACAATAGGGTCCTCTGTCCCAAAGGGACTCGGTCCCTAATAATTAGTTGTTATTCTTTTTTATGAGAAATAATATTTTCGATGGCAGAAAAAAAAATAATAATTAAAGCTGCAAGCAGCGTTGGTCGGGCCCGCGTATTTGGCAGGTGCTAGTCCTAAGTGTCCCAATACTTTTGTCCAGTTTTAGTCCCGAGTGTCCTAATACTTTTGTCAAGTTCTAGTTCTAAGTGTCCCAATGCTTTTGTCCAGTGTAGGTGTCCCAATACTTTTGTCCAGTGGTAGTCCTAAGTGTCCCAATACTTTTGTCCAGGTTTAGTCCCAAGTGTCCCAATACTTATGTCTAGTGGTAGTCCGAAGTGTCCCAATACTTTTGTCCAGTTTTAGTCCTAAGTGTCCCAATACTTTTGTTTCTTCCGAGGAGCAGTTTTTTCTGCGTTTTATTCCAAAATTGCGGCAGAACGCAATTTTGAGATTTGGGGTTAGGTTTTTTTATTAGATCGCAATTTTTGCCAGTCTTGATGTGTGTGTTCAGTTTGGTGAGTTTTGAAGCATGTTAAGGGGGTCAAATTACAGCTCAAAGAGGCAAAGGTGACTGTTTTTAGTACATTTTTGTCTTGAAGGGGGAATTGCCAACTTCCTGTTGATTTTTGCCCGAGAATGTACAGTTATGGAATGTGGGTCTAAGTCAGACCTACATAGAGGTTTTTGTTTCATGTCTCTTTGACCTTTCTAGTGGGAGTTACAGGCAGTCTAGTTTTATTTTTTCCTAGGGGGCGCTAGAGCGCAATTTTGAGTTTTGTGGTTGTTTTTTTTTATTAAAAGGCAATTTTCGCAGATCCTGATGTGTGGGTCAAATATGGTGAGTTTTGAAGCATGTTAAGTGGGTCAAATTACAGTTTAATGTGGCGGCGGAAGAAAAAAGAATAATAATAATAATAATAATAATAATAAAACCTTACAAATTCAATAGGGTCCTCTGTCCCATTGTAAAAGGACTCCCTTCGGGAGTCCTTTTACAATGGGCCATGCGGGCCCTAATAAAAGGGTATACCCCTCCCCCGCAACCTCAAGAGGGACAAGCAGTAGAAAATGGATACATGGACAAAATTATTATTGTTGGCACATAATAAGAATGGAAGGATTAATTGCTCTGTTTAGAAATATTTGTAAATGTATTTTCATATGGCAATCAATGGCAATACATCTCAAGAGATTAACTGTTTAAAGGTATATATGTTGTATATATGGGAGTAAAAAAATAATGAAAATAATATGAATACATCATTTGGCGAGCCTCTGGATCGTTCTATATCTGGTACAGATCGGTCGATGGTATGAAAGTCATGAATCGGTTGACTGGAGATCTGTTATCAAATAATTCTAATCTAATAGTTCTAATCTTGCGAGACTTCTGTGATGATGTATACCGAGAGTAATGTTCTCCTTAGCGACTGTCCACATCAACAGAGCAATAAGGCAGACAGTACCGTAAGAGTTAACAAACAATGCTCCACCGAATATGGATGTACCGTATACTGAGTACCGGTACTCTTGGGTAACCGGTTCCTAATTGGTTCGGTCCAAGCGGACCGTTAAAATTCTGGACTAATGATGTTGCTATCTGTACTTTTTTGTATCCATCTGACTGTCGTAATGATGACACACCCGCACTGAAACATTCATTCAGGTGCCACTGCAAAGCATAAAAAAGACACAGCGGAACAGCCAATCAGAGTCAAACTTTTACCGACCCACTTCTGAGTATGCGGGAGTAAGCAGAATAATAGATCTGCGCTAAAATCAAACTCGGAAACTCGCAGAATTTGGCGCAATATGACTGAGATGCTGTGATAGAGATGAAAAGGGGGTCATTTTTACCGTGCACTGGATAAACACTCGCCGTGCCAGCCAGAGGCTGTATGTGTATATATGTGTGTACATATATGTGTATATATATATATATATATATATATATATATATATATATATATATATATATATATATATATATATATATATATATTTGTACTATATATATATATACATATATATACTATATATATAAAGTATATATATACATATATACATATATATATATATATATATATATACTATATATGTATACTGTATATATGTATATATATATATGTACTATCTATGTATGTACAGGTATATTGTGTATATATATACATATATATACTATATATAAAGTATATATATATACTATATATGTATAAATGATAAATGGGTTGTACTTGTATAGCGCTTTTCTACCTTCAAGGTACTCAAAGCGCTTTGACACTACTTCCACATTTACCCATTCACACACACATTCACACACTGATGGAGGGAGCTGCCATGCAAGGCGCTAACCAGCACCCATCAGGAGCAAGGGTGAAGTGTCTTGCTCAGGACACAACGGACATGACGAGGTTGGTACTAGGTGGGGATTGAACCAGGGACCCTCGGGTCGCGCACGGCCACTCTTCCACTGCGCCACGTGTATATATATATATATATATATATATTCATACTATATATATATATATAAAGTATATATATATATACTATATATGACTATATATGTATACACTTATACATATATGTATATATACATATATATATATATATATATATATATATATATATATATACATATATGTATGTGTGGGAAAAAAATCACAAGACTATTTCATCTCTACAGGCCTGTTTCATGAGGGGGTGTACCCTCAATCATCAGGAGATTTTAATGGGAGCATTCGCATACCATGGTTTATATAGGGCACAGAGTGGGTGGGTACAGGCTGGCCTAGGGGCGTGGTGATTGGCTCATGTGTTACCTAGGAGGTGTTTCCGTCTATGGCGGCATGTTGTTACAATTTCGCTGCGCTTGTTGAGGGATGATGTGTTAATGTAACACATCCGACACATATGTAGGATTAACCGAGGGTGAATTCAAAACCAGATGGAACAATCACAAGGCTTCTTTCAGGAACAAAAACCTGCGAAATACCACAGAACTCAGCAAACACATTTGGGACCTCAAAGACAATAATGTTGAATATTCAATAACATGGCAAATTCTTGCATCCAGCACACCTTACAATAGTGGTAATAAAAGATGCAACCTATGCTTGAAAGAGAAACTGTTTATTATTTACCGTCCAGACCTGTCATCCCTCAACAAGCGCAGCGAAATTGTAACAACATGCCGCCATAGACGGAAACACCTCCTAGGTAACACATGAGCCAATCACCACGCCCCTAGGCCAGCCTGTACCCACCCACTCTGTGCCCTATATAAACCATGGTATGCGAATGCTCCCATTAAAATCTCCTGATGATTGAGGGTACCCCCCCTCATGAAACAGGCCTGTAGAGATTAAATAGTCTTGTGATTTTTTTCCCACACATACATATATTGCGCTCTACTACGGTATCGAGCACTATTTTTTGGATAACCTTATTAAGACATATATATACATATATATATATATATATATATATATATATATATATATATACACATATATATATATATATATATATATATATATATATATATATATATATATATATATATATATATATATATATAATATATATATATATATATATATATATATATATATATATATATATATATATATATATATATATATATATATATATATATATATAGTTTTTTATTTATTCCTGTCTGGCAGCAAAAAACACAAACAAAATTGTTGATTGGTACTTTTGAAAAGTCTATTTTAGATGGCAAAAAAAACAAACTCATATCACTACAGGATTTTATTTTATTTTTGGAATTTAATTTTTATTTTTTTATTAATGTTAATCCATCCATCTTCTTCCGCTTACGTTAATTTCATATTAAATTCAAGACATGAATTTTGTTAATATATCAAAACATATATATCCATTTATTTTTAGCTGTCAGAAAATACAAATAAAATAATAATTGGTGTTTTTTTTAATTGTATTTAAACATTTGAAGTTGGAAGATGGAGGAAAACACAAACAGAAAAATTGTATTATAATTGTTGTTTTCATTAAGTATAATAATTGCACAAATAATTGTAGATTTAGGCATTTGTTGCTAACTTCAAAAAATATTTTAGCTGTCAGAAAAAAAAAGCGATGTCACGTACCTGAATGGACACGTCACTGTAGGACCCTCCAATGACCCCCGATATCGCCAGCGGGACTTCATTCTGGATGGGCCGCGAGCCATCGGGACAGATGAAACCCGGGTCGTGCACCTTGGTGAGCGACGCCCTGACAAAATCCAGGGACTGCTCCAGGGCGTAGGTGTCCTTGGAGCAGGTGTCCAGGATGTGCGCCCCCAGCTGGAGACCAGGAAGAATGCGATCGCTGGCGTTAATCTCGTCCAGCGCCAACAACATGGCCTCCAGCCTCTGGATGCCTCGCTCCTCGTTGATCTTCCCGCAGTCCTCCGTGCCTTCGCCCTTGTGGTGCACCGGGAAGAGGCCGCCGATCACCAAGTCGCCGTCCATGAGGATCTCGCGCTTGGCGGCGGCCGGCAGTCTGGACATGCTGGGCAGGCTTCCCGGCACCAGCAGCTCCAGCAGCAGGAAGTGCAGCGGCCAGTAAGAAGGCGCCGGATTGGCCGACGACCTCTGGCGAGGGAGAGAGACGCTGGACATGGCGTGATGGTTGTCGGCGTCAGGCGATCAAAGTGAAAGGAAGCGCTGGTTCACACGAGGTCACAACATGGTGGACGCTTCCTGGAGAGGAAGACAACAAACATCAAAGACCTGACCTGATGTGACCTCCGACCTCAGCAGCATCCGTTGAGCCTCCACGTCGCTTTTTCTTTGGCTTTCTTGAAGGAGGAGCCTCAACAAGCCAATTGAGAAAACAAGAGGAGAAGGAAGGAAGACAGGAAGTTGTCACTAGTTTTCAAAGTAAAAAATGGATGCGCTATGGAACACAAGGAAAGAAATGGGAGGATGAGCTTGTTTAACATTGCTTTTCATCGCCATTATAGCTAAATGGAACTCATGTCATTTTCATCTTATACTGCAAAAAAGAGTAAATGTTCTCCTTATCTGATTTCTATTTAAGTCATTGACCAGAGTTGATTGTTTCATATTCCATCCATGCATTTTCTACCGCTTGTCATTGTTTCTAAAATCATTGGTACTTTAACTTAACTTAGCTTAATATTCCTTTCTTTTTTTGTATAATATGTATGTATTTATTTGACAGGGAAATCATAATACAGGTACTAAGAAAAAAATAATACAAGTAAAATAATAACACCCCCCCCCCCCCCCGTCCTACATTTCAGTCACAGTGGGGAGCAATGTACTGCCTTCCTCTTTCCCACAAGCAGATAGAGAATCACACAAACTGACTAAAAGGGGAGGGGGGAAAAAAGTAACAACAAAAATAAAAATCACAACCATACAGAGAAGTGTCACTGAATAAAAACAACAACAACAAAAAAAAAAGAGTTGAGGTAAGTGGAAAAAGGTTCATTGACAATAGTTGATGTCACATGTATCCTATAGTGTCTTTAATTCAGCGTTTCTCAAAGTGTGGGGCGCGCCCCACTGGTGGGGAATAGAGACATGACAGGTGGGGCGCGAGGAACGGGAGGAAATTTCACTTTAACATTTTTTTTTAATTATTATATTCTTAGATTATTTTTTTTTACTATGCTTTCATTTTCTATACACACTGTAAATCACTTTGTGATTCTGTCTGTGAAATCCGCTATATAAATAAATGGAAATTACCGGTACTTATTTTTACTGTAGGCTTTATATTTCTCGGTACGAGCGAAAGTTTGACAGACATAGCAACAGTAACTAATGGGGGCGGGGCTAAGCGGAACAAACTTTCGCGCGGATGGGTAGCAGGCTAATGTGTGGATCACAATTACACAAATATATACATTTGTGACTCGCACCTCAAAGGTCGTCGAGCCAGAGCCAGCGCCTGCAGAGAAACAAAAATCTGACGGCACTCGCCTCAAGGCAGCTCAGCCCCGAACTCAATGAGGTTTTAACAGATGTTGTGAGCGCGGTAAATTTGATCAAAACACGACCACTGAAAGCGCGACTGTTCTCTGCACTGTGTGAGGAAATGGGAGCTGATCATACAGCCGTGCTGTTTCACAGTGAAGCAAGGTGGCTCTCCCGGGGAAAAGTGCTGTCACTTGCCCTGTCTTGCCAAATGCATAGCTCCTCCTTTTTTTTTTTGCAAAGATTGCAAAGTGGCACTTTTATTGTATTTATTATTGAACTTGATGCAAGTTATTTGATTTATTATTGAACTTGATGCAAGTTATAACACTTTTTTTGATTTATTATTGAACGTGATGCAAGTTATAACACTTTTTTTGATTTATTATTGAACTTGATGCAAGTTATAACACTTTTGTTTTATTTATTATTGAACTTGATGCAAGTTATAACACTTTTTTTGATTGATTATTGAACTTGATGCAAGTTATAACACTTGTTTTATTTATTATTGAACTTGATGCAAGTTATAACACTTTTTTTGATTTATTATTGAACTTGATGCAAGTTATAACACTTATTTTGATTTATTATTGAACTTGATGCAAGTTATTTGATTTATTATTGAACTTGATGCAAGTTATAACACTTTTTTTGATTTATTATTGAACGTGATGCAAGTTATAACACTTTTTGATTTATTATTGAACTTGATGCAAGTTATAACACTTTTTTTGATTTATTATTGAACTTGATGCAAGTTATAACACTTTTATTTGATTTATTATTGAACTTGATGCAAGTTATAACACTTTTTTTGATTTATTATTGAACGTGATGCAAGTTATAACACTTTTTTTGATTTATTATTGAACTTGATGCAAGTTATAACAGTTTTTTTGATTTATTATTGAACGTGATGCAAGTTATAACACTTTTTTTGATTTATTATTGAACTTGATGCAAGTTATAACACTTTTGTTTTATTTATTATTGAACTTGATGGAAGTTATTTTATTTATTATTGAACTTGATGCAAGTTATACCACAGCTGCACAGTTATTTTATTCATTATTGAACTTAATGTTATTTTATGTTATTGAGTTTGAATGTATACAACTTGATGTTCAATAAATTTGAAAATGTTAAAGCTTGGCATTAGCGCTCTGTTGGGGCGATGGGGGCAGGTGGGGCTTGAAAACTCCCCCTTGTCCAAAGTGGGGGATGACAAAAAAAGTTTGAGAACCACTGCTTTAATTGAGCTGTTCCTACTGCTTTCTGTGCAGATGTTTGTTTTGATATTATTAACTATTCATTTCAATTCAGGTCAAATTTAGATACTTTTTTACAAACCCCGTTTCCATATGAGTTGGGAAATTGTGTTAGATGTAAATATAAACGGAATACAATGATTTGCAAATTATTTTCAACAATTTGCTCACGCATTTGTTGACAAAGTGGTGACCCTCGCCCCATCCTTGTTTGTGAATGACTGAGCATTTCATGGAATCTACTTTTATACCCAATCATGGCACCCACCTGTTCCCATTTAGCCTGCACACCTGTGGGATGTTCCAAATAAGTGTTTGATGAGCATTCCTCAACTTTATCAGTATTTATTGCCACCTTTCCCAACTTCTTTGTCGTGTTGCTGGCATCAATTTCTAAAGTTAATGATTATTTGCAAAAAAAAATATGTTTATCAGTTTGAACATCAAATATGTTGTCTTTGTAGCATATTCAACTGAATATGGGTTGAAAATGATTCGCAAATCATTGTATTCCGTTTATATTTACATCTAACACAATTTCCCAACTCATATGGAAACGGGGTTTGTAATTCAGCAGCTGGCAGAGGACATTTGTGAAACAACCAAGGCAGCATCAGTGCAGTGCTACTACAGCTAGTGAGTGTGCCACGCACTCACTGACCTTCGCTGTACAAAGCTTTGTCTGGTTCACTTCTTTTTACACTTGGATGACGATTAGGATGAGATGCATGACGTTAGGGAAAGACAAGTTGGGGAACCAAAGGGATGAGGATCTATCTAATTTTACTGCAAAATGGACTAACAGACCTGAAGTTCCCAAAGTACTCCAAAAAGGACCATCTTCCTCTTAAAGTTCACATAGGACCACAAATAGTCCCAAGAGACCCCAAAACAGACTTACGTGTCAAAGTCGCGGTGTTCCAAAAAGTGTAAAATGTACCCAAAGGGAGTCCGAGGACAGGACCAGGAGTCCTTTGGGTGCATTTTGGACCTTTTAGAAAATCCCAACCATCATTGGGACCGCTTAGATTAGGTCAAACGTACGGCCCACGAACAGGTTTTATCCGGCCCGCGGGATGAGTTTGCTAAGTATAAAAATTAATTAATAAAAAAAACAAAATAAAAAAAATAAAAAATAAAAATAAAACATTTGAATGAAAGAAACAGCTGTTCTAAATGTGTCCACTGGATGTCGCAATTGCAATTATTTGTTTCTTTGTAGTTGATGCTACATATGTACAAAATAAACCACATGATGTTAGTGCACCAGTCTAGGAAAATAATAAAACTACATAAATAACATCCTGTAATTTGATTTTGATAATTTTTTTTATCTTGATAGATTGAAAATTAACACCAATAAGTTGCTGATGAACATTATCACATAATTTATTCAGAAAATATAAATAACGACAAATAAAGATAGAATACTATCAACCGCAACATGTAAGTGTAAAAAACAACAACAACAACATTATGATTTGTACAATTTCAGAATGTTCTCGTTGAAGTTGTTTTTATTTTTAAGTTATTGTGCTGTGATTTTACCAGTCCGGCCCACTTGGGAGTGGATTTTTCTCCATGTGGCCCCTGATCCAAAATGACTTAGACACCCCTGGCTAAGATTACATTATTTTACGTCAAATATGATAGAATTCATTATAATAATATATGAGTAATGACTTTGTAGAAAATATGTACTGTTGCTGCCCAATGAAACATTATATGCACTTTTTTTTAAATTCCAAACAGGTCAAATATTTAAAGATATTCATTAAAAGTGTCATACCAAAGACTATAAAAATGGGACCCATTACCTCCCTGCTTGGCACTCAGCATCAAGGGTTGGAATTGGGGGTTGAATCACCAAAAATGATTCCCGGGCGCGGCCACCGCTGCTGCTCACTGCTCCCCTCACCTCCCAGGGGGTGAACAAGGGGTCAAATGCAGAGGTTAATTTCACCACACCTAGTGTGTGTGTGACCATCAGTGGTACTTTAACTTTAACTTGAATTTAAACGCCTCAGCAATATTTGTACTACAGTATACAGTATATATTGTGTCACAAGTAAACTTAGATATACT
This sequence comes from Nerophis lumbriciformis, assembly GCF_033978685.3. NCBI lineage: Eukaryota > Metazoa > Chordata > Actinopteri > Syngnathiformes > Syngnathidae > Nerophis > Nerophis lumbriciformis. The sequence goes on from NC_084575.2 coordinate 11,508,283, forward strand.
TTAGCGTAGTCAGTGGACAGCTTGGTTAGCAGTATATCTTTACTATCTGGTGAAAAAAAAACTTAAATCAAGCTGTACACTGACCTCTCTAATGTCCCTTGTTAAAAGAGCGCTGGGATTTTATCTCGATGTTCATTATAAATGAAAGGATTTGAGAGGAATAAATATTCCAGACACTTCCTGGGTGAGGAAGATGAAGATGACACATTAAGTGAAGGTGGGAGCGGGCCGTGGTGGTTGCCATGGAAACATTCTAGGTAAAAAAAAAAGAACTAAAAGAGGGCAGGATCCTGGTATGTTAATTAGGAGTCCCATTTTTTTTTTCATTGTGATGTGTAAACATGAAGAAGGAGTAATAGTTGCAGTGAGTACAGTGATTTTATTTGACGTCCTTAAACCTAGACCACAATTGGTTTTCACCCCTGCAAATGAATGTTTTTTATTTTATTTTTTTATTGTGCTGCGTTTATCTGAGTGTCACAGGTCTCTGGGTAGCTTCAGCATTGTCTTTGACATATTTGATGGCACGGCTGTTCTCCTAATCCAAACCACACTTTTTCCTACAGGCTGATTTTCACCCAGTATTAGTGTTAGAAGGTAAAGTAGGTGTTGCAGCTATTTGTGTGCCAAAGACACTGAGCCTTCACCAGGGATGACTCAAATATCCCAGGAAAGGGTAGACCAGGGGTCACCAACGCGGTGCCCGCGGGCACCAGGTAGCCCGTAAGGACCAGATGAGTAGCCCGCTGGTCTGTTCTAAAAATAGCTCAAATAGCAGCACTTACCAGTGAGCTGCCTCTATTTTTTAAATGTTATTTATTCACTAGCAAGCTGGTCTCTCTTTGCTCGACATTTTTAATTCTAAGAGAGACAAAACTCAAATAGAATTTGAAAATCCAAGAAAATATTTTAAAGACTTGGTCTTCACTAACTGACAAAGAAACAGATAACAGATTTGGTGTCCAGTTCAAAGTGTGACATGATTTATTTAAAAATTTGAGAGTTGACTTTTGTATGTTACATGAGTTATTATTTGTACAAACATGGTGCAAAGTAATTCATGATTTGTTAAAAAATGTTAGTGGCTAGCTAGTTAAAATGGGATATTGTGATTTCACAAGACTGTCTTAGAAGTGATCATTTGAAAATGTTCAATTTGAAAAATGTGCACTTAGAGAAAATATAAAAATAAAGTGTTGCATATTAATATTTATCTGTTTCTATATATATTTATTGTGAGAAATCATTAAAGGGGAACATTATCACAATTTCAGAATGGTTAAAACTATTAAAAATCAGTTCCCAGTGGCTTATTATATTTTTCGAAGTTTTTTTCAAAATTTTACCCATCACGCTATATCCCTAAAAAAAGCTTCAAAGTACCTGATTTTAACCATCGATATATACACCCGTCCATTTTCCTGTGACGTCACATAGTGAAGCCAACACAAACAAACATGGCGGAAAGAACAGCAAGCTATAGCAACATTAGCTCGGATTCAGACTCAGACTTCAGCGGCTTAAGCGATTCAACAGATTACGAATGTAATGAAACGGATGGTTGTAGTGTGGAGGCAGGTAGCGAAAACGAAATTGAAGAAGAAACTGAAGCTATTGAGCCATATCAGTTTGAACCGCATGCAAGCGAAACCGACGAAAATGACACAACAGCCAGCGACACGGGAGAAAGCGAGGACGAATTTGGCGATCGCCTTCTAACCAACGATTGGTATGTGTTTGTTTGGCATTAAAGGAAACTAACAACTATGAACTAGGTTTACAGCATATGAAATACATTTGGCAACAACATGCACTTTGAGAGTGCAGACAGCCCAATTTTCATCAATTAATATATTCTGTAGACATACCCTCACCCGCGCTCTTTTCCTGAAAGCTGATCTGTCCAGTTTTGGAGTTGATGTCAGCAGGCCAGGGAAGCTAGGGTCGATATTCTTCTCTTGATCATCTTCGGTGGCATAAGGGACGGTGTGAGCCAAGACATCCAGGGGGTTTAGCTCGCTCGTCTGCGGGAACAAACTGCCGCCATTGCTTGCCGTGCTACCGTGGTCCTTTGTCCCTGAATTGCTCACACACTCCGGCAGATTCAATGGGGGTCTGGCGGCAGATTTCTTTGACTTTATCGTTGGAAATGCATCTGCTTTGAGTGTCGCAGGATATCCACACATTCTTGCCATCTCTGTCGTAGCATAGCTTTCGTCGGTAAAGTGTGCGGAACAAACGTCCAATTTCTTGCCACTTTCGCATCTTTGGGCCACTGGTGCAACTTGAATCCGTCCCTGTTCGTGTTGTTACACCCTCCGACAACACACCGACGAGGCATGATGTCTCCAAGGTACGGAAAACAGTCGAAAAAACGGAAAATAACAGAGCTGATTTGACTCGGTGTTTGAGAAAATGGCGGATTGCTTCCCGATGTGACGTCACATTGTGACGTCATCGCTCCGAGAGCGAATATTAGAAAGGCATTTAATTCCCCAAAATTCCCCCATTTAGAGTTTGGTTAAAAAAATATATGGTCTTTTTTCTGCAACATCAAGGTATATATTGACGCTTACATAGGTCTGGTGATAATGTTCCTCTTTAAGATGATCAGTGCTTCCACAAAGATAAATATAATTAATTATTAATAATAACAAAGAGTTAAAGGTAAATTGAGCAAATTGGCTATTTCTGGCAATTTATTTAAGTGTGTATCAAACTGGTAGCCCCTGCAATGAGGTGGCGACTTGTCCAGGGTGTACCCCGCCTTCCGCCCGATTGTAGCAACCCAAAGGGAATAAGCGGTAGAAAATGGATGGATGGAAACTGGTAGCCCTTCACATTAATCAGTACCCAAGAAGTAGCTCTTGGTTTCAAAAAGGTTGGTGACCCCTGGGGTAGACCAAAAGTTTCCATCTTCATTATTTTTTTTTATTTTTTAGGATTTTTTTTGTTCCCAAATTTCACATTTTCCAGTAAATTTAGAGTATTTTTGGATGGTAACCTGTCAGGTTCAAACACTGATGACATCTATTAAAACAGACGAGAAGCAAGGAATCACGCAGAGACAGAGTTACATTTTGCTCAATTGAGGGAAGATGTTATTTGGGCTGCGCTCTAGTTACAGATGCAAACTTCGCTCTAAAGTCCAGCCCATGTGCTTCCTCTATTTATTTGGGAGGTCCCTGGTTACATCACTGAAGCTGTCTCTGAGGGAATGGGGTTAATCTCGACAGCTCCGGTTAGACACAATATATGATTATACAAGAAGTGCAAATGTGTTGACACTGGTGATATCGCCTTGTCTCTGCTCTGTCTGCGTCACGGCGGTGTTCGGCCTTGGCAGTCAGCAGGTCGTTCCTGGACACAGACACCGATACGAGACTGGCTTGCAATCTTTTGGATTGCCAGCTTTGCACAGACAAAGAAAAATACCACTTCAGCAAAACTGACAATAATTATAGCAACGGCCCTTAAGCATAAAAGTTGTGTGATAATATATACATCATTATTCTAACATAACCTCATGCTTCTCTTTCATTTTGTTAGACATGACAGAGTTTAAAGTAAAAGAACACTACTCTAATGTGTCATATATTGTCATGTTTTGATGACAAGTACTTTTTATTTGGTGTATTATCTCGGGTAAAAATCACCCGGCGTTAGTGATGCTGTTTTGAATTTGAGCGATAAGGTTAATATAATGCCGTACGACACAGAGGAGTTCTTTTAGGCGACACATTAGAAGTGAGAGACAAGAAGTGTAATGAAGTGTATTTTCGGGCAGGAGGGCGACACGGCAGTGCGGCTGGATCAAAAGAGACGTCGGAGACGCTTTGCTGAACAAAAAGTTGCTTTATTACAAGCGAGAGTTATTAAACAGGTCTGCAGTACCTGGAGGAGCCTAGGTCAAAAAATGAAGGACTCCTAACTGGAGAAGCCAAACCATCAGTTTTTATATTCCTCCTTTCTGTCTCTCTGTGTGTGTGTGTGTGTGTGTGTGTGTGTGTGTGTGTGTGTGTGTGTGTGTGTGTGTGTGTGTGTGTGTGTGTGTGTGTGTGTGTGTGTGTGTGTGTGTGTGTGCTAAGTCAGGAAAGCGCATCCTGACCATAAAAGGAGATGTTTGTGTGTAAGTGTCTGGAAAACAACTGCTTTAAGTCATAACTCAAATGTTGGCGTTGAGCTAGACAGGTAGTCTTTTCTCAAGGATATGGTTATCACTTTTGCATTCCAAAGTCCTAATTAGAGCCTCTTTTCCTACGAGAAGTGATCCAATCCACCTGTGAATGTCAAACTAAGGGGCCTTATCTTAGTATGTGCTCAAACTGAAATACCACTATTTAATTAAACTTGGTGGTTTGCTTTCTCCAATATAAACACTTGGCTCTCCAAATACCTCCATAGCGACCAACATTAAAACGCAATAGCCTAGGAGGCCCAAGTATTCATTAAAACAACGCAGAGGTTTTATTTAACAAGTAGATTTAATATGTTTAGCCACTGTAACATTACAGAGTTTAAATAGTAACACTGTGTTTGAACAGAAGAAAAAAAAACAGTCCTGTAATTAAGTGATTCTTTGGCGTGCAACTAGATGACCCTGCGTACCACCGTTGCAGAATCCCTAATATATAGAATAAAAATAAATTATTTACAGAATGAAGTAAATCCTATATAGAATACAATAAATCAGAGTCAGATAAATTTTATTAATCCCTGAGGAGAAATTAAAACTTTCAAAAATCATGTATATAATACAATTAATCATGTGGCATATGGAATAATGTAAATATGAAATAAAATAAATCATGTGACATACGGAATAAAGTAATGTATAGGATAAAATAAATCATGGGTACAATAAAATAAATGATCCATCCCATCCATCCATTTTTACCGCTTGTCCCTCTTGGGGTCGCGGGCGGTGCTGGAGCCTATCCCAGCTGCATCAGGGCGGAAAGCGGGGTACACCCTGGACAAGTCGCCAACCTCATCGCATTATGTCTAGAATAAAGTAAATCATATATAAAATTCAAATATATTATGTATAAAATGAAGTAAATCATTTATAGAATAAAATAAATCATGTATAGAATAAAATAAATCATGTGACCTATAAAATAAAGTGACATATAAAATAACATAAATCATGTGACGTACAGAATAAAGTAATGTATAGGATACGATAAATCATGTATAGAATAAAATACATCATGTGAAGTATAGAATGAGGTAATATTTCGAAAAAAATAAATCATGTGATGCATACAACAAAGTAATGTATAGAATAGAATAAATCTTGTGAGACATAGAATAAAAAAGAAGATGTATAGAATAAAAAATGATTATGTGACGTAAAGAATAAAGTAATGTATAGAATAAAATGAATCATGTGAGGTACAGAATAAAGTAATGTATTGAATAAAATAAACCATGTGACATACATAATAAAATGAATCGTGTATAGAGACAAATAAATCCTGTGACGTTCAGAATAAAGTAATGTATATAATTAAATAAATCAGGTACTGCAGAATGAAATAAATCATGTTATGTACAGAATGAAGTGAAGGGATGTTTGGCATTAAAGTGTGACAGTTAGCGCGCCACTTGCACGTCCGACAGAAAGTTGAGGTTTGATTCCGGTTGTGCCTCAGAGCAGATGGCAGCTTCCTGGTTGCAGAGACAAGATGGCCGTGTGAGCAAATGGCGCCACTTGGAACAGCCAATTAGACAAGACGTAGAAAGTAGGCCAAACGGAGGTTGGAGGCCTCAAAGCCTAAGAAGTGCAAATGCAGACTTGGAGGACATGAAGAAAAGCACACTTTTGTTTGAAAGACAAGCAGGAACTCAATCAGCCTCCAATCATCTTCTTCAATCACGCCATTAAAAAACACGCAGACTCCATTTTCCCTCTGGAAGTTCAAACGTGAGCTTTGAACCAGCAGCCCGTGCTCAGCACATTTGCATAAAAGATGCATTCGTAATCTTCATTGTCTCCTCCAAATATAATAAAGCATGGATGTCATATATATATATATATATATGTATATATATATATATATATATATATATATATATATATATATATATATATATATATATATATATATATATATGTTATTTAATGTAGTTAATATATGCAATACAAGGTATTTAATATATGTAATTAATATATGCATTATAATGTATTTAATGTATGTAATATATGTAAATAATATATGCAATATAATGTATTTAATGTATGTAATATATGTAGTTAATATATGCAAAGTAATGTATGTAATTAATATATGCAATGTATTATATTACATTGCAGATATATGTAATGTGTGTAACATATGTAGTTAATATATGCAATGTTATGTAATGTATTTAATGTATGTAATATATGTAGTTAATATAGGCAATGTAATGTATGTAATTATTATATGCAATGTAAAGTATGTAATGTATGGAGTCTGTGTGGTTCCACTAACGAATAGTTCCTTCAGCCAGAGCACCTTCTCTGGGAGAGCATCCCAGAAGTGGGAAACAGCACATTAGAGAGTTGGCCTCTCACAATATCTTTAAAACACATCATGGTTTCTAGCAAGTCACAGATGTCAACACTAGCTGTCTGTCTGAATCTTATTTTTTGTATCTATACTATGATTTCTTATGTACACTGAAATGTAAGGATAGGATATGGTATATATGTTTTTTTTTTTTTTTTTTTTTTTTTTTTTTTTTTGTTTGTCTTAAAAAAATACAATCATGTGTGCTTACGGACTGTATCCCTACAGACTGTATTGATCTATATTGATATATAATGTAGGAACCAGAATATTAATAACAGAAAGAAACAACCCTTTTAAAATAAAAAATAAAAAAAACAATTTTTTCTTTTTTTCTCTTTATTTCTTGTGCGGCCCGGTACCGATCGATCCACGGACCGGTACCGGGCCGCTGCCCGGTGGTTGGGGACCACTGATATAATGTATGTAATGTGTGCAATGTATGTAATTTATATATGTAATGTAGTGTATTTAATGTACAGTATGTAATATAATGTATTTAATATGTGTAATGTACTGTATGTGTCTAATGTGTCTATATGGAATGTGTGAGTTAGTTATAGCACGGGCGTGCAGTTACACAATAATAATAATAATAATAACTACAATTACAACAGAAACCACATGTGCTTATAAAGTTAAAGTTGAAAGTCACACACACACTAGGTGTGGTGAAATTACCCTCTGCATTTGACCCATCCCCTTGTTCCACCTCCTGGGAGGTGAGGGGAGCAGTGAGCAGCAGCGGTGGCCGCTCGGGAATCATTTTGGTGATTTAACCCCCAATTCCAACCCTTGATGCTGGGTGCCAAGCAGGGAGGTAATGGGTCCCATTTTGAACTCATGACCTACCGATCTCAGGGCGGACACTCTAACCACAAGGCCACTGCTCAGTTATGCAGCTGACACTGGACACACCTGAACTCACCAATAATGTGGAACATATTTTTACATGTCAATATTTTGTTGCTAATTGCAATCATGCAATTACTGTATATCACACAATAACACTAAAACCACCACAAATGTGTACGTTATACATACATCATAGGGTCTTTTTTGTATTATTTTTTACGTATTTTTATATTATTTTAAATGGTAGTAAATACAAATGAAGTATATTTATGTTTTAAAATATTTTAGAATGTTTTTAAGTTAATTTATGTTCTAAGAAATATTTTTTCATGTGATCATAAAATTAGAAATTCTTAGTTTTTATGTATTCTTTAAATACATTGTCAGTTGCATAAAATATGAATTGAAATATCGTTATTGAGAAAAAGTATTTCTAAAATGTGTCTAAGATGAAGAGAAATGCTATTATATAAGCGAGAAAAGGTCTAATGGAATCATTTTTAAAATGTTCAAAAAATGTTTTAAATAGCAGAAAATGCTAACTTAAGTATCCATCCATCCATCTTTTTCCACTTATCTGAGGTCGGGTCGCGGGGGCAGCAGCCTAAGCAGAGAAGCCCAGGACTTACCTCTCCCCAGCCACTTCGTCCAGCTCCTCCCAGGGGATTCCGAGGCGTTCCCGGGCCAGCCGGGAGACATAGTCTTCTCAACGTGTCCTGGGTCTTCCCTGTGGCCTCCTACCGGTCGGACGTGCCTGAAACACCTGCCTAGGGAGGCGTTCGGATGGCATCCTGACCAGATGCCCGAACCACCTCATCTGGCTCCTTTCGATGTGGAGGAGCAGCGGCTTTACTTTGAGCTCCTTCCGGATGACAGAGCTTCTCACCCTATCTCTAAGGGAGAGCCCCGCCACCCAACGGAGGAAACTCATTTTGGCCGCTTGTACCCGTGATCTTGTCTTTTCGGTCATAACCCAAAGCTCATGACCATAGGTGAGGATGGGATCGTAGATCGACCGGTAAATTGAGAGCTTTGCCTTTTTGTTCAGCTCCTTCTCTACCACAACGGATCGATACAGCGTCCACATTACTGAAGACGCCGCATAAATCAGCTCGTCAATCTCACGATCCACTCTTCCCTCACTCGTGAACAAGACTCCGAGGTACTTGAAGTCCTCCACATGGGGAAAGATCTCTTTCCCAAACCAGAAATGGCACACCACCCTTTTCCGTGCGATAACCATGGACTCGGACTTGGAGGTGCTGATTGTCGTCCCAGTAGCTTCACACTCAGCTGCGAACCGATCCAGTGAGAGCTGAAGATCCTGGATAGATGAAGCCATCAGGACCACATCATCTGCCAAAAGCAGACACCCGATCCTGCAGCCACCAAACTGGATCCCCTCAACGCCCTGACGGCGCCTAGAAATTCTGTCCATAAATGTTATGAACAGAATCTGTGACAAAGGGTAGCCCTGCGAAGTCCAACCCTCACTGGAAACGGGTTCAATTTACTGCCGGCAATGCGGACCAAACTCTGACACTGATCATACAGGGAGCGGACCGCCACAATCAGACAGTCCGATAACCCATACTCTCTGAGCACTCCCTGCAGGACTTCCCGAGGGACACGGTCGAATGCCTTCTCCAAGTCCACAAAGCACATGTACACTGGTTGGGAAACCTCCCATGCACCCTCAAGGACCCTGCCAAGAGTATAAAACTGGTCCACAGTTCCATGACCAGGACCAAAACCACACTGCTTCTCCTGAATTTGAGGTTTTACTATTTGGCGTAGCCTCCTCTCCAGTTCACCCGAATAGACCCTACCGGGAAGGCTGAGGAATGTGATTCACAATAGTTGGAACACACCCTCTGGTTTCCCTTCTTAAAGAGAGGAACCACCACCCCGGACTGCCAATGCAGAGGTACCGCCCCTGATGTCCACGCAATGTTGCAAAGTCTTGTCAACCAAAACAGCCTCACTGCATCCAGTGCCTTAAGGCACTCCGAGTGGATCTCATCCACACCTAGGGCCTTGCCACCGAGGAGCTTTTCAACTACCTCGGCAATCTGGAGCCTATCCCAGCTCATCCCCAGAAATAGGAGAGCCCACCACAGATTCCCCAGGAAGACGTGTAAGTGGGATTGAGGAGGTCTTTGAAGTATTCCCTCCACCAATCCATAATATTCGCAGTCGAGGTCAGCAGCACACCATCCTTTTAATACACGGTGTTGACAGTGCATTGCTTCCCCTTCCTGAGTTGGCAGAAGGTGGTCCAGAATTGCTTCGAAGCCATCTGGAAGTCATTTTCCATGGCTTCCCCGGACTCCTCACATGTCACATGGGTTCCGGTTCACCGTGCGTGACTGCTCACTGACTGCTCGCTGTTTCGAAAAAGCTAAGTATCGTTCTATTTGTGTGCTTTTAATTGTTCTGCAGCTTTCTTTATTACTTTCTTAACATATTTAGTAGTACTATTTAACTTGCAAATCACCCGATCTCTGTCTCACCACCCCTCCCGCAGCTAGCTAGCAGCTAGCTGCTAAGCGAACAAAGCTAGCGCGGAGAAAGGCGGCGCCGGTCGTTGGTCGGAAGGAAGCGGCTCCCCGCACACCGTGACCACGACTTCACAGAAGACAGCAGGAACTTCACTCGGTGACAGAAAACACCGTAAGTATGGCTGCCTGCGCGTCTTGCACCTTACTCACGGAGAGGCTGGCTCTGCTAGAGGGCCGTGTCCGCCAGTTAGAGCAGAGTAATCTCGTAACTTTAGATGTTGCGGACACATCTGCTAGCGTTAGCTGTAGCGAGCTAACTAGCCCAGCCTGGAGTAGTCCTAAGCGGCCTACAAGCTACGGTGTACCGGTTGAGATGCATAATAGATTTAGCTCTTTAGCTAGTCCTACACCCCAGTCTACCGGGCACCACACCTTAGTCATAGGGGACTCCATCACCCGACACATAAAGCTTAGCAAACCAGCCACAATTTTTTTTTTTTTTTTTTTTTTCAATTAAGTGTATCCCTGGGGCTAGAGCACCTGACATAGAAGCTAATCTTAGGGAGCTAACTTGCAACAGGCCTAGTAAACACGTACAACAGGCTAATCGCACCACTAGTTATGCGAATATAGTTGTACACGTTGGCTCCAATGACACTAGAATGAGACAGTCAGAGATTACAAAGAGAAACATAGCCAGGACTTGTGATCTCGCTAGAAAGATGTCCAGGCATCGAGTAATTGTCTCTGGCCCCCTGCCTGCGAGAGGCAAGGATGAGAGATATAGCAGATTAGTCTCGCTTAACAAGTGGCTGGCTAGCTTCTGTAGACAACAGGGACTAACGTTTATTGATAATTGGCCCTCTTTCTGGGGCAAACCAGGCTTGCTGATGAGAGACGGCCTTCACCCTAACCAGGAAGGCGCCATCATCCTGTCTAAAAACATAGACTACTGTTTAAGTCACATTTGACTAACTACACTAGAGCAAGCCCGGTCACAGGCAATTACAGAGCCTGCTAGTCCGGGTGAGGAGTCAGTTAAGCTAGAACTAGCCAGCACCAGGCTGGATAATTCCTGTACGCATAGCAATTCTCTTAGAATAAGACACAACTCACATAATGTGTTTTCTGTTGTGAATGTGTTAGAGGTAGATATGCATTCTACTGAGGTGGCAAATCATGATGCGTTCAGTCTATCGCAGCATCAAGCAAACAATCTGAAAATTCCCGTCGTATCAATTCCTAGATATGGTCGAAACTATTTAAAGTACACTACGTATAATAAACGCAAAATTATTAATATTGCTACTACGGATAATTTAAACAAAAACTCGTCAAAACAGCCCAATACTTATAATATGGGCTTTTTAAACATAAGATCATTGTCTACCAAAACGTTATTAGTTAATGAGGTCATTAGAGACAACAATCTTAACGTCATTGGTCTTAGCGAAACCTGGCTCAAACCAGACGATTTTTTTGCGCTAAATGAGGCATCTCCTCCTAACTATACGAATGCGCATATTGCCCGTCCCCTCAAAAGGGGTGGGGGGGTCGCACTAATATACAATGAAAACTTTAACCTTACCCCTAACCTAAATAATAAATACAAATCGTTTGAGGTGCTTACTATGAGGTCTGTCGCACCGCTGCCTCTCGATATGGCTGTTATCTACCGCCCCCCAGGGCCCTACTCGGACTTTATCAATGAAATCTCAGAGTTCGTTGCTGATCTAGTGACGCACGCAGACAATATAATCATAATGGGGGACTTTAATATCCATATGAATACCCCATCGGACCCTCAGTGCGTGGCGCTCCAGACTATAATTGATAGCTGTGGTCTTACACAAATAATAAATGAACCTACGCATCGCAACGGTAATACGATAGATCTAGTGCTGGTCAGAGGTGTCACCACCTCCAAAGTTATGGTACTCCCGTATACTAAAGTAATGTCCGGTCATTACCTTATAAAATTCGAAGTTCTGACTCATTGTCAACAAACTAATAATAATAATAACTGCTATAGCAGCCGCAACATTAATGCTGCCACAACGATGACTCTTGCTGACCTACTGCCTTCGGTAATGGCACCATTCCCAAATTATGTCGGCTCTATTGATAACCTAACTAACAACTTTGACAATGCCCTGCGCGAAACCATTGATAGCATAGCACCGCTAAAACAAAAAAGGGCCCCTAAAAGGCGCACCCCATGGTTTACAGAAGAAACCAGAGCTCATAAATTATCATGTAGAAAGTTGGAACGGAAATGGTGCGCAACCAAGCTTGAGGTTTTCCATCAAGCATGGAGTGATAGTTTAATATCGTATAAACGCATGCTTACCTTAGCTAAAACTAAATATTACTCAAATCTCATCCGCCTCAACAAAAACGACCCTAAATTTTTGTTTAGTACAGTAGCATCGCTAACCCAACAAGGGACTCCTCCCAATAGCTCCACCCACTCGGCAGATGACTTTATGAATTTCTTTAATAAGAAAATTGAACTCATTAGAAAGGAGATTAAAGACAACGCATCCCAGCTACAACTGGGTTCTATTAACACAGATACAACTGTATCTACGACGGATACTGCAATACAAAATAGTCTCTCTTTTTTTGATGAAATAACATTAGAGGAACTATTACGGCGTGTAAGTGGGATAAAACAAACAACATGTTTACTTGACCCACTTCCTGGGAAACTTATCTAGGAGCTTTTTGTATTATTAGGTCCATCAGTGCTAAATATTATAAACTTATCACTTTCCTCTGGCACTGTTCCCCTAGCATTCAAGAAAGCGGTTATTCATCCTCTGCTCAAAAGACCTAACCTTGATCCTGACCTCATGGTAAACTACTGACCGGTGTCCCACCTTCCCTTTATTTTGAAAATCCTCGAAAAAATTGTCGCACAGCAGCTAAATGAACACTTAGTGTCTAACAATCTCTGTGAACCTTTTCAATCTGGTTTCAGCGCAAATCACTCTACGGAGACAGCCCTCACAAAAATGACTAATGATCTACTGCTAACGATGGATTCTGATGCGTCATCCATGTTGCTGCTTCTTGATCTTAGCGCTGCTTTCGATACCGTCGATCATAATATTTTATTAGAGCGTATCAAAACATGTATTGGTATGTCAGACTTAGCTTTGTCGTGGTTTAACTCTTATCTTACTGACAGGATGCAGTGCGTCTCCCATAATAATGTGACCTCGGACTATGTTAAGGTAACGTGCGGAGTTCCTCAGGGTTCGGTTCTTGGCCCTGCACTCTTTAGTATTTACATGCTGCCGCTAGGCGACATCATACGCAAATACGGTGTTAGTTTTCATTGTTATGCTGATGACACCCAACTCTACATGCCCCTAAAGCTGACCAACACGCCGGATTGTAGTCAGCTGGAGGCGTGTCTTAAAGACATTAAACAATGGATGTCCGCTAACTTCTTGCAACTCAACGCCAAGAAAACGGAAATGCTGATTATCGGTCCTGCTAAACACCGACATTTATTTAATAATACCACCTTAACATTTGACAACCAAACAATTACACAAGGCGAATCAGTAAAGAATCTGGGTATTATCTTCGACCCAACTCTCTCGTTTGAATCACACATTAAGAGTGTTACTAAAACGGCCTTCTTTCATCTCCGTAATATCGCTAAAATTCGTTCTATTTTATCCACTAGCGACGCTGAGATCATTATTCATGCGTTCGTTACGTCTCGTCTCGACTACTGTAACGTATTATTTCCAGGTCTCCCTATGTCTAGCATTAAAAAATTACAGTTGGTACAAAATGCGGCTGATAGACTTTTGACAAGAACAAGAAAGTTTGATCATATTTCGCCTATACTGGCTCACCTGCACTGGCTTCCTGTGCACTTAAGATGTGACTTTAAGGTTTTACTACTTACGTATAAAATACTACACGGTTCAGCTCCGTCCTATCTTGTCGATTGTATTGTACCATATGTCCCGGCAAGAAATCTGCGTTCAAAGAACTCCGGCTTATTAGTGATTCCCAGAGCCCAAAAAAAGTCTGCGGGCTATAGAGCGTTTTCTATTCGGGCTCCAGTACTATGGAATGCCCTCCCGGTAACAATTAGAGATGCTACCTCAGTAGAAGCATTTAAGTCCCATCTTAAAACTCATTTGTATACTCTAGCCTTTAAATAGCCCCCCTGTTAGACCAGTTGATCTGCCGTTTCTTTTCTTTTCTCCTCTGCTCCCCTTTTTCTTGAGGGGGGGGGCACAGGTCCGGTGGCCATGGATGAAGTGCTGGCTGTCCAGAGTCGGGACCCGGGGTGGACCGCTCGCCTGTGCATTGGCTGGGAACATCTCTGCGCTGCTGACCCGTCTCCGCTCGGGATGGTGTCCTGCTGGCCCCACTATGGACTGGACTCTTACTATTATGTTGGATCCACTATGGACTGGACTCTCACAATATTATGTCAGACCCACTCGACATCCATTGCTTTCGGTCTCCCCTAGAGGGGGGGGGGTTACCCACATATGCGGTCCTCTCCAAGGTTTCTCATAGTCATTCACATCGACGTCCCACTGGGGTGAGTTTTTCCTTGCCCGTATGTGGGCTTTGTACCGAGGATGTCGTTGTGGCTTGTGCAGCCCTTTGAGACACTTGTGATTTAGGGCTATATAAATAAACATTGATTGATTGATTGATTGATGTCGGAGTTTTTGTCTCCGCGACTGCCGAAGCCGCACACCGCTTGGCCTGTTGGTACCTGTCCACTGCCTCCGGAGTTCCCTGAGACAAAAAGACCCTATAGGACTCTTTCTTCAGCTCTACGGCATCCCTTCTGGGATTACCGCCACGACAGACACCAAACACCTTGCAGCCACAGCTCCGATCGGCCGCCTCAACAATAGAGGTACGGAACATGATCCACTCAGACTTTTTTCCCCTCCAAAACGACGTCTAATTTCAAGAATAATATACGTTTTTAGTGGTGCACAATATTTGACAATATTGGGCCGAATTATCCAATTAGAATAAACAATTACCGTATTTTTCGGACTATAAGTCGCAGTTTTTTTCATAGATGGCCGGGGGTGCGACTTATACTCAGGAGCGACTTATGTGTGAAATTATTAACACATTACCGTAAAATATCAAATAATATTATTTAGCTCATTCACGTAAGAGACTAGACGTATAAGATTTCATGGGATTTAGCGATTAGGAGTGACAGATTGTTTGGTAAACGTATAGCATGTTTTATATGTTATAGTTATTTGAATTACTCTTACCATAATATGTTACGTTAACATACCAGGCACGTTCTCAGTTGGTTATTTATGCCTCATATAACGTACACTTATTCAGCCTGTTGTTCACTATTCTTTATTTATTTTAAATTGCCTTTCAAATGTCTATTCTTGGTGTTGGCTTTTATCAAATACATTTCCCAAAAAAATGCGACTTATACTCCAGTGCGACTTATATATGTTTTTTTCCTTCTATATTATGCATTTTCGGCCGGTGCGACTTATACTCCGAAAAATACTGTACCTTTAAAAGAATTAATAATATAAAAACTTTCTGGGCCTGTACTGTAGGCAGGTTAGGGTCAGCAAATTAAGCGCTCCTTTTCTCCTACTCGTGCTGTAAACTTCCCCTGAGATAATCGTAAACAAACATGGCATCCATCGTGTGGGACTTCTTCACTGTTTAGGGTGCTGGTTGCACCATATGTTGTGCAAACAACAGAGAAAAAAAACATCATGCTTCAACACATCAAACTTTATCAGCCACCTGAAACGCCAGCGTTGCAACGACAGTGTTTTGAAAACTTATAAAGACGACTGCTGCTAAAAAAGCTGCCCCTAAAACGAGTGATGGGCAAGCTACTTGGAAAATGTAGTAAGCTAAACAACAAGTTAGGCCCAATCCCAATGCACCCCCTAACCCACTACCACTACACCCTCCAAAAGAAGCAAAAAGGGGTAGAGCTTTGTAATCTTCCCTAAGAATTGGGACACCACCTGCTACGTCACTACATAGTTTACGTTCGGGCACGTAAGATAGATAGATAGATAGATAGATAGATAGATAGATAGATAGATAGATAGATAGATAGTACTTTATTGATTCCTTCAGGAGAGTTCCCTCAGGAAAATTACAATTCCAGCAGCAGTGTACAGAATTGAGATCGAATTTAAAAAGTAAAAAGTAAATAATGGGGGTATAAATGGAAACAAAATAGAAAAATATTACAATAGAATAAAAATAAAAAGCAACAATGAGAATACAAATATAACAGTAAAATAAGAATATAACAAGAGAAACTAGGCAGTAGTGACCATGTTATGAAAAAGTATTGCACTGTTATTGTTTTGCATCCCCTGTCATCCTAGTACAGGGGTCGGCAACCCAAAATGCTGAAAGAGCCATATTGGACCAAAAATACAAAAACAAATCTGTCTGGAGCCGCAAAAAATTAAAAGCCATATTACATACAGATAGTGTGTCATGAGATATACATTGAATTAAGAGGACTTAAAGGAAACTAAATGACCTCAAATATAGCTACAAATGAGGCATAATGATGCAATATGTACATACAGCTAGCCTAAATAGCATGTTAGCATCGATTAGCTTGCAGTCATGCAGTGACCAAATATGTCTGATTAGCACTCCACACAAGTCAATAACATCAACAAAACTCACCTTTCATGCACAACGTTAAAAGTTTGGTGGACAAAATGAGACAGAAAAAGAAGTGGCATAAAACACATCCTAGAAAGTCGGAGAAAGTTATACATGTAAACAAACTACGGTGAGTTCAAGGACCGCCAAAATTAGTAGGACAAAACGGCGCTCGCCAAATACTCGAATCAGTGAAGCATGTTTAATATAAACAGTGTGCTTTATAACAATTAGGGAGGCTTGTGTCATGTTTGTCCTCCTACAGAAACCATATTAAAACAAAAAATAGATTTTTTTTTTCCCCTCATTTTTTTCCATTTTTCATACATTTTTTATAAAGCTCCAGAGGGGCACTAGGGCGGCGCTAAAGAGCCGCATGCGGCTCTAGAGCCGCGGGTTGCCGACCCCTGTCCTAGTACGACTACGTAGTTATGTTTGCACACCGAGAGTTGTACCAACATCAATGTTTTGGTACCAATATGTATATTGTTATGTATTTCAATCCTTTTTGATACTAAATAAAAGACACAACAACAAAAATGTATTATTGGCTTCATTCAAACAGGACATTTATGATAATAAAAAAAATATGATTAAACATATGTTTCTTATTGCACCCAAAGAACAATATTAGAAGTAAAATTAAAATGTGCATTAAACACATGGGCTTTTCCTATTGCACTCAAATAACAGTTTACAATTATTTTAAATATTAGATACAGCCTGCCATAATCTATAATTAGATTAGAATAGTCTAGAAAGCTTTATTGACATTGTATTAAATGCTTCATGATTTATGGTTGCCAATTTTGACCTGGGATTTAAGACAAATACAATAATTATTGAACAATGAAAACAAGGTTAAAAATACTGAGATAAGTCAAGCAGCATGTAAAACACACATTGTTAGAGATAAAACACAGATGAAAAAGTGGGAATTTGTTACGAAATTCAGTCAATTTACTTGCATTATTTTAAATTACATGGGCGGTTATGACTACACTAATCATTTTCAACAAGCCAACCAGCTGTATGCGTGTCTCGTATCTACTGTATGTGAGCACAGGGGAACTATATTGCCTGCCACTCTTTAAACTCCTTGTGTAGATCGGAATGTTTATTATTTAAATGTTTACCTAAGTTTGAAGCAAAGGTGATAATGCTGTTTTGCCACATTTGGCGAGGCATGTTTTAAAGCAGCGCTTGTATCGTGTTTCAAGCGTCATCTTTATTGACAGTTCTGAATCCAAAATACCTCCATATTGCCTTTCACACACCCTTTTTATTAACCAGTAGACTTGCTGTTAGTTTGTTATTATTCTTTAGGACAATTTTTCTGCTTGTATGCGCTCAGTGTGTGCGTTTTAACTCACACTTCGGCTCAGCAACACCGCCGCCGCACAGCAGCACATGTGGATGAAAAATAATTACCGGTGTTTTCCAAAGGCAGTGTCAGAATAATTGTATCTAAGTTATCACAAAACTTTGTGTTGCCATGAGTTCCCGGCAAGCAGACAAAAGCTGTTTTTGATCCTACCAAGCAGAAGGCTTGTAAAACTCCAATGTGTAGGATGGGGAGCGACATGATGAATTGTAATCCACAGAAAGATTTTGTCTTGACCCGAGATCTACAAAGCGGAGAGGAGGCAGGGCCTGACCCCCCTCCAGGCACCTTTTCTTATTACTGTTTTGGGACCGAGGGCAACGGCTGTTTACGACCTTTTCTTTGAATCAAACTTTTCTTTGAACTGTTTTGTAACCAAAGGCGGCGGCTGTTTACGACCCCCGCCCCTTTAGAAACAGCTGTTGCCATGTAATCAGGGAAAGTCCAAATACAAACCCCGTTTCCATATGAGTTGGGCAATTGTGTTAGATGTAAATATAAACAGAATACAATGATTTGCAAATCCTTTTCAACCCATATTCAATTGAATGCACTACAAAGACAAGATATTTGATGTTCAAACTCATAAACTTTTTTTTTTTTTGCAAATAATAATTAACTTAGAATTTCATGGCTGCAACACGTGCCAAAGTAGCTGGGAAAGGGCATGTTCACCACTGTGTTACATCACCTTTTCTTTTAACAACACTCAGTAAACGTTTGGGAACTGAGGAGACACATTTTTTAAGCTTCTCAGGTGGAATTCTTTCCCATTCTTGCTTGATGTACAGCTTAAGTTGTTCAACAGTCCAGGGGGTCTCCGTTGTGGTATTTTAGGCTTCATAATGCGCCACACATTTTCAATGGGAGACAGGCCTGGACTACAGGCAGGCCAGTCTAGTACCCGCACTCTTTTACTATGAAGCCACGTTGATGTAACACATGGCTTGGCATTGTCTTGCTGAAATAAGCAGGGGCGTCCATGGTAACGTTGCTTGGATGGCAACAAATGTTGCTCCAAAACCTATATGTACCTTTCAGCATTAATGGCGCCTTCACAGATGTGTTGTTGATAAACGGTTTTTGCCTTGCATAGGAGAGTTTTAACTTGCACTTACAGATGTAGCGACCAACTGTAGTTACTGACAGTGGGTTTCTGAAGTGTTTCTGAGCTCATGTGGTGATATCCTTTACACACTGATGTCACTTGTTGATGCAGTACAGCCTGAGGGATTGAAGGTTATGGGCTTAGCTGCTTACATGCAGTGATTTCTCCAGATTCTCTGAACCCTTTGATGATATTACGGACCGTTGATGGTGAAATCCCTAAATTCCTTGCAATAGCTGGTTGAGAAAGGTTTTTCTTAAACTGTTCAACAATTTGCTCACGCATTTGTTGACAAAGTGGTGACCCTTGCCCCATCCTTGTTTGTGAATGACTGAGCATTACATGGAATCTACTTTTACACCCAATCATTTAGCCTAACGTTAGCTAGCTGGCTAATATTACAAACTAACGTTCCAAACTAACATGTAATATATTATATAAATTGTGCAGAAATTGTGCATTTTTCTCTGGCCCCACCTGAGCAAGTCAGCATCTGAAATCACTCACTATGAAGGGCTAGATTCATAACCCCTACCCCTCTTTATGTCTACTACCCCTACATGCAAAGAGTCATTGGGACACCACTACCTTCACGGGAACGCGCAAAATGTAGGGATATGGCTAAAAAGTAGGGTGAAGGGGTGTATTGGGATTGGGCCTAAATGTAGCTAAGCTACAGGGGAAGCAACTGTAATGGTACCTGAAAAATATGATAATAAAACAAGATATAACAACAGTTTTTAAATTTTGCAATAGAAAAACAAATTTTGATATCAAATACAATTAATATTTAAAATTACAGAAATTTAAATACCGGGAATTGGTACCGTATCGATTAAAATATGAACCCTGAGACTTAGACTTAGACTTAGACAAACTTTAATGATCCACAAAGGAAATTGTTCCACACTGTAGGTCAGTTACAAAGGATGGACAGGGTAAGGCTGGAAATGATAATGCACGCAAGGGCACAAAAAGAGGGCGAAAACAAAAGGTATAAAGTAGACTAAAAATGTACCATAGTAGCAATATAAAATATAACATGTATGTAATATTTACTTATAATGTATACAGTATATAATATATACTGATATATTATATCATTATATAATATTTTTATATAAGATATACTATATATATATTTTTTTTTATACAAGATATACTATATATATATATATATATATGTATGTATATATATATATATATATATATATATATATATATATATATATATATATATATATATATATATATATATATATATATATATATATATATATATATATATATTATATATGAGGGATTTATACAGCTTGCATTAAAACTTTATTTATGTGTTGACTCTGATTTGATTGTCTACTTTATGCAAAAAATTAAGTAGATTTATTAAAGCACATTTAGTAACTGATAAACTTGTGAGCTTTGCAAGGATTGAATTCAGTGTTTAATCCACCATCGGCGCACATGTAGTATATAAACTAATTAATCATTGCTTATGTTGAGTAAAAAAGCCTTTCATCCCACACAAGTTTTAAAAATATATATTGTTTCACGTTGTACATGCAACAACAATGATAATTACCCATTCATGTTGTTGTTATTGCACAAAAAATCTTACTAATGATTTGAACTAATCAATTATTCAGTAATACATGGCTGCACTAGTATTTATTTACCCACAACACTTTAATGAGAGCACAAAAACATAACTTCACTCAAAAACCTTTAAACAAACCTCATTTGCATGTTGAATCATTTCATTTTTGGCCACAACTTTAGGAACACCTGCATCACTCAATGACAATGAATTGAATCCAAAGAAGACAAACATAATAACTGTAATAAGAACAATATTATTTGATGAACAGCCAATTAAAAGTGTCATCTTCACATCAAGGCTATAATTTGGCTGTAGTAGGGGTACCTAATCAACTGGCCAGTGAATGCACATTTTAATTTTGAGATAAAATGTTGTAAATAGAACATTCACATATTGATGATTGTTTTCGTTTTTAATCCTCCCATTCAGGAAGTCATTTATTTGTGTGATTTAAAAAAAAATTAAAAAAAATTAAGATATATTTTCAGAAGGTGAAATATATTTCATTTGTGGGCGGTTAAAGAAGCAATACGAGGCACGTGAGTGTTTTGCTGAAGAGAAGTGATGATGATGATGAAGATGTCTTACCAGCTTATGTTCTCCCGTGTGACCGTGAACGCACCACCCAGTATGCAGATGCTTTCCAGCTGTTAGTCGCTGTCCTTGGTGCTGAAGTGTTGTCTCACGCTGACAAACTCCTCTGTGATCTCCAATCTGCCATCCGCCGGACCTGCACGCCGGACCAGCCAGGTCCAGGCAGCCCAGCCGCACGTACGGACCTTCTTGCTCCTCAGCAGCAGAGAAGATGAAAAAAAGGAGAAGAAAAAGAAGAAGAAGAAGAACAAGAAGAAGAAGAGAGCTTCAATCGCAAATAAAGTGGAAGCTCTTTTTTTTTCTTTACTTGTGATGTTTTCTTAGCGGGAAGTTGACGATTGAACTTCAAAATAAAAGCAGCAGAGGAATTTGGAGGTGCTGCCACAACAAGGACGCGCCTCTGCTGCTCTGGTGGGCTCCACGCGCTGCGCGCTCCCGACTGTTGGCAGCTTGAAAAACAAAGCCAAATGAGACACACACACACACACACACACACACACACACACACACACACACACACACACACACACACACACACACACACACACAAGCACGCACACACACACACACACACACACGCGTGACACTGTGAAATATATGCATAAACAATACAGCTTGGTGAGCAAGGAGCGTCACAGTAAAAGACAATAAATGGAATATAAATGAATATTGTGCAGAGTGTGAAGATGATACACTCCAGCTGAGAGCTGCATGCACTCCAAACACAAGAGGTTGTGTCTTTTTATCATCTGTTTCATTCCCCAGCATTCAAAAGTGAGTACTCATGTTTTAATGACAAAAACTTTATCAAGGAACAATATGCTTTAGAGCAGTGTTTTTCAACCACTGTGCCGCGGCACATAGGGTGCCGTGAGATATTGTCTGGTGTGCCGTGGGAAATTATGCAACTTCACCTAATTGGTCCCAAAAATGTTATTTGCAAATCAATGATTATAATTTGCAAATAACGTGCCTCTCCTTAGTGTCTGTGCTGTGTAGAGCTCGGCAGGGTAACCATGTAATACTCCACGTCAGTGGGTGGCAGCAGGTAGTTAATTGCTTCGGAATGTGTCGGGTGAGATGAGGACGATTTGTCGTGAACCCAATATGCAAAAGTTAAAAAGGTATGTAACGCTTAAACCAAAAAGGAACAAAAGGGAAAGGAAAAGGCATTGAAGCATAGGGAAGGCTATGCAAAACGAAAGTAAAACTGAACTGGCTACAAAGTAAACAGAAAAAGAATGCTGGACGACAGCAAAAACTTGCAGCGTGTAGCACAGAGACGGCGTCCACAAAGTACATCCGTACATGACTTGGCAATCAACAATGTCCACACAAAGAAGGATAGCAACAACTTAAATAGCCTTGCTTGCTAACACAAAGCAGGTGCGGGGAATAGCGCTCAAAGGAAGACATGAAACTGCTACACGAAAACATCAACAAAACAGGAAGGGCCACCAAAATAACAGCGCAAGACAGGAACTGAAGCACTACACACAGGAAAACAACAACAAACTCAAAATAAGGCACGACGACCTGGTGGAGTTAAATTTTTTTAACATTTTCTGCTGGTGGTGTGCCTCCGTATTTTTTAATGACAAAAATGTGCCTTGCCTCAAAAAAGGTTGAAAAACACTGTTTCGGAGTAGTCAGTGTGCAGTTTGTATAGGAGATTTGGTCAACACACAAACATTATTGTGTAAATATCTGGCGACACAAGTGAGACGCAAGATCATTCATTGGGTCGTGGTAGTATGAAGCTGCATGAGTGCTGCCAGCATACATACTGTATACTGCATTTTAGGGCTGGCAAAGTTACCGTGACAACGTGTTAACTATAGGTTCCTTTAACGCTGATCTTTTTTTTTTTTAACGTTTAGTTACTGTTGAGCCACAAGCTGGAAAATAGCAAGCTGAAATGCATAAAGGAAAGGGGGACATTATGAAAATATCAGATCCAAAGCCATGGCAAGTCGTTCTCCCGACAAGACAAAACTACAAACCCCGTTTCCATATGAGTTGGGAAATTGTGTTAGATGTAAATATAAACGGAATACAATGATTTGCAAATCATTTTCAACCCATATTCAGTTGAATATGCTACTAAGACAACATATTTGATGTTCAAACTGATAAACATTTTTTTTCTGCAAATAATCATTAACTTTAGAATTTGATGCCGCGCAACACGTGACAAAGAAGTTGGGAAAGGTGACAATAAATACTGATAAAGTTGAGGAATGCTCATCAAACACTTATTTGGAACATCCCACAGGTGAACAGGCAAATTGGGAACAGCTGGGTGCCATGATTGGATATAAAAGTAGATTCCATGAAATGCTCAGTCATTCACAAACAAGGATGGGGCGAGGGTCACCACTTTGTCAACAAATGCGTGAGCAAATTGTTGAACAGTTTAAGAAAAACCTTTCTCAACCAGCTATTGCAAAGAATTCAGGGATTTCACCATCTACGGTCCGTAATATCTTCAAAGGGTTCAGAGAATCTGGAGAAATCACCGCACGTAAGCAGCTAAGCCCGTGACCTTCGATCCCTCAGGCTGTACTGCATCAACAAGCGACATTAGTGTGTAAAGGATATCACCACATGGGCTCATTAACACTTCAGAAACCCACTGTCGGTAACTACAGTTGGTCGCTACATCTGTAAGTGCAAGTTTAAACTCTACTATGCAAGGCGAAAACCGTTTATCAACAACACCCAGAAACCTGCACCTTACCTCCAGAGTTCCTGCTGCATCTTGGAAGAACGACCCATGTGACACAGACGTAACATATTCCTCTTAAATATTGTTCACAAATCTGTGTTAGTGAGCATTTCTTCTTTGCTTCCAGGAATTGTGTACAGATCCTTGCAACATGGGGCCGTGCATTGTCATGCTGCAACATTGGGTGATGGTCTCGGGTGAATGGCACAACAATGCGCCTCAGGATCTCGTCACGGTATCTCTGTGCATTCAAAATGGCATCACTAAAATGCACTTGTGTTTGTTGTTGATAACATACGCCTGCCCATACCATAACCCCACCTCGACCATGGGTTACTTCATTCACAACGATGACATCAGCAAACCGCTCTCCCACACGACGCCACACACGCTGTCTGCCGTCTGCCCTGAACAGTGACAACCAATATTCATCCGTGAAGAGAACACCTCTCCAACTTGCCAGGCGCCATCGAATGTGAGCATTTGCCCACTAAAGTCGGTTACGATGACAAACTGCAGTCAGGTCGAAACCAGGATGAGGAAGACGAGCATGCAGTTGAGCTTCCCTGAGATGGTTTCTCACGGTTTGTGCAGAAATTCTTTGGTTATGCAAACCAATTGTTGCAGCAGCTGTCCGAGTGGCTGGTCTCAGATGATCATGGAGGTGCATCTGCTGGATGTGGAGGTCCTGGGCTAGTGTGGTTACACGTGGTCTGCAGTTGTGAGGCCGGTTGGATGGACTGCCAAATTTTCTGAAACGTCTTTGGAGACGGCTTATGGTAAAGAAATTAACATTCAATTCTCGGGAAACAGCTCTAGCGGACATTCCTGCAGTCAGAATATATATACAGGTAAAAGCCAGTAAATTAGAATATTTTGAAAAACTTGATTTATTTCAGTAATTGCATTCAAAAGGTGTAACTTGTACATTATATTTATTCATTGCACACAGACTGATGCATTCAAATGTTTATTTCATTTAATTTTGATGATTTGAAGTGGCAACACTAAATTGGCCCTAGGGTGTGGATGTGAGTGTGAATGTTGTCTGTCTATCTGTGTTGGCCCTGTGATGAGATGGCGACTTGTCCAGGGTGTACCCCGCCTTCCGCCCGATTGTAGCTGAGATAGGCTCCAGCGCCCCCCGCGACCCCAAAGGGAATAAGCGGTAGAAAATGGATGGATGGGATGGATTTGAAGTGGCAACAAATGAAAATCCAAAATTCCGTGTGTCACAAAATTAGAATATTACTTAAGGCTAATACAAAAAAGGGATTTTTAGAAATGTTGGCCAACTGAAAAGTATGAAAATGAAAAATATGAGCATGTACAATACTCAATACTTGGTTGGAGCTCCTTTTGCCTCAATTACTGCGTTAATGCGGCGTGGCATGTAGTCGATGAGTTTCCGGCACTGCTCAGGTGTTATGAGAGCCCAGGTTGCTCTGATAGTGGCCTTCAACTCTTCTGCGTTTTTGGGTCTGGCATTCTGCATCTTCCTTTTCACAATACCCCACAGATTTTCTATGGGGCTAAGGTCAGGGGAGTTGGCAGGCCAATTTAGAACAGAAATACCATGGTCCGTAAACCAGGCACGGGTAGATTTTGCCCTGTGTGCAGGCGCCAAGTCCTGTTGGAACTTGAAATCTCCATCTCCATAGAGCAGGTCAGCAGCAGGAAGCATGAAGTGCTCTAAAACTTGCTGGTAGACGGCTGCGTTGACCCTGGATCTCAGGAAACAGAGTGGACCGACACCAGCAGATGACATGGAACCCCAAAACATCACTGATGGTGGAAACTTTACACTAGACTTCAGGCAACGTGGATCCTGTGCCTCTCCTGTCTTCCTCCAGACTCTGGGACCTCGATTTCCAAAGGAAATGCAAAATTTGCATGGTTGGGTGATGGTTTGGGGTGCCATGTCATCTGCTGGTGTCGGTCCACTCTGTTTCCTGAGATCCAGGGTCAACGCAGCCGTCTACCAGCAAGTTTTAGAGCACTTCATGCTTCCTGCTGCTGACCTGCTCTATGGAGATGGAGATTTCAAGTTCCAACAGGACTTGGCGCCTGCACACAGCGCAAAATCTACCCGTGCCTGGTTTACGGACCATGGTATTTCTGTTCTAAATTGGCCCGCCAACTCCCCTGACCTTAGCCCCATAGAAAATCTGTGGGGTATTGTGAAAAGGAAGATGCAGAATGCCAGACCCAAAAACGCAGAAGAGTTGAAGGCCACTATCAGAGCAACCTGGGCTCTCATAACACCTGAGCAGTGCCAGAAACTCATCGACTCCATGCCACGCCGCATTAACGCAGTAATTGAGGCAAAAGGAGCTCCAACCAAGTATTGAGTATTGTACATGCTCATATTTTTCATTTTCATACTTTTCAGTTGGCCAACATTTCTAAAAATCCCTTTTTTGTATTAGCCTTAAGTAATATTCTAATTTTGTGACACACGGAATTTTGGATTTTCATTTGTTGCCACTTCAAATCATCAAAATTAAATGAAATAAACATTTGAATGCATCAGTCTGTGTGCAATGAATAAATATAATGTACAAGTTACACCTTTTGAATGCAATTACTGAAATAAATCAAGTTTTTCAAAATATTCTAATTTACTGGCTTTTACCTGTATATATATATATATATATATATATATATATATATATATATACACACTGTGATGATGTGGCGACTTGTCCAGGGTGTACACCGCCTTCTGCCCGAATGCAGCTGAGATAGGCTCCAGCGACCTCCTGCGACGCCAAAAGGGACAAGCGGTAGAAAATGGATGGATGGATATATATACATACATACACATATATGCATACATATATACATACACACATATAAATATATTCATACATATATATACAGCTATATATACACATACATATACACACAAACACACACACATATTTATATACCGGTATATATATATTTATATATATATATATATATATATATATATATATATATATATATATATATATATATATATATATATATATATATACTGTATGTATATATATATATATATATACAGTATCTTGTTCAATAATTTTATACCTTCAATTTCAGCAACACTTGCACATACGCACACACACACACACGCATGCACGCATGCATGCACAAACGCACACTTAGGAATAGGAGAGCTCAGGCAAACAAAGACTTTTGCAGCACAGCAGCAATTAAAATGACAAACATGTTTTGTATGTTGCATAATTCTCTTAACTAACACAAAAGTAGCAATTTGGTCTTGAACTAAAATGATTGTTTGTGTTCCAATGATGAATGGAAAGTAGGCGGAAAGCAGACTTTCGATAACAACGTGACAATTAATGTCAAGGGAAATAACAAAGTGTCCTTGCGTCGCTATTTTTCTTTCTTTCTTTATGTGAACAACAACCAATACACAATTACAATTTAAAAAGAAATACTAGTCAATGGAATTATGCTCCAGGGGTAATATTTTCCATGAACGTCAAGAGATACACAAAAACACATCACACATAAACATGTCAAACTGCGCTGCAAAAAACAAAATAACATGCAATAATAAAAAGTATTTATTTTGTAATTTTTAATACATAATAATATAAAGCATGACAATGTACAATTTCTGTATCCAACATTAGTTTACACTTGTTGCTTTTGTTTACCTCCAAAAAATATGTTTTTGAAATGTTATCTGAACACTAAAACTGGTACAGTCTTTATGAATCACGGGAAGTATGAAAAACTAATGAAAATAAGTTTACTACCTATCACACTTTTCAAAAAACAGACACATTTTGTAGTTTCTGCTTGGTGCAAAAAAACAAACAAACGAAAAACATATTTGGGTGTATTTTGAAAGGTTTATAGGCAAATATAAAGTATAAGCGATCATGAAAAGATATTTAATATGGGATGGAGTAGATTTATACACTCTTGAGAAAAATAGAAAAATAAAACCGTTAGGGTGCAGGTTTCGACACATTATCACCCTTTTGGGTGCAGCGCTGCCATGTAGTTTGCAAAAACTGTTGTGTGTTTACTAGGGTTGCCGACACACAAAAAATACACCACTAACTGCTTTTTTTAGTGCAGTCAGTACAGAATTATGTATGACAATTTTCCCCAGCGAGCTGCATCAATTCTCATCGTATGAGCCATTGGTGTCAGTAGGGCTATTTTAGGGGGCTTTAAAATATTCTTAAAACCCCCTTAATAATTTGGTGTGTTTTTTTTTTTTTGCAGGATAATTCTATATAAATATGCAGGAATATGAGTTCAAATAAAGAATAATGTAAGCTGTCATTATTCACTATGATTATAAATAATTTGAAAACCATTTGTCAGCGCTTATTATCCAATCCAATCCGTTCCATACTTTACTGAAAATCCAGTCCGCGTTTTACCTTAGTAAGGTCGAGCCAGACCGCAGCAGCATTAAGTTAAAGTTAAAGTACCCATGATTGTCACACACACACTAGGTGTGGCGAAATTATTCTCTGCATTTGACCCATCACCCTTGATCACCCCCTGGGAGGTGAGGTGAGCAGTGAGCAGCAGCGGTGGCCGCGCCCGGGAATAATTTTTGGTGACTTAACCCCCAATTCCAACCCTTGAGACTATGTTTAATGCGTTCACGACACTGCAGGGTAGGATGTCCAATTCAGATTTTTTTTTGTCAAATCTGATCTTTTAATGCAGTCGTTCCCATTATAAAAAAGACTCCAATATGAATGCAAACTGACCCAAATACAGACATGGTGTCATGACGTCACACGTCCTGCAGTGTTTACGGAAGTAAACCTGTAAGTAAACATGCTTTAATTCTAGTCGTCTCAGTACTGGCGCATTTGTGGCAATTTCAAGGATTTTGTGCAATCAAAGTCAACCATTTTTTTAAGAACATGGAGAAGATTATTAAAGAAGATGTCTCCCGCATTTTTGGGGACATTTGTCTCAATGTCTGCTCTGACGAGCGTGTTGGCGATCAGTCGTGGAACATTGATTGATATGAGTTCCTAAAACATTATTTTTGCCTGTTTCTGCTAATTTGTCTACTATTTATTTGTTATCCGCCTAATTCGGTGAATAATGATGACCCTTATAGTAAGCCATCATTATTCGCCATTATGTGACCCGAGCGCGGGAGAGTTCACACTTAGGTCGCATCATAACACTATTTGATTGAATTGTAATATATAACTCATAATAATAATGTCTATAATATTGCTGACTGAAAAATAACTTCCATACCGTATGTAAAGCAAAGCACACTACTACAGCTTTGCCGTATAGGTGTGCTACTTAAACAATTGATGTTGTTTAATAGTCTTAGTGTTAATTTAGTGTTAGTGTTTTGGAGACTCTCAAGACTGGATGCACTGATAGACTCATAGTCAAAAACAGGGGTCCCCAAACTTTTTGACTCCGGGGCCGCATTGGGGTGAAACAATTTGGCTGGGGGCCGTGCTATATATATATATATATATATATATATATATATATATATATATATATATATATATATATATATATATATATATTATATGTAAATGTGTGTGTGTGTATATGTATATGTAAATGTGTATATATGTTTGTGTATATATGTATATGTCCATGTATATATATATGTATGTGTACCGGTATATATGTATATATATATATATATATATATATATATATATATATATATATATATATGTGTATATATATATATAAGTATATGTGTATATATTTATATATATATATATATGTAAATTTATATATATATATATGTAAATGTGTATATGTGTGTGTATATATGTATATGTCCATGTATATATATATGTATGTGTATATATGTATATATATATATATATATATGTATATGTGTATATATTTATAAATATGTATATGTGCCTATATGTGTATATGTATATATATATATATATACATATATATATGTATATGTGTCTATATGTGTATATGTATATATATATATGCATACATATACATATATATATACATACATATACACATATACACATGCAGGGCCGGCCCGTGGCATAGGCCGTATAGGCAAATGCTAAGGGCGCCGTCCATCAGGGGGCGCCACGCCAGTGCCACAAATGTTGGAGAAAAAAAAAAAAAAAAAAGTTGGTACTATTATTTCTAAATACAAAAAATAATCCCACATTAATTAAAATGCAAAGTAAAGCCTATTTAATAGAAATATTATTTGTTACAAGAGTACGCCCCCCCCCCCCCCCCCCTCTCTCCCAGCATGGTGCGCCCCCTCCCTTCCCGTATCATGACTCTTTTTGGACGTCACCACATCAAAAAATCAGCACAAGATGTCAAAACAGCCAAAACTGTCAGGTGCCCAGGGAAGAAAAAAGAGAAAAGAAGAGGAGGAGAAACGAGAAAAGACAGAGGTAGCAGGTAGGTGAGCCGAACATGAAATTATTTGTCTGTTACAGAATGTGATAGTAACCTGGCTTTTTAGCATTAAGCTAATGTCACATGATTCGGCAATTGCTAATCAATAAATAGCTAGTTCTGTTTTAACGTCGGGTTAATATTGTGGAGGGGGCTAAATTGTTATGGAAAATAATAATGTAACGTTAGGTAATTACAGTACTCCCACCTTACATTTTTCAGGGACATTTGTATTAGATCTTTTAAGCAGCTGTTTTTTGTTTACATTGTTATTGCCTTCTGGTTAGCTAATGTTTGCCCTGCAGGTAATATTCACTTTTCCACCCCTTTATATATTAGGTATAGTTGTAAGTAAAGAAAAAAAAGGTCAAAGACAAAGCTATTCGGTTTCTTGTGAGTATATACACTTCACTGCCGATGTGGGGGGGGGCGCCACCTAAAATCTTGCCTAGGGCGCCAGATTGGTTAGGGCCGGGCCTGTACACATGTATATATATATATACATACATATAAACATATACACATATACACATATAGACACATATACATAAATATATACACAATATATATATATGTATACATATATATATATATATATATATATATATATATATATATATATATATATATATATATATATATATATATATATATACATATGTATATATATATATATGTATATGTATATATGTATAATAATAATAATAATAATAACTGGGATTTATATAGCGCTTTTCTAAGTACCCAAAGTCGCTTTACATGTAGAACCCATCAATCATTCACACCTGGTGGTGGTAAGCTACTTTCATAGCCTCAGCTGCCCTGGGGTAGACTGACGGAAGCGTGGCTGCAATTTGCGCCAACGGCCCCTCCGACCACCACCGATCATTCATCATTCAATTCACCGGTGTGAGTGGCACCGGGGGCAAAGGGTGAAGTGTCCCGCCCAAGGACACAACGGAAGCGATTTTTTAGGATGGTAAGAGACGGGGAGCGAACCTGCAACCCTCAGGTTTCTGGCACGGTTGCTCTACCCTCTACGCCATGCCGCCCCCATATATATACAGGTAAAAGCCAGTAAATTAGAATATTTTGAAAAACTTGATTTATTTCAGTAATTGCATTCAAAAGGTGTAACTTGTACATTATATTTATTCATTGCACACAGACTGATGCATTCAAATGTTTATTTCATTTAATTTTGATGATTTGAAGTGGCAACAAATGAAAATCCAAAATTCCGTGTGTCACAAAATTAGAATATTACTTAAGGCTAATACAAAAAAGGGATTTTTAGAAATGTTGGCCAACTGAAAAGTATGAAAATGAAAAATATGAGCATGTACAATACTCAATACTTGGTTGGAGCTCCTTTTGCCTCAATTACTGCGTTAATGCGGCGTGGCATGGAGTCGATGAGTTTCTGGCACTGCTCAGGTGTTATGAGAGCCCAGGTTGCTCTGATAGTGGCCTTCAACTCTTCTGCGTTTTTGGGTCTGGCATTCTGCATCTTCCTTTTCACAATACCCCACAGATTTTCTATGGGGCTAAGGTCAGGGGAGTTGGCGGGCCAATTTAGAACAGAAATACCATGGTCCGTAAACCAGGCACGGGTAGATTTTGCGCTGTGTGCAGGCGCCAAGTCCTGTTGGAACTTGAAATCTCCATCTCCATAGAGCAGGTCAGCAGCAGGAAGCATGAAGTGCTCTAAAACTTGCTGGTAGACGGCTGCGTTGACCCTGGATCTCAGGAAACAGAGTGGACCGACACCAGCAGATGACATGGCACCCCAAACCATCACTGATGGTGGAAACTTTACACTAGACTTCAGGCAACGTGGATCCTGTGCCTCTCCTGTCTTCCTCCAGACTCTGGGACCTCGATTTCCAAAGGAAATGCAAAATTTGCATGGTTGGGTGATGGTTTGGGGTGCCATGTCATCTGCTGGTGTCGGTACAGTTGGTACAAAATGCGGCTGCTAGACTTTTGACAAGAACAAGAAAGTTTGATCATATTACGCCTATACTGGCTCACCTGCACTGGCTTCCTGTGCACTTAAGATGTGACTTTAAGGTTTTACTACTTACGTATAAAATACTACACGGTCTAGCTCCGTCCTATCTTGTCGATTGCATTGTACCATATGTCCCGGCAAGAAATCTGCGTTCAAAGAACTCCGGCTTATTAGTGATTCCCAGAGCCCAAAAAAAGTCTGCGGGCTATAAAGCGTTTTCTAGACGAGACGTAACGAACGCATGAATAATGATCTCAGCGTCGCTAGTGGATAAAATAGAACGAATTTTAGCGATATTACGGAGATGAAAGAAGGCCGTTTTAGTAACACTCTTAATGTGTGATTCAAACGAGAGAGTTGGGTCGAAGATAATACCCAGATTCTTTACTGATTCGCCTTGTGTAATTGTTTGGTTGTCAAATGTTAAGGTGGTATTATTAAATAAATGTCGGTGTTTAGCAGGACCGATAATCAGCATTTCCGTTTTCTTGGCGTTGAGTTGCAAGAAGTTAGCGGACATCCATTGTTTAATTTCATTAAGACACGCCTCCAGCTGACTACAATCCGGCGTGTTGGTCAGCTTTAGGGGCATGTAGAGTTGGGTGTCATCAGCATAACAATGAAAGCTAACACCGTATTTGCGTATGATGTCGCCTAGCGGCAGCATGTAAATACTAAAGAGTGCAGGGCCAAGAACCGAACCCTGAGGAACTCCGCACGTTACCTTAACATAGTCCGAGGTCACATTATTATGGGAGACGCATTGCATCCATAAGATAAGAGTTAAACCACGACAAAGCTAAGTCTGACATACCAATACGTGTTTTGATACGCTCTAATAAAATATTATGATCGACGGTATCGAAAGCAGCGCTAAGATCAAGAAGCAGCAACATAGATGACGCATCAGAATCCATCGTTAGCAGTAGATCATTAGTCATTTTTGCGAGGGCTGTCTCCGTAGAGTGATTTGCCCTGAAACCGGATTGAAAAGGTTCACAGAGATTGTTAGACACTAAGTGTTCATTTAGCTGCTGTGCGACAATTTGTTCGAGGATTTTCGAAATAAAGGGAAGGTGGGACACCGGTCGGTAGTTTACCATGAGGTCAGGATCAAGGATAGGTCTTTTGAGCAGAGGATGAATAACCGCTTTCTTGAATGCTAGGGGAACAGTGCCAGAGGAAAGTGATAAGTTTATAATATTTAGCACTGATGGACCTAATAATACAAAAAGCTCCTTGATAAGTTTCCCAGGAAGTGGGTCAAGTAAACATGTTGTTTGTTTTATCCCACTTACACGCTGTAATAGTTCCTCTAATGTTATTTCATCAAAAAGAGAGAGACTATTTTGTATTGCAGTATCCGTCGTAGATACAGTTGTATCTGTGTTCATAGAACCCAGTTGTAGCTGGGATGCGTTGTCTTTAATCTCCTTTCTAATGAGTTCAATTTTCTTATTAAAGAAATTCATAAAGTCATCTGCCGAGTGGGTGGAGCTATTGGGAGGAGTCCCTTGTTGGGTTAGCGATGCTACTGTACTAAACAAAAATTTAGGGTCGTTTTTGTTGAGGCGGATGAGATTTGAGTAATATTTAGCTTCAGCTAAGGTAAGCATGCGTTTATACGATATTAAACTATCACTCCATGCTTGATGGAAAACCTCAAGCTTGGTCGCGCGCCATTTGCGTTCCAACTTTCTACATGATAATTTATGAGCTCTGGTTTCCTCTGTAAACCATGGGGTGCGCCTTTTAGGGGCCCTTTTTTGTTTTAGCGGTGCTATACTATCAATGGTTTTGCGCAGGGCATTGTCAAAGTTGTTAGTGAGGTTATCAATAGAGCCGACATAATTTGGGAATGGTGCCATTACCGAAGGCAGTAGGTCAGCAAGAGTCATCGTTGTGGCGGCATTAATGTTGCGGCTGCTATAGCAGTTATTATTATTATTAGTTTGTTGACAATGAGTCAGAACTTCGAATTTTATAAGGTAATGATCGGACATTACTTTAGTATACGGGAGTACCATAACTTTGGAGGTGGTGACACCCCTGACCAGCACTAGATCTATCGTATTGCCGTTGCGATGCGTAGGTTCATTTATTATTTGTGTAAGACCACAGCTATCAATTATAGTCTGGAGCGCCACGCACTGAGGGTCCGATGGGGTATTCATATGGATATTAAAGTCCCCCATTATGATTATATTGTCTGCGTGCGTCACTAGATCAGCAACGAACTCTGAGAATTCATTAATAAAGTCCGAGTAGGGCCCTGGGGGGGCGGTAGATAACAGCCATATCGAGAGGCAGCGGTGCGACAGACCTCATAGTGAGCACCTCAAACGATTTGTATTTATTATTTAGGTTAGGGGTAAGGTTAAAGTTTTCATTGTATATTAGTGCGACCCCCCCACCTCTTTTAAGGGGACGGGCAATATGCGCATTCGTATAGTTAGGAGGAGATGCCTCATTTAGCGCAAAAAAATCGTCTGGTTTGAGCCAGGTTTCGCTAAGACCAATGACGTTAAGATTGTTGTCTCTAATGACCTCATTAACTAATAACGTTTTGGGAGACAATGATCTTATGTTTAAAAAGCCCATATTATAAGTATTGGGCTGTTTTGACGAGTTTTTGTTTAAATTATCCGTAGTAGAAATATTAATAATGTTGCGTTTATTATACATAGTGCACTTTAAATAGTTTCGACCATATCTAGGAATTGATACGACGGGAATTTTCAGATTGTTTGCTTGATGCTGCGATCGACTGAACGCATCATGATTTGCCACCTCAGTATAATGCATATCTACCCCGGACACATTCACAACAGAAAACACATTATGTGAGTTGTGTGTTATTCTAAGAAAATTGCTATGCGTACAGGAATTATCCAGCCTGGTGCTGGCTAGTTCTAGCTTAACTGACTCCTCACCCGGACTAGCAGGCTCTGTAATTGCCTGTGACCGGGCTTGCTCTAGTGTAGTTAGTCAAATGTGACTTAAACAGTAGTCTATATTCTTAGACAGGATGATGGCGCCTTCCTGGTTAGGGTGAAGGCCGTCCCTCATCAGCAAGCCTGGTTTGCCCCAGAAAGAGGGCCAATTATCAATAAACGTTAGTCCCTGTTGTCTACAGAAGCTAGCCAGCCACTCGTTAAGCGAGACTAATCTGCTATATCTCTCATCATTGCCTCTCGCAGGCAGGGGGCCAGAGACAATTACTCGATGCCTGGACATCTTTCTAGCGAGATCACAAGTCCTGGCTATGTTTCTCTTTGTAATCTCTGACTGTCTCATTCTAGTGTCATTGGAGCCAACGTGTACAACTATATTCGCATAACTAGTGGTGCGATTAGCCTGTCGTACGTGTTTACTAGGCCTGTTGCGAGTTAGCTCCCTAAGATTAGCTTCAATGTCAGGTGCTCGGGCCCCCGGGATGCACTTAATTGTGGCTGGTTTGCTAAGCTTTATGTTTCGGGTGATGGAGTCCCCTATGACTAAGGTGTGGTGCCCGGTAGACTGGGGTGTAGGACTAGCTAAAGAGCTAAATCTATTATGCGTCTCAACCGGTACACCCTAGCTTCCCTGGCCTGCTGACATCAACTCCAAAACTGGACAGATCAGCTTTCAGGAAAAGAGAGCGGATGAGGGTATGTCTACAGAATATATTAATTGATGAAAACTTTATTCATTACTTGCGGTTTTACGTAAATTATTATACATAAACTGTGTTTACCAATAATTTAGCTTAAAAACATTTATTTTTTTCAATCATTCGAGTACATTCAGGTAGTCTTGTGTAATGGAGTATTTTGTGTCTATTTAGGTATGGTTAACCTGAGTGCTAAAATCGTGGGAAAATATATGTTCTTAGCGCGCCTGAAATGGGCTGTCTGCACTATCAAAGTGCATTTTGTTGCCAAATGTATTTCATATGCTGTAAACCTAGTTCATAGTTGTTAGTTTCCTTTAATGCCAAACAAACACATACCAATCGTTGGTTAGAAGGCGATCGCCGAATTCATCCTCGCTTTCTCCCGTGTCGCTGGCTGTCGTGTCGTTTTCGTCGGTGTCGCTTGCATACGGTTCAAACCGATATGGCTCAATAGCTTCAGTTTCTTCTTCAATTTCGTTTTCGCTACCTGCCTCCACACTACAACCATCCGTTTCAATACATGCGTAATCTGTTGAATCGCTTAAGCCACTGAAATCCGAGTCTGAATCCGAGCTAATGTCGCTATAGCTTGCTGTTCTACCCGCCATGTTTGTTTGTATTGGCATCACTGTGTGGCGTCACAGGAAAATGGACGGGTGTATATAACGATGGTTAAAATCAGGCACTTTGAAGCTTTTTTTAGGGATATTGCGTGATGGGTAAAATTTTGAAAAAAACTTCGAAAAATAAAATAAGCCACTGGGAACTGATTTTTAATGGTTTTAACCCTTCTGAAATTGTGATAATGTTCCCCTTTAACACTGAAACGCCCACCGGAAGAGGTGCTTTAAGACATGGCTAGCTAGCTAGCGGCTAAAGTGTTTTAGCTACTTCTAAATCACTAATCCTCGCCTCCATGGCGACAAATAAAGTATGTTTCGTACAAGTATCATCCCTGCAGGACGAGGAATAGCTAAACATGCTTCACTACACACCGTAGCTCACCGGCGTCACAATGTAAACAAACGTCGGCACCCACTGTAATGATACCAAGTACAGGACCGTATCTAGTCGACACTACTATGACTACGTCGATATTTTTTGTCATCACAACATCTTCTTTCGTTTTTTTAAAATTTACATTATGTTTATAAACTCAAGAAAATATGTTCCTGGACACATGAGGACTTTGAATATGACCAATGTATGATCCTGTAACTACTTGGAATCTATTGGTATTGTCCTGGGCATGACGTTAAAGTGCATCCGGCAGTGGAGGCTCCTCTATGGGGTCTTGGGGCACTAGGAGGTTAACCCCTTTACTACTGTTACCCCAGGTGGTCCTTGGCAAAGGCCTAGTACCCGACTGCCCCCTAGCTAGGGATACGGTGAAGACCTCAACGGCGGCGCAGGCGGAAGATGGTAGATGTAAGAACTATCACAACGGCTGTGATGGCAGAAGAAGGCACCCCCACATCCATGAGGGCCCAGTTATGGGGAAATAAAAAACTAAGACCTCAACGGTGGAACAGGCGGAGGATGATTGCTAACCCTATGGAGCGTCACAATGGCTGGGATGGCGGATGAAGGCTGCAGCAGAAAAGGGTCCCCAGTCGTCTTGGACTCCATGCCACTGGACCCTGACTCGGATCTGTCAAGGATCGTGTGGTGACTGTCTGTGCACCAGTCTCCCCACGTTAAACAAAGTCACGCACAGGCATCCTCCATAAAGGGATACACCCCTACTAGGAGGACCGTCATACTCGCTTCGAGTGACCGCCGATGATGATAATGACTTGGTATCGGATTGATACCCAAATTTGTGGTATCAAACAACAGAAGAATAAGTGATTATTTTATTTTAACAGAAGTGTAGATAGAACATGTTAAAAGAGAAAGTAAGCAGATATTAACAGTAAATGAACAAGTAGATTAATAATTCATTTTCTACCACTTGTCCTTAATAATTTTGACAAAATAATGATAAATGACACAATATGTTACTGCATATGTCAGCATACTAAATTAGGAGTCTTTGTTTGCTTACTTACTATTAAATGACAAGTTGTCTTGTATGTTCACTATTTTATTTAAGGACAAACTTGCAATAAGAAACATATGTTCTGTAAGGTTTTTTGTTCAAATAAAACCAATAATGCAATTTTTTGTGGTCTCCTTTATTTAGAAAAGTATCAAAAGGTATGGAAATAATTTTGGTATGGGGACAACACTAGTCTGGACTGCTGTAATTTATCGTGTACCATTTTTTTCATAAATCGTGACAGTACAAATGATTATTCATCATTAATTATTAATGAATCGCATTTTGCAGCTGGCTTTGATTTAAAATCGCAGAAAAATAGCGTTTTAGACTGAAGACAAAACAAGCATCATCTCAATCAAAGAGAAAAAAAAGACTTCAGTAAATGTTTGTGATGTCAAAAAGCACAGAAGGGATTTTGCCGCACAATCTACGTCTCACTTGATGACAAGTGAGCGTCGCCCGCCCATTGCAGCTAGCTAGCTGTGATCTCTTCTTTGTTCCAAGATGAAGGCTACGGGTATGACTGCACACACATCACAGCATTTCGGCCATCAGGTGGGCTTTCAGGCTGCAGCTGCCATATTTATGTGGCGGGGGGGGGGGAGGGGGTTTAAACAGAAAAACACATTTGGAAAGAGGAAAGAAATGAGATGAAGATATGACAGTAGGTGAGAGAGCAGGACGAGGACCGAAAATACAAATACCGTATTTTCCGGACCATAGGGCGCACCGGATTGTAAGGTGCACTGCCGATGAGTGGGTCTAGTCAGGTATATTTTCATGCAAAAGGCGCACCGAATTATAGGGCGCATTACAGGGGTCATACTATTATTTGTTTTTTCTAAATGGAAAACACTTCCTTGTGGTCTACATAACAGGTAATGGTGGTACTTTGGTCAAAATGTGGCATGGATTATGTTTTACAGATCATCTTCGAGCCGCTTTCTGGCAGTCGCTTCAGGATGCGCCGTTTTGTGGGCGGTCTTATTTACGTGGCTCACATTCACTGGAAGAGCTTCTCACCCTATCTCTAAGGGAGAGCCCTGCCACCCGGCGGAGGAAACTCATTTTGTCCCCATGATCTTGTCCTTTCGGTCATAAACCAAAGCTCATGACCATAGGTGAGGATGGGAACGTAGATCGACCGGTAAATTGAGAGCTTTGCCTTCCGGCTCAGCTCCTTCTTCACCACAACGGATCGATACAGCGTCCGCATTACTGAAGACGCCGCACCGATCCGCCTGTCGAACTCACAATCCACTCTTCCCTCACACGTGAACAAGACTCCGAGGTACTCGAACTCCTCCACTTGGGGCAGGGTCTCCTACCCAACCCGGAGATGGCACTCCACCCTTTTCTGGGCAAGAACCATGGACTCGGACTTGGAGGTGCCGATTCTCATACCAGTCGCTTCACACTCGGCTGCGAACCGATCCAGTGAGAGCTGAAGATCCTGGCCAGATGAAGCCAGCAGGACCACATCATCTTCAAAAAGCAGAGACCTAATCCTGCAGCCAACAAACTGGATCCCTTCAACGCCCTGACTGCGCCTAGAAATTCTGTCCATACAAGTTATGAACAGAATCGGTGACAAAGGGCAGCCTTGGCGGAGTCCAACCCTCACTGGAAACATGTCTGACTTACTGCCGGCAATGCGGACCAAGCTCTGACACTGATCGTATAGGGAGCGGACCGCCACAATCAGACAGTCCGATACGCCATACTCTCTGAGCACTCCCCACAGGACTTCCCGAGGGACACGGTCGAATGCCTATACTCCATCCCATTTTAAATATGTTTTCATGACCGCTTATATATTTGCCTATCAACCTTTCAAATGACACCCAAATCTGCACTGATGCAGGTAAATAAACAGTAGCCTAAAGGGACTCTAGACCATTGCCTGAAACCCAGAAGTGCCTCTTGGTCATGTGATTGCAAGCCAGCAATTACAAAGTCCTGAGGAGTGTGGAGTGTGGAAGTAATAAGAGGGAAGATATTATCACTAGAACAAGGTTAGGACACATATATCTCAATAGTTCACTGTAATTAATAGGGAACAAAATTAAAGGGCTGTGGAAGGTGGTGGTAATGCAAACCACAAGGTTGCTTGCCAACTCCCATCAAAAGAAAGAGGAAGGCGGGTCTTGGCGTCTCTATTGTTCACACACAACAGCGCCAACATTTAAAACCCACTCAACGTTCTCGTGCTTGCTAGAAGAAGGTAACTATCCAATTGTGTTCACTGTTGATTCACTCTTTATCCTGTAGTTTCCTTATTAATGTGTTGTGTTTTAAGTCTGCTAGAAGTCTATCATTGTCCGGTATTTGTTGCAGAGCTGTGTAACATTTATTTGCCTCTTCTCTTGGCTAGTTCACACTTGAAGAAGACACTCTAACGTTAGTCTCATCTCTGTGTGTGGGAGTTACAGACTTGTAAATATGTATATGTAGGCCCTCCTAAAGCAATGATTCTCAAAATTCTAAATTTCAAGGTCTGTCTTTAACTCTTAAAGTGTACAAATGGAACAAAATGGACCCAACAGTGTCACAGTTACAGATCTTGTAAGGGTCAATTTAAACCGCTTCAAAGAAACTCACAGAGTCCCTGGAATCCACTTTGAGAACCACTCTAAAACAGTATTTAATCAAACAGTGGCCACAGTGCAGAGCGAGCCGCTGAAGGTAAGGACATCAGTCCTAAGGTATAAATCAATGTTAAAAGGGCCATTATTTTTCAAACGCATCATGACACTAAAGGAACTTTATATAGGAATTTTCTGGCTGGCTGAAATATTGTGTAAACACTTTTACAACATATTCCGGTTGAGTCTTCAATTACAGAATGTTTTGCAGGCTGAATATTACATTTTATTAATAAATATCGAATGTCAAGACATTGTCATGCAGAGAGATGAGTACCATTGACTTGTACAACATGTAATGCACAGAACATCAGAAGCATTTATTCAGGTAGAAATATCAAATATTACATTTCCAAACATCTTTGACTATCAAAGTGTGAACATACCAATCCACATTAAGACACGCTGTATTATTAATGCAGGAAACTGGGATCTAAACATGTAAGTGTAGCTCCTCCTCTGAATGCAAGTGCTCCTGCAGCAAGAATACAAATTATGTGTTTCTACAAAACGCAAAATCTGGCAAGACACCAACACGCTGCCGGAATTATTATTTTTTTGATATTGTCATTAAAAACGTAGTTATATTTGTGGTGAGCTATTTAAAAAAGAATAATATATAAAACACATTTCATCAAAGCAAATTAATTGTCCAGCCATGGTATTAAGACTTGAAAATAATCTGTCTAGGGAACACTTATTAATGATGAAAAATTATATCTATCTGTGATTAATTATAATTAATTTTGAGTTAACTATAAACAATGCAATTAATCCCGATAAGATAATATATATATATATATATATATATATATATATATATATATATATATATATATATATATATATATATATATATATATTAATTATTACTATTTCTATTTATTTTTGGGGGCGTTGGGGACTGGTATCGCCTTTGGAGCCTGCTTGCTCCACAGGAGTGGTTCCCGTGGCCCCGTGTCGGCGGCCCTTCTGTGGCCGACTTGAGTGGGGCTGGCCCTGCTGTGCTCTCATGGAGGGGGAGTTGGGCTCGTGGGGGCCCAGGTTGCTTGTGGGGTGGGGTCGTCTTCCCGACTGGCTGCGGGGCATCTCTGGGCCCCTCGGGGCGGGTCGTACCGTCTTTCTGACTGCGTGCTTGGGGGATGGTTATCTCCTACTTCTCCCGAGTCTTGTCCTCTGCCGGGTGCGTTTGTCTACAGCCTGCGCGCTGTCCTGCCCGGCGGCACGGTGGGCCCGGTTCTGGGGGTACTAGAAGACAAATATATTGTGCACACAAACACACGTACATACATATGCACAAACACTGTACATACATACATACATACATACTGTACATAGTACCAGTGACGTGCGGAGCCTCACCTGCCATCATGGAAAGAAAAAAAATGTAAAAAGAAAAAAAAAAAATTAAATTGTTATATGTATCCAGTGATTATACTATAAAGTTATTTTCCATTTAACTTCACCAGTAAAAAGAAAAAAAAATAATTAAATTGTTATATGTATCCAGTGATTATACTATAACGTTATTTTCCATTTAACTTCACCAGTTTTAGATTATTTGTATTCAAAATCGCTGAATTTTCACATTTGCCGTTCAAATACTGAGAAGAGACGGTGCGGTGAACAGCAGCCAGTTGAGGCACGTCACTCAGTGCCTCAACATGGATTGCGGACTCGGCTAACTGCTGGCCTGCTGTGCAGTGAGACCGTATTGCTATATGAATTATATTATACATTTCCATAGTTTAGTTAGCTGAGGTATATAATGTACAGTGTATTTTGTCAACAACTGTATGTGTGTAAAGTATTTCTTGTGCTGAGCGATCATAAAACTGCTGCGAAGACGCACTGGCTGAGGCTCGCGTAACCCCGCCTCCTGGTGCTGGTTAAGGCACCTTCGCCGCAGACTGCACCCCCGACGAGAGCTCCACACCAACCAAAGCCTACACCCAAACCCTCCACGTGCAAGACCGAATCCACCCAAAAAAAGTCACTTAACAAGAAGCCAAAAAGTGCAAAAACAACATTGCTCGCGCCGGAGGAGCCGTGAACGACTGCAAGGACACAACATTAGGTACACTTGCAGACTGCAGCACGGATTTCATATTTCATTCATTCACAACTCCTCCAACACGAACACCACTGTTCCCGCACTTATAAGTAAAGGTAAGACCATAATAACGTTTTTTTATTAAATGTGCTTTTTTGTGTGCTACAGTTTGTATGTGTAAAGTTAAAGTTAAGTTAAAGCAGGGGCGTCACTAGCTTTTAAGGACAGGTGGAGCTTTGCCCCCAGGAGATGCACAGGATGCGAGCGAATGTTACGCACGAGCACAAAACTTCACAAACGGCTAACAAAGACTTAGAAATGATTCATTTTTGTTATTATTATTTTTTTTAAATGCACGGGACGAAATGAAATGCTCCCCGGGACGATGGCTTTTAACCATATATTTTCTTTTTCTTTTTATGTATTTATTCATTTTACATTTTATATTAAATGTCTTGGTTTTTCCTCCCTCTGAAAATCCTATTAAATGTTTAACAAGCCATCCTATATAATAAAACAGCTATTAATGTAACAATACAATAAAACAAATATATTCAATGATGTTTTTTTCATTATTTTAACAATAGGTTTATGTATATTACTTTATATAGATTCTACAAGAAACACAACACTTAAAAAATAAATGATTTACAATTGCACACACAAGGTTTTGTGCAGCTTCACTCATTGTAAAGGAAGATAATGTGCTTCGTACACCTGCAGGACCGCAAGCAAGGTCGCAGAGAAAATGCGGGCTGGAATTTGAGTGATGTGGGCATTTTCTATATGAACAAGTGGAATGGATTGGATACCGACGCACAAAAGGGGCTCTCTACCTTACGCTATGAAGTGAGGGGAAACTGAGTGAATAATAACAGGTTATATGATTATTTATTTAAACTCATATTTGGGCCACTTTATAATGAATATGTCGGCATTTATTTGTAAAGAAAACCCCAAAAAAACACCAAATTATTTAGGGGGGCTTAAGAATATTTTAGGGGGGCTTGAGCCCCCCTAAAATAGGCCTAACAACGCCAATGAGTTAAAGTACCAATGATTGTCACACACACTAGGTGTGGTGAAATTTGTCCTCTGCATTTGACCCATCCCCTTGATCACCCCCTGGGATGTGAGGGGAGCAGTGGGCAGCAGCGGCGCCGCGCCCGGGAATAATTGTTGGTGATTTAAGCCCCAATTCCAACCCTTGATGCTGAGTGCCAAGCAGGGAAGAATGCTGGCATGAGCTTTTAAACATAACCCGTTAACTGCTGCCAATAAAATGGTGAATAAGATACTCTTTAGGGTTCATATGTTTGTAAATCTGACTGTGATGAAGTCAGTGCCTCACCAGCCATCAACCTCACTGCACGTCACTGGTACATACACATGCACATATACTCATATTGTTCAGCATACATACGTACATTCAATCATACAAACATTTGCGAACACCTAGGTACATAGGCACATACATAGGTACATCCGCTTGCATATACTGTACATACACAAAGAGTACATACATCCACAAGCACATTCCCTGTACAAACATACATATACACATACTGTACATATACAAGCACATATGCATACATACACTCATGCACATAATCACATTTCATCAAACATATATTGACGTTGTCCCCCTGGGGGAAACTGGGTAAAACACAGCACACTGATTAATCTT
Source organism: Nerophis lumbriciformis (assembly GCF_033978685.3). Lineage (NCBI taxonomy): Eukaryota > Metazoa > Chordata > Actinopteri > Syngnathiformes > Syngnathidae > Nerophis > Nerophis lumbriciformis. Next base: position 11,552,815 of record NC_084575.2, read on the forward strand.
AACCTATTTTTACCATAACAATCTGTAAGATTAATATAGTCCGTTCCTCTTCTTTCCCCTTCAATTATTTGCTTTACTTTGTAATTCAAGTAGTCATTACTTTTTCGTATTGTTGCATTTGAAAAAAGTGTATTGTTCATAACAGAGGTCATTATTATTATTATTATTAATTATCAATAGTGTTATTTCTATCGGTCTTATATTGTTCCAACTGTAGTGCAATAATGTTCATTGTCATTTCTGTGTTATTATTGTCTACTTCAGTAACTGTTTTTTTGCTATAATTTTTGGGATCATATTTGTACGTTGATTGATTGAGACTTTTATTAGTAGGTTGCACAGTGAAGTACATATTCCATACAATTGACCACTAAATGGTAACACCCGAATAAGTTTTTTAACTTGTTTAAGTCGGGGTCCACTTAAATTGATTCATGATACAGATATATACTATCATATATACTATCATCATAATACAGTCATCACACAAGATAATCATCAGGGTATATACATTGAATTATTTACAATTCGGGGTGTGGAGGGAAGGGTTGGGTTTGGTTGTTATCATCAGTCATCAACAATTGAGAACAGAGAAATGGATATTGAAACAGTGTAGGTCTGACTTGGTAGGATATGTACAGCAAGTAGTGGACATAGAGAGAGAGAGAGAGAGAGAGTGAGAGATCAGAAGACATAAGAAAAGTATCTACATTTGATTGTTTACATTTGATTATTAACAATCCGGGGAGGGTGTTAGTTTAGGGTTGAAGTTACCTGGAGGTGTACTTTTATTGCGGTTTTGAAGGAGGATAGAGATGCCCTTTCTTTTATACCTGTTGGGAGCGCAATCCACATTGATGTGGCATAGAAAGAGAATGAGTTAAGACCTTTGTTAGATCGGAATCTGGGTTTAACGTGGTCAGTGGAGCTACCCCTGGTGTTGTGGTTATGGCGGTCATTTACGTTAAGGAAGTAGTTTGACATGTACTTCGGTATCAGGGAGGTGTTGCGGATTTTATAGACTAGGCTCAGTGCAAGTTGTTTTACTCTGTCCTCCACCCTGAGCCAGCCCACTTTGGAGAAGTGGGTAGGAGTGAGGTGTGATCTGGGGTGGAGGTCTAGAAGTAATCTGACTAGCTTGTTCTAGGATGTTTGGAGTTTAGATTTGAGGGTTTTGGAGGTGCTAGGGTACCAGGAGGTGCATGCGTAATCGAAAAAGGGTTGAACGAGAGTTCTCGCTAGAATCCTCATGGTGCTTTTGTTGACCAGAGAAGAGATTCTATAGAGAAATCTCGTTCGTTGTAATGTATTTGATTATGTTGTTCTGTTGCTTTTTGCTGTTGTTGTCTCTATGTATTCTTCCCTGCAATTTCCCCCTGTCTTCTTTGTTTTCTTCTTTCAATCCCCTCCTACTCCGGTCCGGCTGCGCCAAACATTAAATAAATCCATTTAATAAAGTCAAATACAAATAAGGCAAAAAGAGAAGTATCCCTTATGTAAAGCAATTCTGCACAGCAAATATGGGCATCAACATCAACAGTATGTTTTTCCTGAGCGGCTGGACAGAATAGGTTAAAAAACAAATACAGCAAGAAAAAAAGCGCAAAGACAATTAAGTTCCATTTCATTCCTGTCAGAGCAGAGAGGAGATGAACACCCACTCTGTGCAAAGCCACTGCTCTTTCTGCCTTAATTGCTTTACAGTGTAAGATCAATATAAAATCTTCATCACTGTCACACTTTAATAAAAACAAACCTCTCATTCATGTTAATGAGCCAATAGATTTGGTTTGCTCGTGAATATCACAACCCTTAAGTCTTTTGATCAAATTTGATATTCTAACACAGTGGTTCTCAAACTTTTTTCCCACCAAATACCACCTCAGAAAAAATGTGATCCTCCAAATACCAACATAATGACCAACATTAAAAAACAGTAGCGTGGTTGGCGTAAAAATTAATTAGGAACAAGGCAGATGTTTTATTCAACAAGTATATTTAATATTTTTGGACACTGTAACATTACACACAATTTGAACAGTAACGCTGTGTTTGAATATGTAATTAAAAGGGAACTGCACATTTTTTGGAATTTTGCCTATCGTTCACAATCATTATGAAAGACATGACGACAGATGTTTTTTTTGTTTTTTTTTAATGCATTCTAAATAATAAAAAAACGTAAATAAAAGTCAACTTATAGCGCAGCCAATGGGAGCGCCTCAATTTCTCCCATAAAATCCAATAAATAAACATTCAAAAACCAATAACAAAACTCATTCTACATTTTGTGACTTGAATATAAACCAAGTATCAGTGATATTGTTATTATAAGCGATAACACAGACAAACTATTTATAGGGGCGACATGATCACTACATTGTGTCCCTATGTTTACATCATCGAGTGGTCTGCTGTTTCCTTGCTTCCTTGCTCTCTGTAAGTTTATTGTAGATCATAAATCATGCATCTCACCCGGATAGAAGAAGTCTGAGTAGGTATTCCGACAAGTTGGTACACTTTGACAGCCATTTTGGACCAGAAAATGGCCAAAACGACACGAAAAGACAATTGGTCCCCTCTACCCACCCCGTTTTTTTCCAGAGAATTAGGAGATATTCTTCACCTAAATAGGAATATGTGAACATCCCAGCAGTCTGCATCATGACAGCAGACGTTGTACAGTAAGTGATGTTTTATTATGTTTGTTGGCTCTCATAAAGTCTACCGTGATCAGAAATCAGTGATGTTGTCGATGGAAAAAGTGAACATTGTGATGCGTTTGTGAAACTAATATGCCGCCGTGTGCTTAAAATGATCAAAATACGTAAATATTAAATGTTATTATAAACGTGCCTGTTACTACATTACATATATGCTTACATCATGTGTGGTAAAATCTTAATGGAGATGTTTGAATGTTTTGTTAAGGGCGTTGTAGGCGGGATTGCGCGGCTCACATAGACTCCATTGTAAGCATATGTTTGATCGCATTTATTTATTATTTAGGATGCAAAACCGAAAACATAAATAACATCCATCGTCATGTCTTTCATAATGATTGTGAATGGTTGACAAAATTCCCCAAAAAGTGCAGTTCCCCTTCCCGTACCACTAGATAGAGTATGTGTACCACAAGTGGTACACGTACCACAATTTGAGAATCACTGCTCAAGCATTTAACAATGTAGAACAGAAAAATTCAACTCAACTAAGAATAAAAAAAAAAAAAGAATTTACAGTTCTAATCATAATTTGCTATGATCCCTAACAAAAGTCATGTCACTTTTCCATTTTGTAGAAACAACAGCCTGTAACCCGACTTTCAATTAACCCGTTGTTTTTAGAAATGTCTCATATGAAAGATAGAACCCTCCCAAATTATATTTAATATAATGAAATTAAATTTGCTTCACTGAAGAAAAAAATAATAATTTAATGAACACAGAAAGGTCAGATTTTGGCAAGAATAAGTAGTGGCGCTGTGAGATCCATATCTTGTCAGACTTTCACAAGCCTGAACGACTGCATCCATGTGGTTCGACAATGATTCATACAATTAATTGATGAGGTTAGCAGGAATAGCAAAGAAGAGTTCATCAAGATTCTGTAGTTTCGTCTTTCTACCCCAGACATGCTCAATGATCTTCATGTTTGGCCAGTCATGGAGCACCTTGATCTTCTTCGCCTCAAGGAACTTTGATCTAGAGATGGAAGTATGCGATGGAGTTCCATCCTACTGCAAAATGTGACCCCTTTTATGGTTGGGAATGTAAAAGGTAAATAATATTTCTTGATATTTTAGACTATTGATATTGCCTTCCACCCTGCTAATCTCTCGCATACCCCCATACTGAATGTAACCCCAGACCATGGTAATTCCGTCCAACAAACTTAGCTGTTTTCTGTGTGAATCTCAGATCCATGTGGGCTCCAGTATTTGCAGTATTTGATGTGATGTATTTCAACCCAAGATTCAAATCCTCCTTCTGCCACTTTTCTAGCATCCATTCTTTTAGCAGGCTGTGGGCCTTGGCCGGGGGGTCGGCAACCCAAAACGTTGAAAGAGCCATATTGGACCAAAAATACAAAATACAAATCTGTCTGGAGCCGCAAAAAATTAAAAGCCGTATATACGTCTTATAATGAAGGCAACATATGACATAAGTGTCTATATTAGCTATAATAGCCTACTATCAAAATTACTATGTGCCTCAGGCTGAAGCAAATCTTTGTAGACAGAACTGTTGAAATTTAATAGTCATTCTTCACACTTTTACAACATTAGAAACTATTAGTAAATCAGAGGCTAATCAGAACGTGAGATAACTCCTGGAAATTACTGGCTTTTAATGGCCAAAGGTGTGTCCAACTTGTGTCCAAGTTAAAGGAAACGGCAGGCTGTCTTCTTTTAATAGATTTATTACAATCTTTGGCAAGCTTGGTAATGTTTGCTGTGGTCTGGAACAACGTGGCACACAAACAACTATCATAAATGCAGCCAATATTACATACATGCAAAACTAAATTACATACAAAGAGGATAAAAGTAAAGGAAATTAAATGAGTTCAAATATACCTACAAACGAGGCATAATGATGCAATATTTACATACGGCTAACCTAAATAGCATATTAGCGTTGATTAGCTTGCAGTCATGCACTGACCAAATATGCCTAATCAGCACTCCAACAAGTCAATGACATCAACAAAGCGTACCTTTGTGCATTCACGCACAGCATAAAACTTTTGGTGGACAAAATGAGACAAAGAAGGAGTGGAAGATTTTACATGTAAGCAAACTGTTTGCTGTCACAGTCCACACTATGGTGAGTTCAAGAACCACCGAAATTAGTAGGACAAAACGATGTTCACCAAATACTCTCATCAGTGAAGCATACACACAAACATATTAAACAGTGGGCTTTCTCACAATTGGGAAGGTTTGTGTCATGTTTGTCCTCAAACAGAAAACATACTAAAACAAAAACATTATTTTCAATCCTTTTTAAAAATGCTCCTGGGAGCCACTAGGGCGGCACTTAAGAGCATTTTATCATTGTTTCTTTTGTTAACATCAGAGTTTGTTCTTCAAAAAGATCATCCCTAGAAGCACACAGCTTATGGACAGGGAACCACAGTTAAAATATACATCATCATACAAAATACAAAACATTTCGAAATCTACCCACCAAATACCCATTTACACTTTCATTCATCTTTAAATCCACCAAATCAGTCTCAATATCCTATTATTCAAATTTGATTAAAAGGTTGCATCTTGAAGATCTGCGACCCCCTTGCTGACCCACAGCCTTGGCAAATGCCAAACATTTTTTTACTTGCCTTTTGATTAGTGTTGGTTTCTGGGCACTAATTCGACCATGGGGGTCATCTTAAGACATAATTCTACAAAGTGTTCTAGTTGACCGGGTACTTCAGGGAAACAGGCCTGGTTGAGCTCTGCTGCAGTGGAAAAGGGGCTGGCCTTGGATATTCGAGCCAACAAACGGTCCTTCCGAACAGTTGTCTTGCAAGGTCTGCCGGACCTGGACTTGTCCAAAACATCTACAGTCTCTTCAAACCTTTTTATCATATTTTTTACTTGACGCTGAGACACATTGAAGGTGTCAGCCACCTCAGAAGTGGATCTGGTCTTCAGCCTTTTGATAATCAATGCTTTGTCTCAGGGTGGATCTTAGGGTTTCATCAGAGCTGGGGAGAAGTCAACACCGACTGCCCGGAACACCTCCTCTGGCCTGTTGGCAACAGCACGCGACTGGGAGCTGTCAGTTGATCTGGGCAAGCAGTTGAAGTTCCTCGACGTGGTTGCCAAAACAACACTAAGGCCAGATATTGTGCTTACCTCAATGACCTCCAAGCAGGTAATTCTCTTGGAGCTCATAGTGCCTTGCGAGGACCGTATGGAGGAGGCCAATGAGAGGAAGAGCGCAAAGTACTCTCATCTTTTGGAGGAGTGTCGGAGCAATGGGTGGCGAGCGATATGCCAACCCATTGAAGTGGGAATGTCGAGGGTTTGTGGGCAAATCCCTCTGCGGGGCCTACAGAATGCTTGGCATCACAGGGGCCAGCCAGCGAAGGGCCATCAAGTTAGCCACTGATTGATTGATTGATTGATTGATTGAAACTTTTATTAGTAGATTATACAGTACAGTACATATTCCGTACAATTGACCACTAAATGGTAGCACCCGAATAAATTTTTGAACTTGTTTAAGTCGGGGTCCACGTAAATCAATTCATGGTAAATGCAGCAGAAGTAGCATCAAGGTGGCTGTGAATCAGGAGGGGAGAGGTGTGGCATGTAGGGCAGAAGCGCTACCTGGACACAGGCTGGGGCCCGATCAACCCTGGCTGGGTCGCCTAAGGGAGGGGGTCTGATTGTTGAAAGACCCGAAACCCACTGTGATCCTATCACTGATTATGTGTCCAGTTGCACCACTGGTGTATCTAAAAAGCATGTTGTCAGAGGTCAAGTTACAGTTGATGTGAAAGTCTGGTGTGTTAGGGTTCTTTTTATACACACCCACTAATTGACTGATCAATTAGTGATCACAGGTGAGGCTGTAATTTAGGATTGGGTGCGTCATATGACAAGGCGACAAGACTTTTTGTCCTTGCAAAAACTGACTCAGTGGGCTTTACCAAGCTGTGATTGTTAGAATGCTTTTCAGCAGTTTCGTTTAGCACCAAAACAGTTGAAAAAGAAACAACAAAGAAGAACAAAAAAGCTGTTGGGATTGAAATGAGCCATTTCTTGTAAAAATATATATATACATATTTGAAGGGCACTTAAGGTCAACTTGTACCCAGGGGACAATAATTTTGTCAGGGACTGTATGTTATTTGTCTCTCCAACAGCGTCCTTTGTAATCAATTATGCAAATGAGGCATTGGTGTCATCGATCAACTTCTAGCATCTTTTATAACAGCCTATAGCTACTTTCCTTACTGAGGAGTCGACAACACTGGAAGATGAAGAGAGATCAGAAGAGACTAAAGACAGTGAAGATGGAGATGGAGAAGACATACAATTTGAGAACACAGATGCAGAGGATGAGACAGAAGAGCCAGCAGAGAAAACAGTGGAGATGATTTTCATTTCGACCCCAAAAGGGACAAGCGGTAGAAAATGGATGGATGGATGGAATTTCTGGTTAATTAAAACTAGCATTAGGAGGCCATGGTGCAGGGAGAGCTGTGGACATCAGTTTTAAGGTATAAGTCGACATTAAAATAGGCCAAATCGGTGTTTCAAATGCATCATGAGAGTAAAGTCTCATTCTTGTCTTTTTCTGAAATTTGGCAGCCTGAGCATAGATATGTGAGCGACATGCTAACATGCTAGTGGGGTTGTCTGTGAAGTGTTGGGTATACAGTATACACGAGACGGGCTCATCAAGTTAGGGGATGGTACTGTGTCATCTCCAAGAGGAAGGAGTTTTTCCTTAATGATGTCATAAACAAGTTCAAAAGTGACCATTTGGACACTTCTTGTGGAGGAGATGAAAGATTTTTAGCACAAAACACATTTAACTGTTAGAATATCATTAAAAAGTCACTTTGCAGAATAAAATACTTCTAAGGTCATCAAGCATTATTTTATAATTTATTGCAACATAAAATGACTAACAATACTATTGTTATGGTTCAAACACCTGCCGCCTCTCACTCTGCTGTGTGCTCCGCGGGCGTTTGCACTGCAGTCACTCTGCAATCAACACACCCGACGCTGATGAGTCTCCTGCCTTCATAAGCCAGCGTGTCCTGCGTTCCAGTATCAGAACATAGCTACTTGTACCTGTACAGTAAGCCTTACACGTCTCTCACTTTATTGCTCATGTGCTTCTTTGCTCTTTGTGTTTCCCCTCCGTTGTGCTCATTGTGTCTTGTCCTGTATCGTCATCCAGCAGCCCTTCGTCATCCCCTGGTTTCGAGATGTGTGTCTCGTCTCCCTGGATCCCCTATGGAGTCTCTGCTGCCTCCTTGGATCTCGACCTCATGCCCGCCCTCGGACCACGACGCCTCAGTGAAACGCTTATATCAGGTCATCTTGAGTTTTCATTCTGGATCATTTTAGTTTTCCAACTTTGTAAGAACACTTTTCTGTTCACAAGTTCATGAAGGCATATGACTGGACAAATAAGGTGTGAAAGAACCTGACCTCAAGCCCATCAAACACATTTTGGAATGAAGTAAAACTTCTCTCAGGTCCAACATCAAGGACCTCATTTTTGTGGAAACAAAAGTCTAAATGTCCCAATACTTTTGTCCATGTACTGTAGCTTATCATTATTATAATTATTACTATATAAATATTATTGAAGAAACAAAATGAATCTGAGTGGTCAAACAAATTGCAGAACATTGAAAAACGCATTCGCAAGATCACACACACACGCACACACACCAAACACATGTTTATACATATATATATATATATATATATATATATAAATATATATATATATATATATATATATATATATATATATGTCTTAAAAATAGTGTTCGATACCGTGGTAGAGCGCAATATATGTATGTGATTTTTTTCCCACACATACATATATATATATATATATATACATATATATATATATATATATATATATATATATATATATATATACACACACACACACACACAAAAATATACATATATTTACATAAACATATACACACACACATATATACACTGTATACATATATATATATACGTATATGTACACTTTATATAGATATAGAGATATATAAATATACGTATATATACATATATACACATATATTTATATATATACATATATTTATATGTATATAATATATTTATACCTATATATGTGTGTATATATATATATATATATATAAACATATATATGTATATATATGTATATATACGTATATATATATACATATATATACGTATATATATATACATATATATACGTATATATATACATACATATATATACGTATATATATATATACATATATATATATATACAGTATATACATACATATATATATACATATATGCATACATATATATACATACATGCATACATACATATATATATACATATATACATACAAACATACATATATACATACATACATACATATATACATACATATATATACATACAAACATACATATATACATACAAACATACATATATACATACATACATACATACATATATATATATATATATATATATATACATGTATATATATATATATATATATATATATATATATATATATATATATATATATATATATATATATATATATATATATATATATATAATATTGATGATGATGGCTGAAGGCACAAGTAACTGATAGTTAACTTTTATAATTTCTTGGTGGAAAATATGCAATCTGTTATTCAAACCATGTTTTTTTATGTTCTACAATTAAATGTTACCTTTCTAAGTGGCAGTCACTTATAGCAATATGTTATTACTTTATTACTGCCAGGGAAAAATATACTTTTTTTATTTCATTTTGTAAATCAACAAGTTATGTGACCTTCACTTGTTTCGGTATTGTTGCCAACGGCAAAGCAAACTCATTGGCTAAGTTCTATTGGCTTCATTTATACATGTTGTGTTGGACAGATTGTTTTTATTTTTTTATTTTATGAAATCATATTCAGAATGTTTGAGTTGCTTGTTGTGTATCAATTAGATAATATAAAAAAAGAAATATAAATATAAATATATTCCAGGATTTTTTTTCAGCTCAGTGGCAATAATTTTACTGTAAAAATAACAGTGGTACAGGTTTTTTCATTAACATTGAAGAGCAAAAACCACTGTAAGTTTTACAAAGGTACAATTCTAGCAGTTGAGCTTCCACTTTTTACTCTACAGATTTTTGATTCACTGTATGATTGAAGGTCATGAAAGAGTAAAAGTTCCCCTGAGAGTTGAAGAAACTTGCAGAGACAATTGTGGTAAAAAAAAAACATTTTAATTTCCATCACTCCTCGCCGCCAACAAGCCCATACAAGTTAGCGTTGTGTTTTGGAAGCTGCTCTAATCTTTCGTCTTCTCGCTCAGTTTGTTCCCAGTTCAGTCCCCTAAACGAGCGTCCCCGTGAGGCTCCTGCTCCTCCAGGACTTCTGTCCTCACGATCCTGGACGGACTCTGAGCGGACGGAGGACAATGACGTCTCTCTGCTGTCTGACAGGAGAACACCTGAGCTGCACTCGCTGTTGGAGTCCGCACCTGCAGAGAGGCCATCCCACACAGGAGGAGGGACAGATGGTGGCATAACTTCATAAACAAACGGCGGAACGAGGAAAGACAGGCTGCACAAACAATCCACCAGACGAAATATGCCAGCTCCTCTTTCAAAGTAATCCATTTGTTATTTGGAAACATCCCCACGAGATGAAGTTCATTAAATGTCAGTAACAAACTTTGGACCTAATTTTGCTCAAAAAAGACATAATACAAATCTTTTCTCTGAATTAAACCAAGTTGAGACTTTGATTGTTACAGTAAATAAACTCCATTTATATCCTATTCTATTTCAAATATCGTCATTGTGGTAATCATTGGGCTAAATCTGCCTCTTTGTCGCTGCTTTTTCAGATTTGTGTCACGTGACTAAAAAATCTGACACCTCATTGGCTGGTTCTGAGACACCATCGATTGCTTAGAGCAGGGGAGTCAAACTCAAATACAGAGTGGGCCAAAATGTAATACTGAACAAAGCCGCGGGCCAAGGTTGAACAAATTAACCTTTAACGTACTCTACGAGCTATCGTCACGTCCGCTTTTCATCCATTTTAACATCATTCAGACCAAGTCACAAGATATGTGCGGCTTCTGTAAGCACACACGAGCGAATGCAACGCATACTTCATCAACAACGATACAGGTTACACTGAGGGTGCCAGTATAAAAAAAACGTTAACACTGTTAGAAATATATGCTACACTGTGAATCTACACCAAACAAGATAGACAAACACATTTCGGGAGAACATCCGCACCGTAACACAATGGCCTAGTGGTTAGAGTGTCCGCCCTGAGATCGGTAGGTTGTGGGTTCAAACCCCGGCCGAGTAATACCAAAGACAAAAAAATTGGGACCCATACCTCCCTGCTTGGCACTCAGCATCAAGGGTTAGAATTAGGGGTTAAATCACCAAAAATTATTCCCGGGCGCGGCATCGCTGATGCCCACTGCTCCCCTCACCTCCCAGGGGGTGATCAAGGGGATGGGTCAAATAGTATGTGTGTGACAATCATTGGTACTTTAACTTTAACTTTAATAAACACAACAGAACAAATACCCAGAATCCTTTGCAGCACTAACTCTTCTGGGACACTACAAAATACGCCCCCGCTACCACCAACCCCCCCGCCCCCACACACACACACACACACCTTGTAGCGTCCCGTAAGAGTTAGTGCTGCAAAGGGTTCTGGTTTGGTGTGGATTCACATTGTGGCGCATATTTCTAACAGTGTTAATGTTTTTTATTCGGCTACCCTCAGTGTAACCTGTATCGCTGTTGATGAAGTATGCGTTGCATTCCAATGTGTGTGTGTGCAGAAGCTGCCTTGGCTGGCTGTCTGGCTGGAGGATCGGCGGGCCAGCTTTAGTGTTAATTTGATTTCGCCTCAAGGGCCAAGTGAAATTACACGGCGGGCCAAATTTGGCCTGCGGGCCGGAGTTTGACACCTATGGCTTAGAGTCTTAATTTGCTAGAAGTGGATCTGGATTTTTTAAAGCAACGCATTTTTCTCTACTAAATCGGTATAAACTGAACTTTAAAACACTGTGTTTTGCTCAAAATGTTTTATTCAATGGAATTGTCAAAATAAGGTGATGTAAAAAAAAAAACTCAAATCGATCAAAGAACAAGTAAGTTTGATCATATTACGCCTATTCTGGCTCACCTGCCCTGGCTTCCTGTGCACTTAAGATGCGACTTTAAACCTCTTAAGGCTCAAGCTGTTTGTTGACATGCTTTTTTTATTTCTCTTTGCTATTTGGGCTAATTGGACCCTAATTAGAATAAAAACTAAAAATCATCTTTTGGTATGATGTACTTAGTCCATAAGTACACAAATGTGTACTTAATGTGTAGTGACATGCTAATTTTTATTTTAACCCTTTTTTTTCCGAATTCCATTGTATGTTATACTCTTCTGACACCACCAGATAGCAGTATAAGTGTCCATATGTTGGCATAAGACCCCAATTAAGTAGTGTACACAATTTTGGAAATAAGAGCTAAAAGGTGCTGTCCACGCATGTGGCCACTAAGATCTTTAGAGGTTAAGGTTTTACTACTTACGTATAAAATACTAAACGGTCTAGCTCCATCCTATCTTGCTGATTGTATTGTACCATATGTCCCGGCAAGAAATCTGCGTCCTAAGAACTCCAGCTTATTAGTGATTCCCAGATCCTAAAAGGGCTCGCTCGCTTAAATAAAAACTGCAACTTTTTCCCGTATGTGAGAACATGCAGTCGCGATGAAAAGTTTACATACACTTGTAAAGAACATAACGTCATGGCTATCTTGAGTTTCCAATAATTTCTACAACTCTTATTTTTTTGTGATTGGAGCACATACTTTGGTTCTTTTATGAATTTATGATGAGTCTACTGAAAATGTGACCAAATCTGCTGGGTCAAAAGTATACATACAGCAATGTTAATATTTGCTTACATGTCCCTTGGCAAGTTTCACTACAATAAGGCGCTTTTGGTAGCCATCCACAAGCTTCTGGTTGAATTTTTGACCACTCCTTTTGACAAAATTGGTGCAGTTCAGCTAAATTTGTTGGTTTTCTGACATGGACTTGTTTCTTCAGCATTGTCCACACGTTTAAGTCAGGACTTTGGGAAGGCCATTCTAAAACCTTAATTCTAGCCTGATTTAGCCATTCCTATACCACTTTTGACGTATGTTTGGGGTCATTGTCCTGTTGGAACACCCAACTGCGCCCAAGACCCAACCTCTGGGCTGATGATATGTCCTGAAGAATTTGGAGGTAATCCTCCTTTTTCATTGTCCCATTTAAAGCACCAGTTCCATTGGCAGCAAAATAGGCCAAGATCATAACACTACCACCACCATGCTTGACAGTGGGTTTGGTGTTCCTGGGATTAAAGGCCTCACCTTAAATGTAACTTAGATATTGGGTTTCACTATGTAAAGCGCTTTGAGTAACTAGAGAATAAAAGCGCTACATAAATATAATTTAATTTACTTCACTTCACCTTTTCTCCTCCAACCATATTGCTGGGTATTGTGGCCAAACAGCTCAAATTTTGTTTCATCTGACCACAGAACTTTCCTCCAGAAGGTCTTATCTTTGTCCATGTGATGTCAGATAGAATGTTTTTTGTGACCAACAAATATGTGCTCCAATCACTCTATCACAAAAAAATAAGAGTTGTAGAAATTATTGGAAACTCAAGACAGCCATGACATTATGTTCTTTACAAGTGTATGTAAACTTTTGATCTCGACTGTATATATCCATCCATCCATCCATCTTCTTCCGCTTATCCGAGGTCGGGTCGCGGGGGCAGCAGCCTAAGCAGGGAAGCCCAGACTTCCCTCTCCCCAGCCACTTCGTCCAGCTCCTCCCGGGGGATCCCGAGGCGTTCCCAGGCCAGCCGGGAGACATAGTCTTCCCAACGTGTCCTGGGTCTTCCCCGTGGCCTCCTACCGGTCGGACATGCCCTAAACACCTCCTTAGGGAGGCGCTCGGGTGGCATCCTGACCAGATGCCCGAACCACCTCATCTGGCTCCTCTCGATGTGGAGGAGCAGCGGCTTTACTTTGAGCTCCCCCCGGATGAGAGAGCTTCTCACCCTATCTCTAAGGGAGAGCCCCGCCACCCGGCGGAGGAAACTCATTTCGGCCGCTTGTACCCGTGATCTTGTCCTTTCGGTCATAACCCAAAGCTCATGACCATAGGTGAGGATGGGAACGTAGATCGACCGGTAAATTGAGAGCTTTGCCTTCCGGCTCAGCTCCTTCTTCACCACAACGGATCGATACAGCGTCCGCATTACTGAAGACGCCGCACCGATCCGCCTGTCGATCTCACGATCCACTCTTCCCTCACTCGTGACTGTATATAGTATGTATTTATTTTTCTGTGCGTTCTAAATAGTGAAAAACTGCTAGCAAAAGTCGGCTAACTGTGCAGGTATTGGGAATTAGGTTGCTAACCTAACAGCATTCCTATACCATTTAGAATTTAGTGCTATTATTTTGTAATATTACAACTTTATTCCCTTGATGTTCAAACGTTTTATTATGATAATATTGCGAGCAAGTTGTGTAACATTATGTGAGCTATAAAGTGCTGCAACTGCTCTTGTTTTGGAATTTTACAACAGAAAATATGCACAATAAGCCTGTATGCTAATCCTGCTGTTGACATTTAGCATTGCCCTGTGGCTTAACGAGGAAGGTCAGAATCTGCACGCTTTTTCACATGAATATGTTTGAAATGAATTAAAGGTCTTCTCTTCCACAAGACAAAGTCATGTTATACACACAACCTTGCAGTTCCTCGCCCTTTTTTTTACCATGTCCAGATTAATAGGATCAATTTTATTCCTGCGTCCGACAGTTTGCCGCCCTTTTTGGCCTTTTGTGCGGCTGAGAGTGTTTTCGCAAAACCCTTTAGTTCAATCGATACGGTACGTGAGAATAAGCAGCAAGTCGGTCATTAACGCCTGGCTGGATGAGACATAAACACACAGTAAGAACTAACCTTTGGCATGAAAGAGAAATAGCAGCAAGCAAACAGCAGCGATCATTAAGTGCTTGGAGAAAAAGTCTGAATGGTTCAAGATCGACACGCAGTTTGTTTGTAAAAGTGCCAAATGCAACCTAAAAGTCACTTTTATTGCCACATGATTGTAATTGTTGACACATTTACAGTACAGTCGTTGGTTCCTGTTCTGATGTGTCCGTCTAATCGTAATCTTAATCACTACCTACTCAGTCCTGTTTATGTTTATGTTAAAAAATAGATTCAATTTAAGAGTGCTCTAACTTTAATAGCATTTTGAGATAAGAACTGTCTTTCGGCTGATTATTATTCTTTATGTGTTGACCCTGCGATGAAGGGGCGACTTGTCCAAGGTGTAACCCGCCTTCCGCCCGAGTGCAGCTGGTATAGGCTCTAGCACCCCCATGTTCCCGAGAGGAACAAGCGGTAGAAAATGCATGGATGGATAAGTTGCAAGTAGAGATGTCCGATAATGGCTTTTTCGCCGAAATCCGATATTCCGATATTGTCCAACTCTTAACTAACGATTCCGATATCAACCGATACCGATATATACAGTCGTGGAATTAACACATTATCATGCTTAATTTTGTTGTGATGCCCCGCTGGATGCATTAAACAATGTAACAAGGTTTTCCAAAATAAATCAACTCAAGTTATGGAAAAAAATGCCAACATGGCACTGCCATATTTATTATTGAAGTCACAAAGTGCATTATTTTTTTTAACATACCTCAAAACAGCAGCTTGGAATTTGGGACATGAGAGAGCATGAGGAGGTTGAGGTGGGCAGGGTTGGGGGGGGGTAGCGGGTGGTGTATAATGTAGCGTCCCGGAAGAGTTAGTGCTGCTAGGGGTTCTGGGTATTTGTTCTGTTGTGTTTATGTTGTGTTACGGTGCGTATGTTCTCCTGAAATGTGTTTGTCATTCTTGTTTGGTGTGGGTTCACAGTGTGGCGCATATTTGTAAAAGTGTTAAAGTTGTTTATACGGCCACCCTCAGTGTGACCTGTATGGCTGTTGACCAAGTATGCTTGCATTCACTTGTGTGTGTGAAAAGCCGTAGATATTATGTGATTGGGCCGGCACGCAAAGGCAGTTCCTTTAGGGTTAATTGGCACTCTGTACTTCTCCCTACGTCCGTGTACACAGCGGCGTTTTAAAAAGTCATAATTTTTACTTTTTGAAACCGATACCGATAATTTCCGATATTACATTTTAAAGCATTTATCGGCCGATAATATCGGCAGTCCGATATTATCGGACATCTCTAATAAGAAATACATATAAGCTCGTACATTGAGGTACTACTATATAAAAATGCATAACATTACCAGAAAAAAAGAGGAAAAAGTAGATAAAAAAATTACAAAAATAAACCCCTTTTTTTTTTTAGAAACAAATGTGCTATCTTACGGAGCCGCTAAAGGGACATGGGGGAAATTTATTTTTTTAGATACGTATCTCGTGCGCACGAGAAACTATCTTGTGTGCACGAGATGCGTATCTAAAAAGAGATGCATATCTAAAAAGTACGGAGCTCTGTACTATCTTATTAAAAACTGCACTTTTTTGGAATTTTGCCAATCGTTCACAATCATTATGAAGGACATGACGACTTGTTCAGGGTGTACCCCGCCTACCGCCTGAATGCAGCTGAGATAGGCTCCAGCACCCCCGCGACCCCGAACGGGATAAGCGGCAAAAAATGGATGGATTGTTGGATGACGACGGATGTAAACGCGATCAAAAGTCTGTTTACAATGGAGCCTATAAGAGCCGCTCTATTCAAGCCTACAAAGCCCTTAAAAAACATCCAAAAATCTCCACTCCAGTTTTTATACACATGCAGTAAGTGTATATGTAATGTAGTAATGGGCACATTTATAAAAACATTTAATATTTACGTATTTTGATCATTTTAAGCATACGCATTCATTTAAAAAACGCATCACGTTTGCTTTTTTTTCTTCATCACTGATTACTGCAGACCTAATGAGAGCCAACATGAAACATCACTTACTGTAAAAAAATCTGCTGTCATTAGGATGTTGACTGCTGGGATGTTCATATATTCCCATTTAGATGAAGAATGACTCATAATCTTCACCAAGAAAAGGGGTGAGGGAGCGGTGGGCACCAAGCGTCTTTTTGTGTCGTCCTCATTTTTGGGTCCTAAATGGCTGTCAAAGTGTCCCAACATGTCGGATTACCTACTCAGACTTCTTCTGTCCAGGCGCGATGCATGATTTATGATCTACAATATACTTACAGAGAGCGAGGAAGCAGAAGACCACTCGATGATGTAACACAGGGACACACGGTAGTGATCACGTTGCCGCTATAAATAGTGTGTCTGTGTTAGCGCTTATAATAACAATATCACTAATACTCTACGTACATTAATATTCAAGTCACAAAAGGTAAATGGAGTATTGTTGGCGCTTTTTGAATGGTTACTTTTTGGATTTTATGGGCAAAATAGGCGCTCTCATTGGCTATGCTGTAGGTGGACTTGTATTTATTATTTAGAATTAGGGATGCCCGTAATGGCTTTTTGCCGATATTCGATATTCCGATATTGTCCAACTCTTTAATTACCGATACCGATATCGACCGATACCGATATCAACCGATATATACAGTCGTGGAATTAACACATTATTATGATTAATTTGGACAACCAGGTATGGTGAAGATAAGGTACTTTTTAAATAATTAATTAAATAAAATAAGATAAATAAATTAAAAACATTTTCTTGAATAAAAAAGAAAGTAAAACAATATAAAAACAGTTACATAGAAACCAGTAATTAATGAAAATTAGTCAAATTAACTGTTAAAGGTTAGTACTATTAGTGGACCAGCAGCACGCACAATCATGTGTGCTTACGGACTGTATCCCTTGCAGACTGTATTGATATATATTGATATATAATGTAGGAACCAGAATATTAATAACAGAAAGAAACAACCCTTTTGTGTGAATGAGTGTGAATGAGTGTAAATGGGGGAGGGAGGTTCTTTGGGTTGGTGCACTAATTGTAAGTGTGTCTTGTGTTTTTTATGTTGATTTAATAAAAAAAACTAATAATAAAGAAATTAAAAAAAATAAAAAAAACATACCGATAATAAAAGAAACGATACCGATAATTTCCGATATTACATTTTAACGCATTTATCGGCCGATAATATCGGCAGGCCGATATTATCGGACATCTCTATTTAGAATGCATTAAAAAAAATATCCATGTGTCGTCATGTCTTTAATAATGGTTGTGAATAAGAGTCAAAAATCCCATAAAAGTGCAGTTCCCCTTTAAAATAAAGTCAGAATGTTATGGAGTGAAAGTCAAATGTGCAGTGATCATATCAACACATGCATACCTTTGTAGCGTATATCATGTTTATCTTTTTTATTCTGTTTTTGTAAAATATAGCCGCATTATTGTTGTAATATTTACATTATATCATTTGTTAAATCCCAACTTGTTATATCCTAAGTTTCAGTGTTTCTGTAGCCTCATTCCCGCTAACTTTGCCTCAATGGTTTATTAGGCACTTATCTGTGCTTAAAACTGGGAAATTATTGTAACATTTTCAAGTACTCAAAAAACTTAATCGCGATAGCAGCACAGATAAGATGGCACAAATTGAGTACCGTAAGTCCCAGATATGGCCCAATGATTACCACAAGAACAATAGTATATGCATAATATTGAAGTTATATTATGTTTTACTTCAATCGTGCTTGAAATTTTTCATGATTCATTCCTGAAGTTTACTGAGTTCATATCACAATGCTACTGTCCACGCACCACTGGGTCCCATGATATTACAGTAGCGCCACATACTGACAGAGAATATTAGAGTGGGGACCAAGTATTGGAACACAAGTAATAAAAATAATCATTTAGCTTGTTATTTTCAACCCTTTTGAACAAATGTTAGATGCACGAGAACTAAGGATGGAATGGTTTATAAAAAAATGAAAATGTTCGGTTGACCTAACACGGTTGTGTTACTCAGATCCTATTTTCTGTTTCAATTTTCATTATACACGTGTGCTTTGTGAGTTGCAGTGCAGCCGTATTATTTCCGGGTTAACAGAATCGCCTAATTGGTTAATAAAGTTGGAATCTACTGTTACTAATGCATTGAAATACCGTCATTGTGAGGAGAAAGAAGGTTTGTCTGAAGAAATTATGTGAAACACTTAACTGCCAACAAAGTTGAAACACTGACAAAGTATGTGAACAAACTATGAAGCTAATGCTATCCAGGACTAAACATACACTTTTAACATTTCTCCTTTGCCTGTGTTGTTGTGGACGATAACACCGATGTAAGATCGATGTAACTTCCATGTAAGATCCATGTTATATCCATGTTACGGTAGTACCATGTTAGTACCATGTAAGATCCATGTGACATAAATGTACAAACAGGACGGCAGCAGTAACTTGAGAGGCACTTATTTTTTTCCCCAAAAACATCTTTAATCAAAAACATAGCACCCATTAAAGCAGTGTTTTTCAACCACCGTTCCGCGTGTGCCGTGAGATATTGTCTGGTGTGCCGTGAGAAATTATGCAACTTCACCTAATTGGTCCCAAAAATATTATTTACAAATCAATAATTATAATCTGCAAGTAATATGCTGTTGTCTAGTGCAGTGTTTTTCAACCACAATAGTGAGATACAGTCTGGTGTGCCGTGGGAGAATTTGACATATTTGGGTTAAAAACATTTTTTGCAAACCAGTAATTATAGTCTGCAAATGATGTGTTGTTGTTGAGTGTCGAGAGCTCAGCAGTGTAACCGTGTAATACTCTTCCATATCAGTAGGTGGCAGCCGGTAGCTAACTGCTTTGTAAATGCAGGTAAAAAGGTGTCTTATGCTTAAACCAAATATAAACAAAAGGTGAGTGCCCCTAAGAAAAGGCATTGAAGCTTAGGGAAGGCTATGCAGAACGAAAGTAAAACTGAACTGGCTACAAGGTAAACAAAAACAGAATGCTGGACGACAGCAAAGACTTACTGTGGAGCAAAGGCGGCGTCCACAATGTACATCCGAACATGACATCAACAAAAGTCCCCACAAAGAAGGATAAAAACAACTGAAATATTCTTGATTGCTATAACAAAGTAGATGCGGGAAATATACGATATGAAACTGCTACAGGAAAATACCAACAAAAGAGAAAAAGCCACCAAAATAGAAGCGCAAGACAAGAACTAAAACACTACACACAGGAAAACAGCAAAAAACTCAATAAGTCAGGGTGTGACGTGACAGGCGGTGACAGTACACCTACTTTGAGACAAGAGCTATAGTGATGCATGCTTGGTTATGCTTTAAAGTCATATCCAACAATTGCGACAATGACTTTTAACTGTCAACTGAGTTTATGATTTCTGCTGGTGGTGTGCCTCCGGATTTTTTCGACGCAAAAAATGTGCCTTGGCTCAAAAAAGGTTGAAAAACACTGCATTAAAGTTCTCTTAAGAACAGCAGCACACTTCAAGCCTTCACAATACAAGTGCTGTGTGCAACATACTGTCTGACTGTGCCAACATAATATAGGTTTTTAAAAAAGTAGCTTACATTAGGACTTTGTACCTAAAGCACTCAGTGATACATATGTGTTACAATTTAAACATGTTTGCACTTAAAATAGTACTCAAAAGGTTCTAATGATGAATTGTAACAATAAATGCAATAATTTTTGCTTTTCATTAACAGAAATTTTCGTTTTTATTTAAACAAAGGAAACTAGTAATTGTATGTTGATGGTATACATTGTGCGTTTAAAAATTGTACACTTACATTTTTAGTTTACACTAATTCAAAGGTCTCCTCTCTGAGCTGCCACCTTACCGTGGTAGAGGAGTTTGCGTGTCCCAATGATCCTAGGAGCTATGTTGTCCGGGGGCTTTCATGCCCCCTGGTAGGGTCTCCCAAGACAAACAGGTCCTAGGTGAGGGATCAGACAAAGAGCAGCTCGAAGACTTCTATGGGAATGAAACAACAAAGACTCAGATTTCCCTCGCCCGGACGCGGGTCACCGGGGCCCCCCTCTGGAGCCAGGCCCGGAGTTGGGGCACGATGGCGAGCGCCTGGTGGTCGGGCCTGTCCCCATGGGGCCCGGCCGGGCACAGCCCGAAGAGGCAACGTGGGTCACTCCTCCAATGGGCTCACCACTCATGGGAGGGGCCATAGAGGTCGGGTGCATTGTGAGCTGGGCGGAAACCGAAGGCAGGGCACTTGGCGGTCCGATCCTCGGCTACAGAAGCTAGCTCTTGGGATGTGGAACGTCACCTCGCTGGGGGGGAAGGAGCCTGAGCTAGTGCGCGAGGTAGAGAAGTTGCGGCTAGATATAGTCGGACTCACCTCGACGCACAGCAAGGGCTCTGGAACCAGTTCTCTCGAGAGGGGTTGGACTCTCTTCCACACTGGCGTTGCACGCAGTGAGAGGCGACGAGCTGGGGTAGCAATTCTTGTTGCCCCCCGGTTCAAAGCCTGCACGTTGGAGTTCAACCCGGTGGACGAGAGGGTAGCCTCCCTCCGCCTTCGGGTGGGGGGACGGGTCCTGACTATTGTTTGTGCTTACGCACCAAACAGCAGTTCAGAGTACCCACCCTTTTTGGATGCACTCGAGGGAGTACTGGAAAGTGCTCCCCCGGGTGATTCCCTCGTCCTCCTGGGTGACTTCAACGCTCATGTTGGCAACGACAGTGAAACCTGGAGAGGCGTGATTGGGAAGAATGGCTTCCCGGATCTGAACCCGAGTGGTGTTTTGTTATTGGACTTTTGTGCTCGTCACAGATTGTCCATAACAAACACCATGTTCAAACATAAGGGTGTCCATATGTGCACTTGGCACCAGGACACCCTAGGCCGCAGTTCCATGATCGACTTTGTAGTTGTGTCATCGGATTTGCGGCCTCATGTTTTGGACACTCGGGTGAAGAGAGGGGCGGAGCTTTCTACCGATCACCACCTGGTGGTGAGTTGGCTGCGATGGTGGGGGAGGATGCCGGACAGACCTGGCAGGCCCAAACGCATTGTGAGGGTCTGCTGGGAACGTCTGGCAGAGTCTCCTGTCAGAGAGAGTTTCAATTCCCACCTCCGGAAGAACTTTGAACATGTCACGAAAGAGGTGCTGGACATTGAGTCCGAATGGACCATGTTCCGCGCCTCTATTGTCGAGGCGGCTGATTGGAGCTGTGGCCGCAAGGTAGTTGGTGCTTGTCGTGGCGGTAATCCTAGGACCCGTTGGTGGACACCGGCGGTGAGGGATGCCGTCAAGCTGAAGAAGGAGTCCTATCGGGTTCTTTTGGCTCATGGGACTCCGGAGGCAGCGGACGGGTACCGACAGGCCAAGCGGTGTGCGGCTTCAGCGGTCGCAAAGGCAAAAACTCAGACATGGGAGGAGTTCGGGGAAGCCATGGAAAACGACTTCCGGACGGCTTCGAAGCGATTCTGGACCACCATCCGCCGCCTCAGGAAGGGAAAGCAGTGCACTGTCAACACCGTGTATGGTGCGGATGGTGTTCTGCTGACCTCGACTGCGGATGTTGTGGATCGGTGGAAGGAATACTTCGAAGACCTCCTCAATCCCACCAACACGTCTTCCTATGAGGAAGCAGTGCCTGGGGAATCTGTGGTGGGCTCTCCTATTTCTGGGGCTGAGGTTGCTGAGGTAGTTAAAAAGCTCCTCGGTGGCAAGGCCCCGGGGGTGGATGAGATCCGCCCGGAGTTCCTTAAGGCTCTGGATGCTGTGGGGCTGTCTTGGTTGACAAAACTCTGCAGCATCGCGTGGATATCGGGGGGGGTACCTCTGGATTGGCAGACCGGGGTGGTGGTTCCTCTCTTTAAGAAGGGGAACCGGAGGGTGTGTTCTAACTATCGTGGGATCACACTCCTCAGCCTTCCCGGTAAGGTCTATTCAGGTGTACTGGAGAAGAGGCTACGCCGGATCGTCGTGGAACGGTGGACCAGCTCTATACTCTCGGCAGGGTCCTTGAGGGTGCATGGGAGTTTGCCCAACCAGTCTACATGTGCTTTGTGGACTTAGAAAAGGCAATCGACCGTGTCCCTCGGGAGGTCCTGTGGGGAGTGCTCAGAGAGTATGGGGTATCGGACTGTCTGATTGTGGCTGTCCGCTCCCTGTACGATCAGTGTCAGAGCTTGGTCCGCATTGCCGGCAGTAGGTCGGACACGTTTCCGGTGAGGGTTGGACTCCGCCAAGGCTGCCCTTTGTCACCGATTCTGTTCATAACTTTTATGGACAGAATTTCTAGGCGCAGTCAAGGCGTTGAGGGGATCCAGTTTGGTGGCTGCAGGATTAGGTCTCTGCTTTTTGCGGATGATGTGGTCCTGATGGCTTCATCTGGCCAGGATCTTCAGCTCTCACTGGATCGGTTCGCAGCTGAGTGTGAAGCGACTGGGATGAGAATCAGCACCTCCAAGTCCGAGTCCATGGTTCTCGCCCGGAAAAGGGTGGAGTGCCATCTCCGGGTTGGGGAGGAGACCCTGTCCCAAGTGGAGGAGTTCAAGTACCTAGGAGTCTTGTTCACGAGTGGGGGAAGAGTGGATCGTGAGATCGACAGGCGGATCGGTGTGGCATCTTCAGTAATGCAGACGCTGTATCGATCCGTTGTGGTGAAGAAGGAGCTGAGCCAGAAGGCAAAGCTCTCAATTTACCGGTCGATCTACGTTCCCATCCTCACCTATGGTCATGAGCTTTGGGTTATGACCGAAAGGACAAGATCACGGGTACAAGCGGCCGAAATGAGTTTCCTCCGCCGGGTGGCGGGGCTCTCCCTTAGAGATAGGGTGAGAAGCTCTGTCATCCGGGGGGAGCTCAAAGTAAATCCGCTGCTCCTCCACATCGAGAGGAGCCAGATGAGGTGGTTCGGGCATCTGGTCAGGATGCCACCCGAACGCCTCCCTTGGGAGGTGTTTAGGGCACGTCCAACCGGTAGGAGGCCCCGGGGAAGACCCAGGACACGTTGGGAAGACTATTTCTCCCGGCTGGCCTGGGAACGCCTCGGGATCCCCCGGGAAGAGCTGGACGAAGTGGCTGGGGAGAGGAAAGTCTGGGCTTCCCTGCTTAGGCTGCTGCCCCCGCGACCCGACCTCGGATAAGCGGAAGAAGATGGATGGATGGATGGATGGATAATTCAAAGGTCAGAGCTCTAGGAGCCATTTTTAACTTTAATTTTGTAAGATATTTTTGTAAGAACCACAACTGATAAATGGTAATGGAGGATTATTATTATAGAATATTATATTCTGGCTGTTGAAAAGAACAATGTACACCTAACCTAGCCAAAAAACATCTAACAAATCATAAGAGCCACTTTGCAATGGCATATGAATTTTTAGTTAGCCCTTTTGTAAATCTTATTTTATTACCTAAATTATTATTTTAATTTAAAATTTCATTTTGAAAACAAAGTCTTGCTCACACAGTTTGTTTCAACAAGAAAGTGCAATAAAAATATGTTTACATACCATAATGAATAATAGTGATATCAATATTTAATCAAAAATAACCGTGATTATTATTTTGGACATAATCGTGCAGCACTAGTGCCTTACAATGCAATATTATTGCATGAATGTACATAGTTGTGTCACATAGGGAACATTATAATATACATGTATATGCGTAACTTATTTGACTAAAAAAAAATATATATACAGGTAAAAGCCAGTAAATTAGAATATTTTGAAAAACTTGATTTATTTCAGTAATTGCATTCAAAAGGTGTAACTTGTACATTATATTTATTCATTGCACACAGACTGATGCATTCAAATGTTTATTTCATTTAATTTTGATGATTTGAAGTGGCAACAAACGAAAATCCAAAATTCCGTGTGTCACAAAATTAGAATATTACTTAAGGCTAATACAAAAAAGGGATTTTTAGAAATGTTGGCCAACTGAAAAGTATGAAAATGAAAAATATGAGCATGTACAATACTCAATACTTGGTTGGAGCTCCTTTTGCCTCAATTACTGCGT
Organism: Nerophis lumbriciformis; assembly: GCF_033978685.3. NCBI lineage: Eukaryota > Metazoa > Chordata > Actinopteri > Syngnathiformes > Syngnathidae > Nerophis > Nerophis lumbriciformis. The sequence continues at coordinate 11,577,663 of NC_084575.2, forward strand.
TAATGCGGCGTGGCATGGAGTCGATGAGTTTCTGGCACTGCTCAGGTGTTATGAGAGCCCAGGTTGCTCTGATAGTGGCCTTCAACTCTTCTGCGTTTTTGGGTCTGGCATTTTGCATCTTCCTTTTCACAATACCCCACAGATTTTCTATGGGGCTAAGGTCAGGGGAGTTGGCGGGCCAATTTAGAACAGAAATACCATGGTCCGTAAACCAGGCACGGGTAGATTTTGCGCTGTGTGCAGGCGCCAAGTCCTGTTGGAACTTGAAATCTCCATCTCCATAGAGCAGGTCAGCAGCAGGAAGCATGAAGTGCTCTAAAACCTGCTGGTAGACGGCTGCGTTGACCCTGGATCTCAGCAAACAGAGTGGACCGACACCAGCAGATGACATGGCACCCCAAACCATCACTGATGGTTTGGGTTGGTTTGGTTTGCATTTCCTTTGGAAATCGAGGTCCCAGAGTCTGGAGGAAGACAGGAGAGGCACAGGATCCACGTTGCCTGAAGTCTAGTGTAAAGTTTCCACCATCAGTGATGGTTTGGGGTGCCATGTCATCTGCTGGTGTCGGTCCACTCTGGGTATTGTGAAAAGGAAGATGCAGAATGCCAGACCCAAAAACGCAGAAGAGTTGAAGGCCACTATCAGAGCAACCTGGGCTCTCATAACACCTGAGCAGTGCCAGAAACTCATCGACTCCATGCCACGCCGCATTAACGCAGTAATTGAGGCAAAAGGAGCTCCAACCAAGTATTGAGTATTGTACATGCTCATATTTTTCATTTTCATACTTTTCAGTTGGCCAACATTTCTAAAAATCCCTTTTTTGTATTAGCCTTAAGTAATATTCTAATTTTGTGACACACGGAATTTTGGATTTTCATTTGTTGCCACTTCAAATCATCAAAATTAAATGAAATAAACATTTGAATGCATCAGTCTGTGTGCAATGAATAAATATAATGTACAAGTTACACCTTTTGAATGCAATTACTGAAATAAATCAAGTTTTTCAAAATATTCTAATTTACTGGCTTTTACCTGTATATATATATATAGCTAGAATTCACTGAAAGTCAAGTATTTCTTATATATATGTATATATATATATATATATATATATATATATATATATATATATATATATATATATATATATATCAGTGACATGCAGTCACCAGAGGCAGGTGAGGCGGGGCAAATGGAAAGAAAAGAAAAAAATTAAATTGTTATATGTATCCAGTGATTATACTATAAAGTTACTTTCCATTTAACTTCACCAGTTTTAGATTATTTTTATTCAAAATCGCTGAATTTTCACATTTGCCGTTCAAATACTGAGAAGAGACGGTGCGGTGAACAGCAGCCAGTTGAGGCACGTCACTCAGTGCCTCAACATGGATTCCGGACTCGGCTAACTGCTGGCCTGCTGTGCAGTGAGACTGTATTGCTATATGAATTATATTATACATTTCCATAGTTTAGTTAGCTGAGGTATATAATGTACAGTGTATTTTGTCAACAACTGTATGTGTGTAACGTATTTCTTGTGCTGAGCGATCATAATACGGCTGCAAAAGACGCACTGGCTGAGGCTCCAGTAGCCCCGCCTCCTGCACCCCCGCCGTAGAATTGTTATATCAACTAAAGCCCACACTTAAACTTTCCACGTGCAAGATTGAATCTATTTAAATAAGTTATTTCATAAGAAGCCAAAAAGTGCAAAAACAATAATGTTCGTGTTGGAGGAGTTGTGAATGACTGCAGGGCCACAACATTAGGTACACCTGCAGACTGCAGGTGTATCTAATTCACAACTCCTCCAACATGAACATTATTGTTTTTGCACTTTTTGGCTTCTTATTAAATAACTTTTGTAACCTATTTTCATGGGCTTTCCTCTTTGTGATGTTAAGTTCCTGTTATGCGCTGTTATACAGTATATGCCTCGAGCTCTTATTTTGAAGGCGCTAAGAGCGGAAGTGATGACATGGGGTGGAGCGGAAGTTTTTGAAAGAAGGTAAATAAAGTGGTCCTCGTGTAAACTGGAGCCTCTGTGTTTGTTATTTTGTAGTTTCATGCAGTATAGGCGACATTTATAAACCCTCGGTTACACTTTTTTAAATAGATTCAATCTTGCACGTGGAAAGTTTAAGTGAGGGCTTTAGTTGCGGCGCATGGACTTAATTTGTAAGTAAAGGTAAGACCATAATAACATTTTTTTTATTAAATGTGCTTTTTTGTGTGCTACAGTTTGTATGTGTAAAGTTAAAGTTAAGTTAAAGTACCAATGATTGTCACACACACACTAGGTGTGGTGAAATTTGTCCTCTGCATTTGACCCATCCCTTGATCACCCCCTGTGAGGTGAGGGGAGCAGTGGGCAGCAGCGGCGCCGCGCTCGGGAATCATTTTTGGTGATTTAACCCCCAATTCCAACCCTTGATGCTGAGTGCCAAGCAGGGAAGAACGCTGGTATGAGCTTTTAAACATAACCCGTTAACTGCTGCCAATCAAATGGTGAATAAGATACTCTTTAGGGTTCATATGTTTGTAAATCTGACTGTGATGAAGTCAGTGCCTCACCAGCCATGAACCTCACCGCACGTCACTGATATATATGAAATACTTGACTTGGTGAATTCTAGCTGTAAATATACTCCTCCCCTCTTAACCACGCCCCCAACCACGAACTGTCGCCTCAAGAGGGCCAACTCAGGAGAAATTGCGCACGGTGCGGTGAGTCCCAAAGTTATGATAAGCAATCCTGCTCTTTGCAAGCCAATAGTACAGTTTGCTCACAACGAGCCACTGTCAAGGTTCCTGTCTTTGTGGAGTCCAGTTCAGATGCTAACCTGATGAATCTCTCCCTCGCCAGGTGATAAAAGCTATCATTATTCCGCCAAACGCATCCTCTGGTAGCGAAAGCAGTGGACGTAACATCTCTGGGCAAGATTAATTACCGGACACCCAGGGTACAAGTTACATTCCCTGATGCAGACAAAGAGCAGCTAAGCTCCCATGTGTTTTCAAAATCCAACCATGAGGTCATCTTGGGGCGTCCATGGTTAGAAAGATCTCTGCTTTTTGCAATTGATGTGGTCCTGTTGGCTTCATAAGGCTGGGACCTTTAGCGTTCATTGGGGCAGTTTGCAACCGAGTGTAAAGCTGCTGAGATGAGGATCAGCACCTCCAAATCTGAGGCCATGGTTCTCGGTCGAAAAAGGGTGGACTGCCCCCCCGGTTTGGGAGTGAAATTCTGCCTTAAGTGGAGGAGTTTAAGTATCTTGGAGGGAAGAATCAAACGCGAGATTGACAGACAAATCGGTGCAGCGTCGGCAGTGACGCAGTCACTGTACTGTCTGTTGTGGTGAAGAGGGAGCTGAGCCAGAAAACAAAGCTCTCGATTTACCGGTCAATCTATGTTCCTCACCTATGGTCACAAGCTTTGGGTAATGACTGAAAGGACAAGGTCGCGAATACAAGCGGCAGAAATAAGTTTTCTCCGGAGGATATCTGGGGTTACCCTCAGAGACAGAGTGAGGAGCCCAGTCATCCGGGTGAGGCTCAGAGTAGGGCCGCTGTTCCTTTACGTCGACAGGAGCCAGCTGAGGTGGCTCCTGTATCTACTACGAATGCCTCTAGGACGCCTCCCTGGTGAGGTGTTTCGGGCATTTCCAGCTGGAAGGAGGCCTCGGGGCAAACCTAGGACACGCTGGAGGGACTATGTCTCACAACTGACCTGGGAATGCATCGGTGTCTCCCCAGTGGAACTAGAGGAGGTGGCCAGGAACAGAGAAGTCTGGGCATCTCTGCTTAGAATGCTGCGCCCGTGACCCGGAGGAAAATGGATGGATGGACTTATTTCCTCGTGACTGCTTAAGCTTTCCAGTCCATTCACTCGGTGCCTGGAGATTCCTGATGGTTCACCCTTCCAGTCGTGTTCATCTCCTCTGCTTTGGCTCCACTCAAGCTTCTTATTTCCTGTGGCTATGCCCTGGTGTTGCAGTGTAGTGTTAACTGTTAACTCTGCACATCTTTTGTGTGTAATGTCTGTTTCTCCACACCTTTTAGGTGAATCCTTATGTATTTTCCCTCACTCCTTTTTGAGGGTGCTTTTTGTTATTATTCCTATGTCCATACCAGGGGTCCTGGTATGGACATAATTTTGTTTGGACTACAACTGCCACTAGGTGAAATTAAAATGTGGGTGTGCGGGAGATACAAACCCAAATGGAGGAAGCACAACCAAATTAAGAGTGCAAGACAGGAACTAAGACACTAAACAGGAGAAGTGAGGGAGGACACTGGAGTTGACTGTTCACCGCTTCTCTGCACCACCCAAAAACCACACTAAAACTACTGTTATTATTGCTCATGTTTAAGTAAGTGACCGTTTAAGTGTCTTTTTATTTTATTTTTAAGCTTTTACACTTTTTACGGTACTTTTTCGAGCGTGTGGTCCATCAGCAAGCTGCACTCACCCACGAAAGTGCTAAGTTCTTACAATAGCTAAGTTCCAGACGAAGCAAAAGCCATTCAGCTCTTGAATGTATCTTGTCATCAAACGAAACACACATGTGGACTGCCATCTCCTCTTCTGTTGTGGATCATATTGGCTTCTCTAACTGTCATCCACCATTGTTGGTGGCAAGTATCCTGGCTAACGCTAGCATCAGCTAACACAGGCAGCCCGAGCACCGGCATGTCCGGCAGCTCTATAAAACTCCAGTGTCACCACACCAGCAAATTTCCGCACGGACACTTTGATCTCCCTTGTCGGCCCCCTTACATCCATCGGGGGTTTGGCCGCAGGATCCATCTGTCCTCACTTGGCGACCACAGCGCCATAACATCCCTGTGGTCAGCTGACCGTCCCGTCGCGCAACACCAGCATCACGCTGCACGTCATCAGAGCACAACAACAAGAACAGATATGAGCCAGTACACTGCAAAATCTGGAGTGGTTCAGAGTGTCCTCCGGCCTGTGAACCAACAGGACTCTACAAACCATACCCTATTTGAACAATCTTTATCCAATAAATCTGTATTCATCCACGACCACATTAAGGACAAGGGGCTGGGCATTCTCTGCCTCACAGAAACGTGGTGGCAGCCTGAAGTTTATACAGCGCTAAATGAGGCTTGCCCCCTCGGTATAATTACCTGAGCAAAGCCTGTACAACTGGTCGTGGTGGTGGCCTCACCGTTTTACACCACAGTGACATTGAACAGAACCCTCGGTCTACCCCAAATTTCTGCAAACACCCTCTTAATGTAACAATAGCTCTTATTTGCCATCCTCCAAAACCCCAACCAACATTTATTACAGATACAGACAATTTCCTCATTTCACTCTGTTCATCCTACAAAAACATTTTGGTCATTGGTGATTTTAATACTCATATGGACTCTCCCTCCAATCGACTAGCCACAGAATTTAAAGAAAGTATTGGACTGCCTCAACCTTAGCCAACATGTCAATGTCTCTACACACAATAAAGACCATACCCTGGACCTAGTCATTACTGACTCCCTCACATTTACTGAGCTTTGTGTATATGACACTGGTGTATCTGACCATCAGGCAGTTAGCATGGAACTCCCCCTACCATCTCCCTACACAAAACCAAAACGTACAAAAACTTTCAGGAACCTGAATAACATTGATTCCACCTCTCATCTCCAGCTTCTTCTCCCACATACATCCTCCTCAGTCTCCAGCCTTGTGAATTTTTACAATAACAGTCTATGCTCCATCCTGGACTTTCATGCACCATTAAAAAAATGGACAGTCTGCCCAATCAGAAGAACTGAGGCAAATTAAAACATCAGGCTGTGTCCTGGAGCGGGCCAACATTAAATCCGGCTTGATGGTGCATAGGTTGGCCTACCGGGAACACCAAAGGTCTTACACAAAAGTCAGTCAGTCAGTCCAGGTGAGAACACTTTTCCACAATCAGCAATAATGACCCAGGTAACTCCAAGCAGCTCTTCTCTACAGTAAGTCACCTTCTCAAACCTCAGATCACTCCATACTACACTCACACAGACAATAACTGCAACAAGTTCCTTGAATTTTTCACCTCCAAAATTGACAATATCCGCTCTTTTATCATACAAATGCATAATCCCATTCAAGACATCACAGCAACTTTCAGCACACAACATTTGTCACACTTCATCCCTACATCGCAGCAGGAGGTCGAGAAGATCATCTGCAGATCCAAACCATCCACATGCTCCCTTGATCCCCTCCCTTCTCCTCTGCTCAAAACACACAACCTTTCCATTGCTTCTCTCAGAACAAAAATAATATTTTTTTCTCCCCAAACAGCCAATGTTCCCCCCTCCCTTAAAACAGCTCTGATAAAACCCTTGCTTAAAAATACAACCTTAGACCCGATCCCTCTGTCAATTTACCGACCCATTTCAAATCTCCCATTCATTTCCAAAATCCTAGAAAAAGGTTGTTTCCATTCAGCTTCACAACCACCTCAAATCAAATCACCTTCATGAAAAATTCCAATCGGGTGTCCGCCCCTCCCACAGCACAGAAATAGCTCTCATCAGCATCACCAGTGATCCTCCTCATTCTTCTCGACCTCTCTGCTGCGTTGGACACTATTGACCACAACATCCTCCTCCACCGTCTCCAGCACTTCATAGGCTTCTCTGACACTGCCCTTCACTGGTTCCGCTCCTAACTCACTGACAGGACCGAGCACGTGGTCCTGGATGATGCTAAATCTCGTCCTCATAACGTCACTTGCAGGGTCCCCCAGGGCTCCGTACTTGGTCCAACCCTCTTCACCATCTACATGCCTCCCCTCGGGTCTGTCGTCAGCAGACATGGAATTAATTTCCACTGCTATGCTGACGACACACAACTTTACCTTAAGGTCTCCCCCTTTGGGTCCACCTCTGCCACTGTTACTCGTCTCAGCTCCAGCTTGTAGGAGATAAACGCATGAATGAATCAAAATTTCCTGCAGCTCAACGGCTCAAAAACAGAAGCCATCCAAACCGGTGCTCCTCAGCAACTTCATTCTTCCCACATAACCTCAGTTTAATTTTTTCCCCTCTCTCCCGCCGTTACAAACCTTGGGGTCAAGTTAAACCCCCACCTCTTCTTCGACAACCATGTCACCCACATCTGCAGAACCTCATTCTTTCACCTCCGTAACATCTCCAAACTTTGCCCCTTCCTCTCCCTTCCAGCTGCAGAGAAGCTTGTAGCCTGTAATGCACTCCTCATCGTTTTCTGTCTTGCCTCTTGGTGAGGGCGGTCGCATTTTTCTCCGCTCCCTCCTTCCCTGCAACAACTCCTGGTGTCGAACTTTAAGATCGGCCCCAGTCCACAAAAACATTTCAACATCTCACCCAAGTTAATTGGGCATACATGCACGCACCCGCCCCTCCCCCAATCAACGCCTTCACCACTGCTTAATTCCTCCGGGGTTGTGGATGGCTGAGTAGCGCTTTATAGCGGCAGCCGGCCTCCAGGGCCCCATATCCCCCCCCCTCTGTTGCGAGTTGTTGTGATTACATGTATCATGTTTATGTGTGCCATGCTATGTGAGTTTTTTTCCTCGGACTCAGTCTGGACCCCTCCTGAGGGTCCAGCCTTAGACTGATATTTTTTTTACTCTTCCCGCTTTCCCAATGTCACCTTTTTCCCACCTTTTTTAAGGAGCGGCATAAGTGGCTGATCCGTCAGCGGTCCCGTCTTGTCCCCTTGTAACGTATGTCTGCTCTTAGTGGGACTGTGCCGAAAATGAAATTTCAGTTCTTATGTGTCTTGTACATGTCAAAGAATGGACAACAATAAAGCATCTTGAATCTTGAATCTTGAATCTTGAATCTTGATCCCTGGCAGGAGCCTCCAAAAGCTACAGTATGTTCAGAACAGCTTTGACTCAACACTCATTGGCTCATTGGCTCCCTTCACCGCCCACATTGAGCAAATAGGTCCTCCTGCCCACCCACCACTTGTAATGCCCCCACATACCTCACCGACCTCCTCACACCACACACCTCAGCTAGGATACGGTCAGGCCAACAGCACCGTCTACTCGCGCCCAGGACACGGCTCAAGACCATGGGGGACAGAGCTTTTGAAGCTGCCGCTCCCTGTCTGTGGAACACCCTTCCTGACCTCCTTAGGGCGCCACAGACGGTGGATGCTTTTAAAAAAGGGCTAAAAACCTACCTTTTAAAAAAAGCATATAGCTAATTTTAATATTGTTTTTTACTGTCTTGTTTTAATGCTTTTATGATGTTTTTTACTCTGTAGCACTTTGAGATGTCTTATTCAAATGTTAAGTGCAATACATCCATCCATCCATCCATTTGGAGCCTATCCCAGCTGCTGGGCGGAAGGCGGGGTACACCCTGGACAAGTCGCCAACTAATCACAGTGCCAACACAGATAGACAGACAACATTCACACTCACATTCACACACTAGGGCCAATTTTAGTGTTGCCAATCAACCTATCCCCAGGTGCATGTCTTTGGAGGTGGGAGGAAGCCGGAGTACCCGGAGGGAACCCACGCAGTCACGGGGAGAACATGCAAACTCCACACAGAAAGATCCCAAGCCCAGGATTGAACACAGGACCTTAGTATTGTGAGGCACACGTACTAACCCCTGTCCCACCGTGCTGCCCAAGTGCAATACAAATAATATCTATTATTATTATTATTAGTGCAAAAATCTCCCAGAGAACCATTCCTATGTATGAAAATATCTGCTGACCTCACACATTGGTAAGCGTCACAAGTTTGGGCAAATGTCCAACATCTTGTTTGGAACAAGACAAAAATCTTTTATTAGTACCTCCTCAACGCCTCCAAGGTTTATTTTCACATTTAGAACTCACCCATGTGGATCCCATGTACACAAAAACAGGTGCCAACAGGTAAGAAAAGTGGGTTTTGCAAAAAATAACCCCTATTATTATTTTGTCATACAAATTGAGATAGGCTCCAGCAACCCCCGCGACCCCAAAAGGGACAAGCGGTAGAAAATGGATGGATGGATGGAAATTCCACTCTATTCCCTTGAGAGCACATGTGAGCACAGAGTGACAGGAGGATTTCTAAGCAGAGTGCAAGAGAACTCACATCCACGTGTGAGATTCCGAGGCTTGCTCGCTCACTGAGACGTGAAGGGTGTGTGCGGAGTCGGGACACAGCGTGGGTGCCGGTCATTGGAGCGACGAAGGCTCTGCTGAGTTGATCACAGACGTGTGACAAGAACACCGCTACCTGTCACAGCTCCATCCCCCGCCCACTCTTACATCAGTGAATGCCAAAAAAAGCATAATAGATAAGTTAATGTAAGGTAAGAATGTATGCATTTTTCTAGTTTAACGCAGTGTACCAGTTGGCTTCATCCAGGTTCATTTGAAGGTTTGTTTTCATTGAACTAAAGTGAAAAGCAGGCCTGGTGCTTCTTTGCACACATTGCATAACAAGACGCGCCACATACGGCAGCGCCTGCAATAAACACTCCCTCAGAAGCGCACACATCTCTTGAGGATAAATTAGTGTCAAGCAGAGCATCTTCTCCAGTCAATGTTTTCCATATGGCATCCAATGTGTCTTTTGGTGACAGCCGCCTGGTGAGTGGCAGGACACGTTCACCACTGACTGCTGTGCTACGACGCTTTTTCATTATCACCTTTTTTTTTTTTTTTTTACTAAAAATGAGCCAATCACAGTTTGCTGCTGTGCACTGCTCATAAACAAAACAGTAGTAGGAATATAGTGCAACAGACCAAGAATTAATTTCAGATGTGTGATTGTTTTGCTTTGTGGCGACTCAATAAAAATGGTTGTATACCTTTACAGAAAGGAAGTGAACACACTATCAGAAAGGTAGGATTAAATAAACTCTGCTTCTTCTTTTTAGACATGTTGAATTTTGCACATGTAGATATGATTAGGGGTGACCAAATAATATTAAAAATGTATAGATTATAATTAGAGATGTCCGATAATATCGGCCTGCCGATATCATCGGCCGATAAATGCGTTAAAATGTAATATCGGAAATTATCGGTATCGGTTTTTTATTATCAGTATCGTTGTTGTTTTTTGTTTTTTTTATTAAATCAACACAAAAAACACAAGATACACTTACAATTAGTGCACCAACCCAAAAAAAACCTCCCTCCCCCATTTACACTCATTCACACTCATTCACACAAAAGGGTTGTTTCTTTCTGTTATTAATATTCTGGTTCCTACATTATATATCAATATATATCAATACAGTCTGCAAGGGATACAGTCCGTAAGCACACATGATTGTGCGTGCTGCTGGTCCACTAATAGTACTAACCTTTAAAAGTTAATTTTACTAATTTTCATGAATTACTAGTTTCAATGTAACTGTTTTTATATGGTTTTACTTTCTTTTTTATTCAAGAAAATGTTTTTAATTTATTTATCTTATTTTATTTTATGATTTTTTTTTTGAAAGTACCTTATCTTCACCATACCTGGTTGTCCAAATTAGGCATAATAATGTGTTAATTCCACGACTGTATATATCGGTTGATATCGGTATCGGTTGATATCGGTATCGGTAATTAAAGAGTTGGACAAAATCGGAATATCGGATATCGTCAAAAAGCCATTATCGGACATCCATAATTATAATCAAACCCAAAACACAATTCCATAATAGCACTGATGCTAAACGATATTAACCTGACCAGATAAAAAAGTAGCATCTATCATTTATCATTTATCAATCAATCAATCAATCAATCAATCAAACTTTATTTATAAAGCACTTTTCATACATAAGAGAAATGCAACGCAAAATGCTTTACAAAATTAAAACAATACCCCGGTGACCCATATCCCCCATTATCACATACGTACGCACGAATACAGATACCAAACACAAACACACAGACACAACATACACACATATGCCACTATATCAGGCCTGGGCAATTATTTTGACTCGGGGGCCACATTTAGAGAAAAAATGTGTCTGGGGGCTATCTATTTTTAAGAACACTAATACAAAACCTCTCAATAATGTCTAATTGAATGCTAAAAACGTTATGACAGACTGCCTTAAAAACGTAATGGAATTTTACATTTTTCTATGAACGATAAAACACTGAATATTGACAAAATATGAATGTCACAATCCCTTTCGATCGACATATTTTACAATCAAGTGAAACGCAACAAAAATGCAACAAACAGTGTAATATGAACGCGAAGGGTACAAAATAAACCCACCTACAATCTGATATATGTGATATATCACTAAGCTTCAGAACTTTGTTGTGAAAATCTCCTTCCACGTCTGTGGAAACTGCTTGGTGCCTCGTCTGAGCTGCTGTGACGTAGATTACCATAGTAACTAATTAGATGACCATAGTAACTAATTAGATTACCATAGTAAATAATTAGATGACCATAGTAACTAGTATATCATGCAAAAGCACAGATTCCAAGCATTGAAATACTTTGTATAGTTGAAGACTAACGGTCATTAGAAAACATGACTGCACATCATAATGGCAGCTACACTTTCCATCTTAAAGATATAAAACAATTATTTGGGAATGTACGGCGGGCCAGATTGAAAAGCTTCACGGGCCGCATGTGGCCCCCGGGCCTTAATTTGCCCAGGTCTGAACTATATGGACAAATGATTGCATGGCTGAGTACAGAGGAGACATGTGAGTAAACACTATCACAGGATTTAGATGCTGAATAAATGTAGATCCCGCAACCTGCTACAAGTGCTTGATGGTGGCATTGTACAAGTAATATATTGTAAGTGATCTAGCAGTAGTGATATTGCACAAGTAATATAGTGTAAGTATTTACAGGCGAAACTAAAAAAAAGTAAATATGGTGTAAAATGTTGTAAAAAGTCCATTCATGTCAGCAATTCAAACGTAAAAACTAATATGTGATATAAACTCATTACATGCAAAGTGAGATATGTAAAACCTTTATTTGTTACGATTTTGATGATCATGTCTATAAGTTTTGGAAAACCCCACAATTTCTGAGATTTTCACAAGCTATAAGCAATAATCATCACAATTACATCAAAAGAAGGCTTGAAATACCTTGAGTTGCATGTTTTAAGCCTAGGTCATATATTAGTTTCACCTTGTTAATGTAATTGCTGGAGTGGAAAAAAAAAACCTAAGCACAATATTCAAATATTTTGAGTTTTACTTGTATAAGTAGTGATAATGTACATGTATTGTAAGTAATGTAGTAGTAATAGTGATATTGTACAAGTATTGTAAGTAAGATAGTAATACTGATACTGTACACGTATTGTAATCAATGTAATAGTAGTGATATTGTACAAGTATTGTAATCAATGTAATAGTAGTGATATTGTACAAGTATTGTAAGTTAGTAGTAGTGATACTGTACGAGTAGAGATGTCCGATAATGGCTTTTTTGCCGATATCCGATATTGTCCAACTCTTAATTACCGATACTGATATATACAGTCGTGGAATTAACACATTATTATGCCTAATTTTGTTGTGATGCCCCGCTGGATGCATTAAAATGTAACAAGGTTTTCCAAAATAAATCAACTCAAGTTATGGAAAAAAATGCCAACATGGCACTGCCATATTTATTATTGAAGTCACAAAGTGCATTATGTTTTTTAACATGCCTCAAAACAGCAGCTTGGAATTTGGGACATGCTCTCCCTGAGAGAGCATGAGGAGGTTGAGGTGGGCGGGGTGGGGTTGAGGTGGGGGGGTATAGCGGGGGGTGTATATTGTAGCGTCCCGGAGGAGTTAGTGCTGCAAGAGGTTCTGGGTATTTGTTCTGTTGTGTTTATGTTGTGTTACGGTGCGGATGTTCTCCCGAAATGTGTTCGTCATTCTTGTTTGGTGTGGGTTCACAGTGTGGCGCATATTTGTAACAGTGTTAAAGTTGTTTATACACCTGTTCAGTGTGACCTGTATGGCTTTTGACCAAGTAGGCATTGCATTCACTTGTGTATGTGAAAAGCCATAGATATTATGTGACTGGGCCAGTACGCAAAGGCAGTGCCTTTAAGGTTTATTGGCGCTCTGTACTTCTCCCTACGTACGTGTACACAGAGGCGTTTTAAAAAGTCATACATTTTACTTTTTGAAACCGATACCGATAATTTCCGATATTACATTTTAAAGCACTTATCGGCCGATAATATCGACAGTCCGATATTATCGGACATCCCTATGCACGAGTATTGTAATCAGTGTAATATTTGTGACATTGTACAAGTATTGTAAGCAAGGTAGTAGTAGCGATATTGTGCAAGTATTGTAAGTAATGTAGTTAGTGATATTGTGCAAGTATTGTAAGTAATGTTGTAGTACTGACAGAAGCACACAGAATCTGACGCTCTGTTGAAACAATTTTTGCTGACATTAACACGCCAACATCAGCCCTCAAAACAGGACTATTACTAGCCAGTAAACACGACAACAACACTTCCTCATTATGCACCAATGGCGGATAAGGCGTGCAAAGTGCATTCACAAACTCCCCGGATTTTGAGCTTCAGCATTACACACAAGTAGGTCGTTTTTTTGCACGTTCTATGTGTTCTGTATTGTTGCAATAATTATGACAATTAGTTGTGGTTTTTATTTCCTATTTTTGAATGTTTTACTCGGTTACCATTTAATTGATATCATTTAAGTATTTCATAATTAGGGGTAGAAATGTTTACAAAATCCATGGTTTGGATTTTACCACGATTTTGTGACAGTTTTCAGTTGGTTTCATTGTTGTTCTTTTTACCAACCAAAATACCATACATCCCAATAATCCACAATTACCATTTATTAGTTGTAGTTCTTACAAAAAATTACTTAATAAAAGTTGGCACATTTGGCTCCTAAAGCTCTGGCCCTTGAACTAGTGTAAACAAAAAATATAAGTGTACTATCTTTATAGGAACATTATATACCATCAATATAAAATAGGCACTAGCTCTACATTACTCGTTTTCTTTGTTTAAATCAAACAAAACAATGTAAACATGGGGATAGTATCTATACCTTTTTGCCCTGGCTGAGTTATTACATTTTAAATGACAGAAGTAGCATAAGTAATTATTAGCAAAATTATTACAGGAGTAATAAGTGTAATACATTGAGAGATGTTTCATGAGAGCAGAGTGAGTGTGTGACTTTAAAGGGCAGTGCCTGTTGCCAAGTGATGTCAGCAACGGAGAGAAACATTAGCTGCAGTCAGAGATAGTGACATAGCAAACGCTATGTGTGCTGCAATGTAAATTAGTCTAAATAATGGAACATTAATCTTCTGTTTTACCAGCAATGTATGTCATCTTATGTCGGAAAAGTTGGGGGGAATGATCAGTATGACTCACTAGGAATCTGAGGAGGACACGTCCCCCCGTCCTCCGTGCCATCTGCAACCATGATCCGAACAGCACACATGCTCCAAACCGTGTCAGGTCAACAGCACGGGTCTGATTTTTTTTCCATAAATCTTCCCATCCCAATTCATAATACATAATAATTCCATAAAAATAAAACGCATCGTTTATAAACATAAACATGTGTCTCTGGGTGTTCTGAACTCCTGTTTCCATGCCAGTGTAGCACTGAACAATAAGGATAATATTGTGTACCCACATTCTAGTTCAGTTCCAAACAATGTACAGTCGCGATCAAAAGTTTACATACACTTGTAAAGAACATAATGTCATGGCTGTCTTTAGTTTCCAATACTTTCTATAACTCTTTTATTTTTGTGATAGAGTGATTGGAGCACATACTTGTTGGTCACAAAAAACATTCATGAAGTTTGGTTCTCTTATGAATTTATGATGAGTCTACTGAAAATGTGACCAAATGTGCTGGGTCAAAAGTATACATACAGCAATGTTAATATTTGCTTACATGTCCCTTGGCAAGTTTCACTGCAATAAGGCGCGTTTGGTAGCCATCCACAAGCTTCTGGCAAACTTATGATTGAATATTTGACCACTCCCTTTGACAAAATTGGTGCAGTTCAGCTAAATTTGTTGGTTTTCTGACATGGACTTGTTTCTTCAGCATTGTCTACATGTTCTCAATGGAGTTTAAATCAGGACTTTGGGAAGGCCATTCAAAAACCTTAATTCTAGCCTGATTTAGCCATTCCTGTACCACTTTTGATGTGTGTTTGGGGTCATTGTCCTGTTGGAACACCCAACTGCGTCCAAGACCCAACCTCCAATACTACCACCACCATGCTTGACAGTAGGTATGGTGTTCCTGGGATTAAAGGCCTCACCTTTTCTCCTCCAAACATATATTGTATTGTGGCCAAAAAGCTCAATTTTTGTTTCATTTGACATCACATGGACAAATATAAGACCTTCTGGAGAAAAGTTCTGTGGTCAGAGGAAATGAAAATGTAGCTGTTTGGCCACAATACCAAGCAATATGTTTGGAGGAGAAAAGGTGAGGTCTTTAATCCCAGGAACACCATTTCTACCGTCACCCTACCGTCAAGCATGGTGGTGGTAGTATTATGCTCTAGGCCTGTTTTGCTGCCAATGGAACTGGCGCTTTACAGAGAGTAAATGGGACAATGACAAAAGAGGATTACCTCCAAATTCTTCAGGACAACCTAATATCACCGATTTCATCACAAAAAAATAAGAGTTGTAGAAATTATTGGGAACTCAACACAGCCATGACATTATGTTCTTTACAAGTGTATGTAAACTTTTGATCGCGACTGTAGTTATGAATTAATACATGATATTATTGACAATCATATTGTATAAACAATGAAGTGTTTATGCATTGAAAGACAACAATGCGTAAAAGGTCTTGGCTTGCACGAAGCCAATCTAAAAACGAGTGAACATACCTGAGACGTCCGTGTCGCTGTCAAACTCTTCATGCTCCTTTTTCACCAAACGGACTTCCGGAACATAAAAGTCTCCTTGGCGAGCCAAAGGAGCCATGAAGTGGATCAAACCTTCCCTGTAGATCTCCAGGAACGGATGAGCACACAGTTTCCTTTCCTGTCACAGGGTGAAAAGTATTTTTTTAAAACCACAGATATTAGTATTGGTTATTTTCACCAACTAAGCTGTTCTAAAGGTTGGTTCACATTTGTCAGGTTTTGCTCGGTTAAAATGAACTCTGGTGCATTTGTTTTGTTAGCAGTGTTTTCCACCAGACTGCAGGGTTGCTGTGGCAATCTTATCTACATAATTTGCAAGTATTTTATGGACACAGTAATAGAGGCAAAACATGCAAAGCAAAACAAGTGATTATCCCAGTCTTTTGCTTATTTTAGGGCTTGGAGGAGGCCGATACGGGCTTTCATCCAAAAGTTATGCTTATGGTATTAGTTTAGTTGGAACATGCATATGGTAAATGGCTTATACTTGTATAGTGCTTTTCTACCTTCAAGGTACTCAAAGCGCTTTGACACTATTTCCACATTCACCCATTCACACACACATTCACACACTGATGTCGGGAGCTGCCATGCAAGGCCCTAACCACGACCCATCAGGAGCAAGGGTGAAGTGTTTTGCTCAAGGACCCAACAGACATGACTGGATTGGGCGAAGCTGGGGATCGAACCAGGAATCCTCAGGCTGCTGGCACAGCCACTCTCCCAACTGCGCCACGCCGTCCTCCTCCTACAGTTACAGTTACAATATGACGTTACAACACGTCAGAAAAGGAGTGGATGCAGAGTTGATTTAATTATACCCCTTTTCCGTTTCATAGCATATTTTAACACATTTGTTCACTTCCTGTCCTCAATTTGTAACACAAACACACAAATAAACAATGATTAAATAGTTGTTCATATGTTGTGACTCACATAATGAGATGAATATGTGATACCTTATTGATATATCTCCTTATCAAGGATCAAGGTTAAAGATGTTTGTCAGGATTCTTATTCATTGTACTTTGTAAACACTTTCAGCTTGAACAATTTCTTAAACTGGATGTCTTACATTGATTAATCCATTCCATAATTAAATTCCACATACTGATATACTAAAGGTTTTAAGTGTTGTGCGTACATACAAAGCTTTTATTTCTCTTCTTTTGTTGTGAAGAATTGTTGTACATTCTTGGGTAGCAGGTTTGCTTTTTACATAATTTTGGCTTTTTGCAAACATACCAAATTATTACATTTCAATATTTTTGATTCTATAAAAATTAGAGATGCCGATAAATGCTTTAAAATGTAATATTGGAAATTATCGGCATCGTTTTTTGTTTGTTTTTTTAAATTATTTTTATTAAATCAACATAAAAAACACAAGATACACTTACAATTAGTGCACCAACCCAAAAAACCTTCCTCCCCCATTCACACTCATTCACACAAAAGGGTTGTTTCTTTCTGTTATTAATATTCTGGTTCCTACATTATATATCAAAATATATCAATACAGTCTGCAAGGGATACAGTCCGTAAGCACACATGATTGTGCGTGCTGCTGGTCCACTAATAGTACTAACCTTTAACAGTTAAGTTTACTCATTTTCATTAATTACTAGTTTATATGTAATGTATGTGCAAATTCCAAGCTGCTGTTTTGAGGCATGTTAAAAAAAAAAAAGCACTTTGTGACTTCAATAATAAATATGGCAGTGCCATGTTGGGACTTTTTTCCATAACTTGAGTTGAAGTTGTTCTCTTATTTTGGTAAACCTTGTTACATTGTTTAATGCATTCAGCGGGGCATCACAACAAAATTAGGCATAATAATGTGTTAATTCCACGACTGTATATATCGGTATCGGTTGATATCGGAATCGGTAGTTAAGAGTTGGACAATATCGGAATATCAGATATCGGCAAAAAAGCCATTATCGGACACCTCTAATAAAAATGTAAGCTTTGAATGTTTTCAATGACCAACATTGTGTATTATGTAACACGGATAGTGAATGAAGCATCATTTTGTTGTTATTTCCACATATTTTCATTCTTGTTTTTCACCGACGAAAGTGTGAGTGCTTAAACAACAGTCGACGTGTCAATAATATAATATAATATGATATAAAATAATTAAGGCTGTCAACGTTAACACATGTGATTAATTAAAAAAAACATATCGCATTACCATAAATGAAGATCAATCACAGTGCTTGTTTTGACCGCCGGAAGACGGCACACATTGCACAGGCAGTGATCACGTCACATGCCAGGGTGATGATATTTAGGTGATGTGCTCTGAGCCCTTTAAAAAAAACTCAGACAGAAATTTAGATTAAACTAAGGCAATTGGTTAGTACTGCAGCAATAAACTTTCTTATTGTCAGCACACATCAACTTTAAAATAGCATCTTAAAGGCCTACTGAAATGCGATTTTCTTATTTAAACGGGGATAGCAGGTCCATTCTATGTGTCATACTTGATCATTTCGCGATATTGCCATATTTTTGCTGAAAGGATTTAGTAGGGAGCATCGACGATACAGTTCGCAACTTTTGGTCGCTGATAAAAAAGCCTTGCCTGTACCGGAAGTAGCAGACGATATGCGCGTGACGTCACAGGTTGTGGAGCTCCTCACATCCGCACATTGTTTACAATCATGGCCACCAGCAGCGAGAGCGATTCGGACCGAAAGAGCGACGATTTCCCCATTAATTTGAGCGAGGATGAAAGATTTGTGGATGAGGAAAGTGAGAGTGAAGGACTAGAGGGCAGTGGGAGCGATTCAGATAGGGAAGATGCTGTGAGAGGCGGGTGGGACCTGATATTCAGCCGGGAATGACTAAAACAGTAAATAAACACAAGACATATATATACTCTATTAGCCACAACACAACCAGGCTTATATTTAATATGCCACAAATTAATCCCGCATAACAAACACCTCCCCCCTCCCGTCCATATAACCCGCCAATACAACTCAAACACCTGTACAACACACTCAATCCCACAGCCCAAAGTACCGTTCACCTCCCCAAAGTTCATACAGCACATATATTTCCCCAAAGTCCCCAAAGTTACGTACGTCACATGCACATAGCGGCACGCACGTACGGGCAAGCGATCAAATGTTTGGAAGCCGCAGCTGCATGCGTACTCACGGTACCGCGTCTGCGCATCCAACTCAAAGTCCTCCTGGGAAGAGTCTCTGTTGTCCCAGTTCTCCACAGGCCAATGGTAAAGCTTGACTGTCATCTTCCGGGAATGTAAACAATGAAACACCGGCTGTGTTATCCAGCACAACAGTCAAGGGGTGCATTCTACGGCGGGGGTGCGTTGTCCGACACAACACCTGCCGCAATACACCGCTTCCCACCTACAGCTTTCTTTTTTGCTGTCTCCATTGTTCATTGAACAAATTGCAAAAGATTCACCAACACAGATGTCCAGAATACTGTGGAATTTTGCGATGAAAACAGACGACTTAATAGCTGGCCACCATGCTGTCCCAAAATGTCCTCTACAATCCGTGACGTCACGCGCAGGCGTCATCATACCGAGACGTTTTCAGCAGGATATTTCGTGCGAAATTTAAAATTGCACTTTAGTAAGCTAACCCGGCCGTATTGGCATGTGTTGCAATGTTAAGATTTCATCATTGATATATAAACTATCAGACTGCGTGGTCGGTAGTAGTGGGTTTCAGTAGGCCTTTAAAGCAAAACGGTACATGGACAGCAAACAGAGGACAACAAACTATGTTTTCTCTGCCTTTGTCACAGAAAAATGTAACATTGCCTTTTTGAAATGGGCAGACACCGCACATAAGACATTAACATCTGTGAGGACCAAGTGCTGCAAGATGTCGTCATGTCGTCAACTAACGTTGCACAAACTAGAGGTAGTTTATACAAAAAAAGAGATCAGCGCTGTCATCTGTTAAGGTAAATAAGCGTGTTTGCATCACCCAGGGTTTATAATTAGACGGACCACAACGAGGGAATGGATATGCACGTTCTTTATTGACAATTGTCAGGTCTCTCGTCAACACACTGACTTCTCGTCAAGGCACCTTCTCTCACACACACACACACACACACACACACACACTGGTTATCATTTGGAATGGGGACCAAGTTTTTGATCATCACTTGTGGGGACCACCCTTTCTACAGGTTGTGGAGGCATGAAAAAAATTAGGTAAAGTGGCCACTGCCCAGTTAGCTCATACACGTCTTTAAATCTCTGGATTGATGAAGTAATGTGCTGATCATTCTTACTGGGGACCCTGGGGAAAAAGAGTTAATATGGTTCATGGGGACCAAATTTAAATAATTTTGCATAATTCACACAAATTTGTACGTGACTACTGAGGATCATTTAAAAAAAAAAAAAAAGAAGGAAAATGTGCAAATGTCTCACACTCAAACTAACCAGTAAACATGTTTTATGGGCCAAAGCTTAAAAATCACTTCGGCATCTTCAGAATGGATCTGACTATCATTTAAAAAGGTTTCCCTTTAGGGGACCTGTTTTTTTGTCCCCATACCGTCAGAGGTCTCCTAAAGGTGACTGTGTAAACAGAGCGATGTCCCCATTAAGTAAGCATTGCCAGAACACACACACACACACACACACACACGCACACACACACACACACACAATGGAAACAAGTCTTTTGGCTTTTTGTGCCATTAATTTGCCTTTTTAAAGCATTACCGTGATTCAATTCTTTAAGATGTCAATAAACGTCTCAATCAATCAATCAAAAACACACGCACACACTTCTGACTTCACAATAATAGTGTGACATGTCACATCCGGTTCAACAAAGTGCAAATTGGCTTATATTTGTTTAAACAACAACAATTAAGGAAGAGTAAAAGCAAATGGTGCACTATGTAAAGTTGTTTATGGATGTCTTTTTCACATGATCTATTACAGGGGTAGGGAACCTATGGCTCTTTTGAAGACTGCTTCTGGCTCTCAGATACATCTTAGCTGACATTGCTTAACAAGATAAGTAATTCATCATTCCGCTGGTAATCACAGTGTTAAAAATAACGTTCAAATTATAAAACATTCTCATGCATTTTAATCCATCCATTTGTTTTCTATCGCACCTGTTCAAGAAGTCGCATTAATGGTAAGAAGTATTATATTTATTATTGGTTAGCTTTAGAATAAAAATGTTATTAAAAATAATTCGAGACTTATTATACTTTAAAAATGTTGGTCTTACTTAAAAATGTTTAATTGTTTAGTTGTATTCGGTGTTAAAAAATATTATATGGCTCTCACGGAAATACATTTTGAAATATTTGGCTTTCATGGCTCTCTCAGCCAAAAAGGTTCCCGACCCCTGATCTATTAGTATACTGTACATCTGTACCTAGTTTGCTATATTATTGCAGAGACTTCCAAAATGTGCACTTTCTTTCTGGTTTATTTGAAATAGGGACAGATATAGAAACATAGATATCTGAAACAGTCATCCAATGTATGCATCATAGTGTTTGTAGCCAAAGTTAATTTACAACACTTGTCCCCAACAACAACAACACAGATCTAACATCATTAAAATAGGAAAATAAAGTGACCTTGTTTGTCAGCATGTCTGTGATCTTCTTTTAAATCTTTTTTTTATTTTTTTATTTATTATTTTATTTTTTAATATATTTTATTAATATTATTTTTAATTTTTCCCCTCCCTCAGAGGGGGGGCTCGGCGGGGCGGTTGCTGGTTGTTCCATCTCCATCGTTGGTGGTTCCCGTGGCCCTGTGCCTGGGTGGTCCTGCGGCGGCCGATTTGGGTGGGGTGGCCGGGGGCTGGCCTCGCCGCGCTCTCCCGGGGTGGGGGGGTGGGCTCGTGGGGGCCCGGTTGCCGGTGGGGCAGGGGCGGTCTTCCCGTCCGGTTGTGGGGAGTCTCTGGGTCCCTCGGGCGGAGCGTCTCGCCTTTCTGCCCGTGTGGGGTGTGGTCTCTCGCTAGCTTGGGGTCTGGCTGTCCCCTGCTTTTCTTGTGCCCTGTCCTCTGCCGGCTGCGTCTGTCTGCGGCCTGCTGCTGGCCCTTGTGGGCGGTACGGTGGGCCGGGCTCTGGGGTTCCTGTCGCTGGCCGGCTTGGCTGCGTGGGGGCGGTGGTCCCTGGTTCCCTGGGCACCACGCCTACTGTTTGTGGGTTGGGCTCTCGGGGGTGATGGGGCCGTGCTCTGGCTCCCACGCACTCTGGGAGTCGAATGTATTGTACATACAAATTCACATATGCTCACATACGTAAATAGGTACCTACGCTCCCACATACATACACAAATACAGTACATATTTACCTACCTAAAGTTCGTACATCCACACGCACGTTCAATATACAAACATACACATACACATACTGTACATATACATTCACTGTACAAACACATATACACATTCTGTACATATACATTCATTGTACAAACACATATACACATTCTGTACACATACATTCATTGTACAAACACATATACACATTCTGTACATATACAAGTACATATGCATACTTACACTCATGCACATAATCACGTTTCATCAAACATATATTAACGTTGTTGCCCTAGGGTAAACTGGGTGTAACACATGGCACACTGACAAAGCTTAACCTATTGTGACTATAACAATCTACAAGGTTAATGTAGGTTGCTTCTTTTTCTCCCCCTCCATTTTTCTGCATTCTTTCGTATCTCAAGTTATCATTACGTATATGTATTGTTGCATTTAAACAACTGTATTGTTGATAATAAAGGTAAATTATTGGTATTGTTCATTATCAATAGCGCTATTTCTATTGGTATTTGTATTGATCCATTTGTAGTGTAATAATGCTCATTGTCATTTCTGTATTATTTTTTATTTTTCGCTAACTGCTTATTTGCTATTACTTTTACCATCATATTTGTACATGTCGTATTTGCTGATGTTGCTCTATTGTTGTTGTTTGCTGTTGTTGTTTTTGTCTCTCTGTCTAATCCCCCTCTTGTCCCCACAATTTCCCCCTCTGTCTTCTTTTTTTTTCTCTTTCTATCCCCTCCTGCTCCGGCCCGGCTGCACTAAATGATAATATAAATACATTTAATAAAGTCAAATACAAATAAGGCAACAAGAGAAGTATCCTACACTTCTCTTTTGTAAAGTAAATCTGAACAGCCGACATGGGCATCTACATCAACTATATGATTTGCCTGAGAAGCTGGACAGGACACAAAAAAAAAAAAAAAAAATAGGAAAATAAAAAGAATGAGGCAAAGAGGAGTCGATAATAATGATAATAGTAATAATTCAGACAAAGTGCAAACTAGATAAAAGTCAATAATAATAATAATAATAATAATAATAGTAATCACACAGACAAAGTGCAAACTAGATAAGAACCAATTAGTAAAAATTAGTAAAAACTAAACATGGGAACACGATTGTTGCTCAACTAGCCACAATTTTGTTTGTTTTTTGAAAGTGACAAGTGCGGGTATACTTTTCAAAGTCTCCGGTAGAGAGTTCCATATTTGTGGTCCTTTTATTGAAAAGGCAGTCTGGGCAAGAGATGTTCTACGGAATGGAACGCAACAGTTGCCTTTTGACGTTGCTCGGGTGGTAGATCTGGTACCACTTTGCAGTCTTGTAATTGCCTTGCAGAGCAATTGGGGAGCAGAGTTATTTAAGCCAGTGTTTTTCAACGTTTTTTGAGCCAAGGCACATTTTTTGCATTGGCACACAACCAGCAGAAATCATTAAAAAACGAAACACAGTTGACAGTAAAAAGTTTAAAGTCAATTGTTGGGTACGACTTTAAAGCATAACCAAGCGTGCATCAATATACCTCTTGTCTCAAAGTAGATGTACTGTCACCACCTGTCACATCACGCCCTGACTTATCTTTAGTTTTTTTGCTGTTTTCCTGTGTGTAGTGTTTTAGTTCTTGTCTTGCGCTACTAATTTGGTGGCTTTTTCTCTTTTTTGGTATTTTCCTGTAGCAGTTTCATGTCTTCCTTGACCGCTATTCCCCACACCTGCCTTGTTTAAGCAATCAAGAATATTTCAGTTGTTTTTATCCTTCTTTGTGGGGACATTGTTGATTGTCATGTCATGTTCGGATGTACTTTGTGGACGCCGTCTTTGCTCCACACTAAGTCTTTGCTGTCGTCCAGCATTCTGTTTTTGTTTACTTTGTAGCCAGTTCAGTTTTAGTTTTCTTCTGCATAGCCTTCCCTAAGCTTCAATGCCTTTTCTTAGGGGCAATCACCTTTTGTTTATTTTTGGTTTAAGCATTAGACACCTTTTTACCTGCACACTGCCTCCCGCTGTTCCCGACATCTACAACGCAATTAGCTACCGGCTGCCACCTACTGATATGGAAGAGTATTACACGGTTACTCTGCCGAGCTCTAGACAGCACCGACACTCAACAACAACACATAATGTGCAGACTATAATTACTGGTTTGCAAAAAATATTTTTAACCCAAATAAGTGAAACTAGATGATCTCCCACGGCACACCAGACTGTATCTCACAGTGGTTGAAAAACATTGATTTAAGCATTTAAAAACCAATTTGACTGTGTGTAACAAAATGAAATTGGTAAAACTTAAAAATATTGTATTTGGTTAGAATTTGGCAATGATGATATTGTATACTCTTCTTGTCTAGGACTTTCAAGGCGCGGTTATAGACACTCAATGGTCTTGACTGATGACTGGTGTGCCTGAGACCATGGAGTTAAGCCTTAAGAGAGGTGTGAAAGAATCATTGAATTCATAAAAGTAAAAGCACAGCTGAGAGTTAAGCAGTTTCTTATAATCTTAAAACAGCCTAGGTTTGCCTTTAGGGTTTTACACATTTTCTTAATGTGACTATTAAAATTCAGCTGATAGTCTATGATTATGCCCAAATATTTTACTTCAGGTACTTGTTCAATGAGCTCCTCTTTAATTTTTAAATTCAGGTTTGTTTGAGGTAGCTTTTTGATGGAGAAGAGTTTAGGGTTAAACAGGATGATGCCAGCCAAGATGCTATTTTGTCTAATTTAGCATTTAACTTATCTAACTTAGTTATTACTATACTTTCTGTCACCAAGTTTTGAGCAAATCGATGACTCGCATTTCAGTAAAACATTCAAAAAATGTTCCTGAATGACATTCTGACTACTATATGGCATTTGTATCCAAATATTGCTGTTGGTATTTTCTTAAGCATTTTTTTTATTTATGCAAGCAAATAATAATAGGTGTGATTATTTTTATTTATGCAAGCAAATAATAACAGGTGTGATTATTTTTAATTATGCAAGAAAATAATAATAGGTGTGATTATTTTTTATTTATGCAAGCAAATAATAATAGGTGTGATTATTTTTATTTATGCAAGCAAATAATAATAGGTGTGATTAATCTGATTTAAAAAAATAATCACTTGACAGCCTTAATACTGTATGTATAGTATAATATAAAGTGTCAATTCTTTCCTCGTTGGCCTCACTCAATGAGACGGCGCTCAACTTCTCATTAACCTTTCATTGGCAGCATTCTTTAATTATTCTGCTCATGCCCCACAGATGTCTGTTACTTCCACACCTCTGGCTGGGTATCTGGGAGCTCGCAGCTCCAAGGCAACGAGCAGGAAGTGTGATCAATCACAGTGGAAAGTACATTTTGAAGTACTTTACTTTGCAATACCACGCAAGTACTATTAGCTACCCCATTCCAGCTCCAATACACAGAGTTTTCCTATAATTTTGTGATGTACAAAATGTGTCGTTTTTTTTCCCAAGCCAATACTCCATCCATCCATTCTTCCACTGCTTGTCCCTCTCGGGGTGGCCGGGGGCGGAAGCCTACACCAGCTGCATTCGGGCTGACGCGGATAACTTTCTGCTTTTTCAAGAAAGATACCGTTAACGAGTGATGTGTGAGACGATACTGAAACACATGTAGTGTTATTGTGTCCCCTGAAACCTGAATGTGTGTGTCACTTTAAGGAAAACCCATATGGGGGCAGGGTTAAGGGGGAGGAGTATATTAATAGCTAGAATTCACTTAAATTAAAGTATTTCTTATATATATATATATATATATATATATATATATATATATATATATATATATATATATATATATAAATAAAATAAATAAATACTTGACTTTCAGTGAATTCTAGCTATATATAAATTCTTATTTTACTATATATATATATATATATATATATATATATACAGTACATATAAATAAAATAAATACTTGAATTTCAGTGTTCATTTATTTACACACATACACACATAACACTCCTCTCTACTCATTGTTGTATTTGAAAGTGCAATGCTTTGCAGCCAGTAGCACAGCCTTTGAAGGAGCGTAGGCGTAATATTCTGGGTTGGAGTCAATAACCAGACGAGGTGACAAAGTTACGTCTCTTTACTTCATACTAGTGTTCTGTGGTTACTTTTTAAACCGTTGGCCAACCAAAAAGTGACTTTTTGGTTGGCCAACGGTTTACGTTGTATTGCGCCCCCCTGACGGCAAGTGTGGGAGTCGGTTCTGAAGTATGAAGGAAAAGCGGACGTGACGAGAGGCTGTCCTCACTCAGGTCCGCACGGACCTGGAGGGGGCGTGCCTTAAGTCCGGCTGGAAATCGGGAGGAATTCGGGAGAATGGTTGTCCCGGGAGATTTTCGGGAGAGGCACTGAAATACGGGAGTCTCCCGCAAAATTCGGGAGTGTTGGCAAGTATGCACTCCACTCTTTCCCGGGCGAGAACCATGGACATACTTGCCAACCCTCCCGGATTTTCCGGGAGACTCCCGAAATTCAGCGCCTCTCCCGAAAACCTCCCGGGACAAATTTTCTCCCGAAAATCTCCCGAAATTCAGGCGGAGCTGGAGGCCACGCCCCCTCCAGCTCCATGCGGACCTGAGTGACGTGTCGACAGCCTGTTTTCACGTCCGCTTTCCCACAATATAAACAGCGTGCCTGCCCAATCACGATATAACTGTAGAATGATCGAGGGCGAGTTCTTGGTTTCTTATGTGGGTTTATTGTTAGGCAGTTTCATTAACGTCCTCCCAGCGCGGTAACAACACACAACAACAGCAGTCACGTTTTCGTCTACCGTAAAGCAGTTTGTCTGCCGTAAACAGCAATGTTGTGACACTCTTAAACAGGACTATACTGCCATCTACTGTACATGCATATGTGACAATAACATCTACGGCTTTTAGAGAGTGCAGTGCACAACTGCGCACACAACATGGAGACGAAGCAGAAATACGAGGAAGATACAGCCGTGGCGACGCCGACGACGAGTAAGATGAAGAAATATGCTTGTAAGTTCTAAGCCGCAGCTGCGATTGGACCTGGATAGCCTCCGGGAAGAAGTAGTGGACTACCAAGTGCTTGGCAGTGAAGATCTTCCTCGGGAAGCAAAGATTGACCGGTTTTGGGCGAGATGGAAGATTCCAGACTGTAGTGCATTTGATGAAAGCACTTTTGTGCGTGCCACACAGCAATGCATCATCAGAGAGGGTGTTCAGCATGGTTAGAAAAATATTGAGAGAGAATAGAACAAGGATGGACAACCCTTAACTCAACAATGAGTAGATGAGTGTTATGTGTGTGTATATTTGTAAATAAATGAACACTGAAATTCAAGTATCTATTTTATTTATATATACAGGTAAAAGCCAGTAAATTAGAATATTTTGAAAAACTTTATTTATTTCAGTAATTGCATTCAAAAGGTGTAACTTGTACATTATATTTATTCATTGCACACAGACTGATGCATTCAAATGTTTATTTCATTTAATTTTGATGATTTGAAGTGGCAACAAATGAAAATCCAAAATTCCGTGTGTCACAAAATTAGAATATTGTGTAAGGGTTAAATTTTGAAGACACCTGGTGCCACAAACTAATCAGCTGATTAACTCAAAACACCTGAAAAGGACTTTAAATGGTCTCTCAGTCCAGTTCTGAAGCCTACACAAACATGGGGAAGACTTCAGATTTGACAGCTGTCCAAAAGGCAACCATCGACACATTGCACAAGGAGGGAAAGACACAAAAGGTTATTGCTGAAGAGGCTGGCTGTTCTCAGAGCTCTGTGTCCAAACACATTAATGGAGAGGCAAAGGGAAGGAAAAACTGTGGTCAGAAAAAGTGTACAAGCGATAGGGATCACCGCGCCCTGGTCAAGATTGTGAAAAAAACCCCATTCAAAAATGTGGGGGAGATTCAGAAGGAGTGGACAGCTGCTGGAGTCAGTGCTTCAAGATCCACCACCAAGAGACGCTTGAAAGACATGGGTTTCAACTGCCGCATACCTCGTGTCAAGCCACTGTTGACCAAGAAACAGCGCGCAAAGCGTCTCACCTGGGCTAAGGAAAAAAAGAGCTGGACTGCTGCTGAGTGGTCCAAAGTCATGTTTTCTGACGAAAGCAAATTTTGCATTTCCTTTGGAAATCGAGGTCCCAGAGTCTGGAGGAAGACAGGAGAGGCACAGGATCCACGTTGCCTGATGTCTAGTGTAAAGTTTCCACCATCAGTGATGGTTTGGGGTGCCATGTCATCTGCTGGTGTCGGTCCACTCTGTTTCCTGAGATCCAGGGTCAACGCAGCCGTCTACCAGCAAGTTTTAGAGCACTTCATGCTTCCTGCTGCTGACCTGCTCTATGGAGATGGAGATTTCAAGTTCCAACAGGACTTGGCGCCTGCACACAGCGCAAAATCTACCCGTGCCTGGTTTACGGACCATGGTATTTCTGTTCTAAATTGGCTCGCCAACTCCCCTGACCTTAGCCCCATAGAAAATCTGTGGGGTATTGTGAAAAGGAAGATGCAGAATGCCAGACCCAAAAACGCAGAAGAGTTGAAGGCCACTATCAGAGCAACCTGGGCTCTCATAACACCTGAGCAGTGCCAGAAACTCATCGACTCCATGCCACGCCGCATTAACGCAGTAATTGAGGCAAAAGAAGCTCCAACCAAGTATTGAGTATTGTACATGCTCATATTTTTCATTTTCATACTTTTCAGTTGGCCAACATTTCTAAAAATCCCTTTTTTGTATTAGCCTTAAGTAATATTCTAATTTTGTTACACACGGAATTTTGGATTTTCATTTGTTGCCACTTCAAATCATCAAAATTAAATGAAATAAACATTTGAATGCATCAGTCTGTGTGCAATGAATAAATATAATGTACAAGTTACACCTTTTGAATGCAATTACTGAAATAAATCAAGTTTTTCAAAATATTCTAATTTACTGGCTTTTACCTGTATATATAATAAAATAAATATATATATATATATATATATATATATATGAAATACTTGACTTGGTGAATTCTAGCTGTAAATATAGTCCTCCCCTCTTAACCACGCCCCCGACCCCAACCACGCCCCCCCGCCCCACCCCCGACCACGCCCCTCAACCCCCCACCAACCCCCTGGCAAGTATGACCATGGACTAAATGGAACTAGTAAAAAAAAAATATTCCGAAATGTAGGATCATTTTGAGCTTATATCACCAAATAAAGTAAATGTTATTTTCCTATTCAACTCTTGGACGAGTGTTGTATGTTTCATATTCTGTTTTTCACAGATTTGTCTAAAATAAAACCCATTACATTTGCTCCAAAATTTTTTTTAGATCAAATGTAGTGACGTTTTTAATCCAGTATTTCAGAAACACCAACACAGTATCAGTGCAGTGTCATTCAAGCTAGTGAGTGTGCCACACACTCACTGAAGCGCCATTTATCCGCCACTTCTTAAAACCAATAACTTACCTACACTACATTTAAATCGTATCTATTATATTCTATATCTTAAATACTGAAGTTTAATTTTAGCACAACTTTCTTTGCATCTTTTGTTCTTTTTTTGAGCAAGTGTCTTCGTAGGATTGCAAAACACCGTCATAGCGATGCTGGCGTTTTAGGTGGCTGATAAGGTTTGATGTATTGAAGCTTGGTATTTTTCCCCCCCACCTTACAAAGTTTGCAGAACATTTGCTGCAAACAACACATGAAATGTCTTCCTCTGAAACAGTGAAGAAGTCCCACACAATCGACACCATGTTTGTTGACACTGAGCTCAGGGGAAGTTTATGACAGGCTTACATTACGATTAGGAGAAAGGAAGCACTTGATTCGCTCACCCTAACCCACCTACAGCTAAATACGGGTAATCTCGCCTCAAGAGAGCATAATTATTTCTTATCTGTGCTATGTTTTTATCTTATCGGATTTATCAGTATGACATCATACTTCCAAATATTAGACCAACAATTATCTGTCCAATATAAATTTGGAACCCCTACAATAATTGGTTTGTGTCAGAATAATTGTATCTAAGTTATCACAAAACTTTGTGTTTCAATGAGTTCCCAGCGAGCAGACAAAAGCTGTCTTTGAACCTACCAAGAAGAAGGCTTGTAAAACTCCACTGTGTAGGATGGGAAGCAACATGAAGGTGTTCTGTTTCTTTCATGTATTGTAATCCACAGAAAGATTTTTGTTTTGACCCGAGAACTACAAAGCAGAGAGAAAGCAGGATCTGCCCAAGTTCCACAGACCTCTTCTTTAAACTGTTTTACGACCTCTTCTTTGAACTCTTTTACAACCTTTTCTTTGAACCAACATTTTCTTTGAACTGTTTTGTAATCAAAGGCGATGGCTGTTTACGACCCCTGTGCCTTAGAAACAGCTGTTGCCATGTAATCAGGGAAAGTCCAAATAAAAGAGGATGCGTACAATCTTTCGTCAGAGCGTGGTGGATACTGTACAAGAGTACAGCCCAGACGTCTCTCCTCAATTGAGCCAAATTTAATTCTGTCTCTGGTTAATTCCTTGCTTCTTGTCTTGTTTAATAGATGTCATCAGTGTTTGAACCTGACAGTTTGTATTGGTGGTTATTGTTTTTGTATTATTTTCATTTATAACGATGGTTATTTTTGATAGGGAATAATTTTTAAATTGAAACATGACAACAATATATAATGTTGTTAAATTTGTATGTACTTTTTTCTTATTGAAACAAATGCGACTTGTCCAGGGTGTACCCCACCTTCCGCCCGAATGTAGCTGAGATAAGCTCCAGCACCCACCGCGACAAGCGGTAGAAAATGGATGGATGGATGGGTGTATTTTTTTCTTCCTGCTTATTGTGGTAAAAAATATGCCAAATAAAGTTGAACACAAGATTTATTATCAGATTCATCACGCAGGAGGTTAGTGTGTGTGTGTCCCATATTTTAATCACTTTTACTGTCATTTCATAAACAAATCAAAGTACCTCATGAAAACATATTACACCTTCTACATTGTACAAAGTTCTACTAATTTTGTATGAGAATAGGCTCAGGACATAATTGTTTTAGTTGTAGTTTAAAGGGTTGCATAAGCTGGTTAGAATCAAGGTGGCGTGTTACTAAAAAAGTAGTTCCTCGGTGTTACCAATTACAATAACAATGTTAATAGCTCTAATAATAATAATAAATGGAGGATTATGGGTGCTTTTTGACCTGCTCAGTGGCCTTGTGGTTAGAGTGGCCGCCCTAAGACTGGAAGGTCGTGAGTTCAAACCCCGGCTGGGTCATACCAAAGACTAAAAACATGGGACCCTTTGCCTCCCTGCTTGGCACTCAGCATTAAGGGTTGGATTGGGGGTTATATCACCAAAATGATTCTCGAGCGTGGCCACCGCTGCTGCTCACTGCTCCCCTCACCTCCCAGGGGGTGAACATGGGGATGGGTCAAATGCAGAGGATCATTTCACCACACCTAGTGTGTGTGACTATCGTTGGGACTTTAACTTTAACTTTTTAGATGGATTTTTAGAGGGCTTTTTGGGCAGGATAGATGAATCCCATTAGCTATATTGTTAGTCGTATAGTGCGAGCCGTATTTTACAATTTAGAATACACAAAACGAGAATGACATATGTGTACTTGTCTCATAAAGGAATTGTGAATATTAGGTGAAATAAATAAAAAATGCTACAGAAATGTGCCGTACTAGTTTGGGTTGTGGATCTTTGTTTTGATTTCCGACGCATATTTTTCAATCCAATCCAATTGTCAGGACTTGGACTATGGCGTGGTTTGTTCTCCCGTGGTGCAAATGATTTGGACCAGACATGGCGTGAAGGTGAAGACATATTTAATTTTAACACTCAAAAAAAAGAAACAAACAAAAGGCGCTCACAGTGGAGGTACAAAACTTGGCTATAAACACAAAACTTGCAGAAAGGCAGAAACTATGAACAATGAAACAAAAACACTAACTGTGGCATTAATAAACAAAAACTTACTTGGACGTGGCATGAAGTGTGCAGAGGTAAACAGATTGTGACGGGTATGATGTCGCCAGACAGACAGCCTGGCAACTGGAAGCTTAAATAATAGTGACATGATTAAAGACAGGTGCTTGAGTTGTGAGGGCAGGTGAAAACTAATGGGTTGCTATGGTGACAAACAAGAGTGCACAATGAGTCCAAACGTGGAACAGGTGAAACTAATGGGTAACCATGGAAACAAGACAAGGGAGTGAAAAGCCAGAAATTAAAGAGTCCAATAATCAAACAAAACAAAACATGATTACACAGACATGACACCAATCAATCCACTTTATTTATATAGCACATTTAAACAACAAAAATGTTTCCAAAGTGCTGCACAACAATATTAAAAACAATATTCAATTTCATATATGCAAATATATGCAAATACATATAATTTCATTAACATTTTGCAAGACTTTCAAAGTGCTTTACCTTTTTCAGTTTGCATTTCATTCAAATGACACCTTTACTTTGATTTGCTGGGAGAAAACGTAAAAATATTCAGTCCAACATGTGATTCCTGCTTACTTCCATTCTTCATGTTACGCCTGTATTCATCTCCATCTTGAGCTTCAGTACCTTAAAGGCACGAGCGTTTGGCACCATCAATAATTCCGTACGCCTTGTGAATTCCTATCTTTTCTCTGCTTCCAACCATCAAGATTGTTATGCAGCTTTTGTGACAGACCCTGGGAGCATAAGTGTGTCTCTGCAGGCCTCTGGCTGGTACTCGACTTTGAATATAGTAAAAGTGGTGACAGCCGGTTATTGAAGACTTCCATGCGCGCACACGCACACACGCACACGCCCACAGAGTATATACTTTACAGGAGACATCTTACTTCTTTTCAAACTCCATTGCATCTTCTTCTTTTGCCATCTGTCTCTTAGCCCAGTTCTGACAAAAGTGACATGCCGAACTGTGCTGTCTGGATCTACCTCCATTTTGGTGATTTCAATTATCAGTTGCTTTTGCAGGCCCTCGGAAGCATAATGTGTATGCACGTCCTCCTTAGAGGTTGCATAATGCATACTTACAGTATATGCTGACCTACTGATTGACAGACACGCTGTCATACATTGTCGTATGTCAAGCAATGCATTAAGAGTTGGTCATGCAGAAAGTGTATTTTTATTTATTTTATTCTGAATAATGGAAGGTCAGGGACTCACACAACGGATATAGAAGAGTAGCAGCAGTTGAACAGTAGACTTTTCTCTAAAAATGGACAACAATCAACCTTTCTTCGCCTTCTGCAAAGACGCCAATCATTTACTTTTAAGACCTGGATTGCAATATGCGTTGAAATGAAAACATATATGAAGTGCTCAAAGCTGCTGTGTGAAGTTCACCATAATGTCAAGTTGTCTCGTGTTTTCTAGTCATTGGTCCACTGGTCCCATCTAAAAGACATTTGCAGTATAAAGAGTAGGCAGAAAGTGCATTAGCAGATAACACTTTCGTATTATTGTTCTTTTGAGATGGAAAAAAAACTTTGGAAAAAAAAAACTGATGGGTTTGTAAATGAATAAAAGGAAAAGGATGGTATTAATGTAAAAATAGAAAAATGGTAGCTTTAGTCTGAAAGTCTTGAACAGGGGTCTCTAAATTAAAGCCCACGAGCTAGGTGTGGCCCTCCACTGTTGTCAGTCTGGGATGTCCCAAGTTAAAGCCATGTCCACACGAACACGGAGAGTTTCAAAAACACATATTTGGGGTTAAAACAATCTCTAGTTTCAAAAGTGTCAATGTCTACACACAAAAACATACACTTAGACTTAGACTTAAACTTACTTTTTATTGTCATTCAAATTTGAACTTTACAGCACAGATAAGAATGAAATTTCGTTACATAAGCCCATAGTAGTGCAGGATAAAAAAGCAATAAGGTGCATATATAAATAAATAAATATATATAAATAATATATATAATATATATATAAAATAAATAAATACATATAAATAAATAAATAGATTACTGTACAGATAAATATATTGCACTTTTTCACATGCGTCCACGTTTATGGATGTATGTTATATTGTCTTTTTTATTCCAGCGAGTTAATCCATTTTGGGGGGAGTTGAGGGGATAATTTAATTTAATTATGATTTAATTACACCTGCTGTCATGCACATTTTGTCCAATCAGAAGCCTGAAAAAAGCAGCAATGGCTGACTTGGTGACATTACACCTCCTATTGGGTTTATTTTGATAAACTTTAGACGTACGACGACATGTACATTATCTTTAAAACCTGCCTGCACGTACACAGAGCCCTGGGAACATTATTAAGGCGCGCATGCACGCCTGTGCTGCTGAAACCCAACACTCATAGAATTATAACGTGTGCAGCAACATGGTGATGTATTACATGTGCAGGGAAGTGTACATTATTTCTAAAATCAGCACACACTAACGAGCCAAGGAAACCATTTTGCATGTTTGAGTGCCTATATAAAGCACACGGACGTGCGTGTGCCGCTGCAAAACTCTAGTGAAATCATGAAGCATTTAATCATGGATATAGTGATATATTACATGTGCAATGAAGAGTATACTGTATTTAACATCAGTACAAACTACAAGGAGGATGCTACATTATGTATTTTTGTTGTTGCTTGGTCGCTTTTTACGCGCGTGCACGGTCGCGCCCAACGACTCCTACAAAAATGAAAGCAAGACACGTAAGTTAACTTCATGGTTTGTCGTTAAATAAGGACTATAAACATAAGATAATGTTGCACCTTTCTTATGACACAGAGCAAAAAGTCTTGCTTGTCAAAGTTGTCCCATCAGGTGGAGGTTCCACAGCGATCGTATCCAAAACAGCTGACTGTCATTAGCGCCGGCGGCAGTGTCGCAAAGCCCATTTTGATGTGTCTTTTTAATCAATGTAAAGTGAAAATAGCAGAATGTTTACGTTCAAACATACAGTAATTCCTCTTATAGTGTGAACTTGTTAAATATAACACATTAAAGGCCTACTGAAACCCACTACTACCGACCACGCAGTCTGATAGTTTATATATCAATGATGAAATCTTAACATTGCAACACATGCCAATACGGTCGGTTTAGCTTACTAAAGTGCAATTTTAAATTTTGCATGAAATATCCTGCTGAAAACGTCTCGGTATGATGACGTCTGCGCGTGACGTCATGGATTGTAGAGGACATTTTGGGACAGCATGGTGGCCAGCTATTAAGTCGTCTGTTTTCATCGCAAAATTCCACAGTATTCTGGACATCTGTGTTGGTGAATCTTTTGCAATTTGTTCAATGAACAATGGAGACAGCAAAGAAAAAAAGCTGTAGGTGGGAAGCGGTGTATTGCGGCCGACTGCAGCAACACAAACACAGCCGGTGTTTCATTGTTTACATTCCCGAAATATGACAGTCAAGCTTTACCATTGGCCTGTGGAGAACTGGGACAACAGAGACTCTTACCAGGAGGACTTTGAGTTGGATACGCAGACACGGTACCGTGAGTCCGCATGCAGCTGCGGCTTCCAAACATTTGATCGCTTGCCCGTACGTGCGTGCCGCTATGTGCATGTCACATACGTAACTTTGGGGACTTTGGGGAAATATATGTGCTGTATGAACTTTGGGGAGGTGAACGGTACTTTGGGCTGTAGGATTGAGTGTGTTGTGCAGGTGTTTGAGTTGTATTGGCGGGTTATATGGACGGGAGGGGGGAGGTGTTTGTTATGCGGGATTAATTTGTGGCATATTAAACATAAGCCTGGTTGTGTTGTGGCTAATAGAGTATATATATGTCTTGTGTTTATTTACTGTTTTAGTCGTCCCAGCTGAATATCAGGTCCCACCCGCCTCTCACAGCATCTTCCCTATCTGAATCGCTCCCACTGCCCTCTAGTCCTTCACTCTCACTTTCCTCATCCACGAATCTTTCATCCTCGCTCAAATTAATGGTAAAACGTCGCTTTCTCGGTCCGAATCGCTCTCGCTGCTGGTGGCCATGATTGTAAACAATGTGCAGATGTGAGGAGCTCCACAACCTGTGACGTCACGCGCATATCGTCTGCTACTTCCGGTACAGGCAAGGCTTTTTTATCAGCGACCAAAAGTTGCGAACTTTATCGTTGATGTTCTCTACTAAATCCTTTCAGCAAAAATATGGCAATATCGCGAAATGATCAAGTATGACACATAGAATGGACCTACTATCCCCAGTTAAATAAGAAAATCACATTTCAGTAGGCCTTTAATAATCTTATATAAAGCATTTAACAAATGATTGCCGACTAATCTATGTTTTTTTATAAGACGAGTGCAGGCTCATAACTTGAGAGGCTTTGGATATTTCTCATTGCAGAGAGCTCAAACCACTTGTAAATGTTTTTGTGTGTCTGTATGCGGAGTAAAACTATGGAACAAACTGGACTTACAACACAAGCAATGCCAAACTATTAAAGGGGACCATTATCACAATTTCAGAATTGTTAAAACCATTAAAAATCAGTTCCCAGTGGCTTATTATATTTTTCGAAGTTTTTTTCAAAATTTTACCCATCACGCAATATCCCTAAAAAAAGCTTCAAAGTGCCTGATTTTAACCACCCGTCCATTTTCCTGTGACGTCACATAGTGAAGCCAACACAAACAAACATGGCGGAAAGAACAGCAAGCTATAGGATTCAGACTCGGATTTCAGCGGCTTAAGCGATTCAACAGATTACGATTGTATTGAAACGGATGGTTGTAGTGTGGAGGCAGGTAGCGAAAACGAAATTGAACAGCCAGCGACACGGGAGAAAGCGAGGACGAATTCGGCGATCGCCTTCTAACCAACGATTGGTATGTGTTTATTTGGCATGAAAGGAAACTAACAACTATGAACTAGGTTTACAGCATATGAAATACATTTGGCAACAACATGCACTTTGAGAGTTGAGACAGCCCAGTTTTCATCAATTAATATATTCTGTAGACATACCCTCATGTCAGCAGGCCAGGGAAGCTAGGGTCGATATTCTTCTCTTGATCATCTTCGGGACGGTGTGAGCCAAGACATCCAGGGGGTTTAGCTCGCTCGTCTGCGGGAACAAACTGCCGCCATTGCTTGCCGTGCTACCGAGGGCCTTTGTCCCTGAATTGCTCACACACTCCGGCAGATTCAATGGGGGTCTGGCGGCAGATTTCTTTGACTTTATCGTTGGAAATGCATCTGCTTTGAGTGTCGCAGGATATCCACACATTCTTGCCATCTCTGTCGTAGCATAGCTTTCGTCGGTAAAGTGTGCGGAACAAATGTCCAATTTCTTGCCACTGGGCCACTGGTGCAACTTGAATCCGTCCCTGTTTGTGTTGTTAATAACAGAGCTGAGTTGACTCAGTGTTTGAGAAAATGGCGGATTGCTTCCCGATGCGACGTCACATTGTGACGTCATCGCTCCGAGAGCGAATATTAGAAAGGCGTTTATTTCGCCAAAATTCACCCATTTAGAGTTCGGAAATCGGTTAAAAAAATAGATGGTCTTTTTTCTGCAACATCAAGGTATATATTGACGCTTACATAAGTCTGGTGATTATGTTCCCCTTTAATTGATTTAAACTATTATACAAACATGGGGTCTGGTTCAAATATAGAGATGAGGGTCTTTAAATTGACCTGCTGTTGTACTCTGTCTCAAAGTGTTAACATGTGCTCAATGTTTCCTTACCATTATTGCTATGTTGTCTATTACCATTGTTGGTATATTCATTATTCCTACATTGTTGATACAAATTATTGTTAGTGTAATAATTATTGTTACCAGTGGTAATGCCACTGTGACACAACATCTGTATTATAATCCTTGAACAAAGTAAGAGTGAAACTCATGTGAATAATCACTGAATGGAGAACTGGGGGTGGGATTAAATAAATGATCTTCTTCCCACTCCCTTTCAGGCAAAACTAGACAATCATGCATTACATACTTACTATACATTACCCTTTGCACTATATTAATTTATATTATTATGTGTTGTCAACTTTGTGCTTTTTTATGTCATTGCCTGAAATAAATAAATAAATGAGATGAAAAAAAATGTTTAAAAGGCAGAAAGGCAGTGTTTTTGTTGAGCTTGGAAATGGCCATGACGTCATCACAAGTCTCCGTTTGTGCCGTGTACAAGCGGAGAGTTTTGGATCTCTACAATTTGGCCAGCGTTTGCAAAAGTCTGTGTTTTTAAAGACAAATGTATGCATCTGTGTGTGGACAAGAGGCCTAAACGCAGAGGTACGTATGCGTTTATTAAGTATCGGTGTTCGTGTGGATATGGCCTAAATTTGAAGTCTGGTCGGCGGGATGCCCCGAGTTAGACTTGAATAACATTACTGTATGGTCATTGTAAACATGACATCATCTTGTGGTCGATGTTATTACTGGTAGTCATGCTTATATTTTACAGTTTCCAAAGCATAGCATCTACTGTATTTCTATGTCGCAATGCAAACAACCTTTACCATTTAAGGTGCAAATAAACCATAATCTACACAAAAAGTGTACACACATGTGGCACACAACACACAACCTGCCCACTAAACTGTGTGGAAATTATAAAAAATGTCTAAGCACCATAGAGCAGTGTTTTTAACCACTGTGCCGCGGCACACTAGTGTGCCGTGAGATACAGTCTGGTGTGCCGTGGGAGATTATGTAGTTTCACCTATTTGGGTTAAAAATATATTTTTTTTTTTGCAAACCAGTAATTATAGTCTGCAAATAATGTGTTGTTGAGTGTCGGTGCTGTCTAGAGCTCGGCAGAGTACCGTAACCATGTTATTCTCCTCAATATCAGTAGGTGGAAGCTGGTAGCTAATTGCTTTGTAGATGTCGGGAACACGTCATGATCACAATATGCAGACGACAGCGGGAGGAAGTGTGCAGGTAAAAAAGTATCTAATGCTTAAACCAAAAATAAACAAAAGGTGAGTGCCCCTAAGAAAAGGCATTAAAGCTTAGGAATGGCTATGCAGAACAAAACTAAAACTGAACTGGCGACAAAGTAAACAAAAACAGAATGCTGGACGACAGCAAAGACTTACAGCGTGTGGAGCAGCAAACGGCGTCCACAAAGTACATCCGTACATGACATGACAATCAACAATGTCCACACAAAAAAAACAACTGAAATATTCTTGATTGCTAAAACAAAGCAGGTGCGGGGAATAGCGCTCAAAGGAAGACATTAAAATACCAAAAAACAGGAAAAGCCACCAAAATAGGAGCGCAAGACAATAACTAAAACACTACACACAGGAGCACAACCAAAAAACTCAAAATAAGTCACGGCATGATGTGATAGGTCGTGACAGTACACCTACTTTGAGACAAGAGCTATAGTGATGCATAGTTGGTTATGGTTTAAAGTCATATCCAACAATTGCGACAATGACTTTTTACTGTCTACTGAGTTTCATTTCTTAATGATTTCTGCAGGTGATGTGCCTCCGGATTTTTTCAATGAAAAAAATGTGCCTTGGCTCAAAAAAGGTTGAAAAACACTGCCATAGAGAACAAAACACTCTCTCTGCACACTTTGCTATGTTTGGCACATTTTAGCTGTTTGATATTTCTGAAATATCCAATGTTTTATCGTTCATACTTCATATTGTAGTGTCGTCAGGGTCTGATGTGGGGGGTTGCTAATAACAGTTGAAATTAAAGTGTTGTTGTTCAGTCTGTGTTAACTATAGCTTGCTTCAGTTAATGCAAACTGAAGTGTCTCTGATCATTCTGTGTGTGTGTGTGTGTGTGTGTGTGCAGCTCCCTATCACAGCGTATTGGTAATTACCCCCAAAAGTGGGTTTTATCACGTTTTATCTGCTGACACACCTGATCTGTTGTCCTTGCCTGAGGAAACACTGGAGAGTTTTGTTCTGGTTGATGCAAGGACACTTGGTTGAGTTTTCTGCCAAGGAAACCCTACAACTTGCCTTTTAGATCCAATCCCCACATGACTTTTTAAATAATTTTATGGATTCTTTGAGGAACAGCTTTTAACTATTATGAACAGCTCTCTTCAGACAGGGGTTTTCCCTGCCAATTTTAAAGGACCCTTCTAAAGAAGAGCAGTTTGGACCCAAACGTTTTTAATAACTACCGACCTGTATCCAACTTACAGTTCTTAAGTACAATTTTAGAAAAAGTGTTTTTTTTAACCAAGTCAATGACTTTTTAAATATAAATAACATTTTAGATCAGTCTGGTTTTAGGATGAACTATAGTACCGAGACAGCACTTTTAAAGATTTTAAATGACATCAGGTGGAATCTAGATAATAAAAAGCTAACAGTGTTGGCTCTGCTGGATCTCAGCCAGGAGTGTCAAACTCATTTTAGATCGGGGGCCACATGGAGAAAAATCTACTCCCAAGTGGGCCGGGACTGGTAAAATCACGGTACGATAACTTAAAAATAAAGACAACTTCAGATTGTTTTCTTTGTTTAAAAATAGAACAAGCACATTCTAAAAATGTACAAATCATAATGTTGTTTTTTTTTTACACTTCCATGTTGTGGTTAATAGTATTCTACCTTTATTTGTTGTTATATATACTTTCTGAATAAATTATGTAATAATGTTCATCAGTCAACTCCATCCATCCATCCATCCATTTTCTACCGCTTATTCCCTTCGGGGTCGCGGGGGGCGCTGGAGCCTATCTCAGCCACAATCGGGCGGAAGGCGGGGTACACCCTGGACAAGTCGCCACCTCATTGCAGGGCCAACACAGATAGACAGACAACATTCACACTCACATTCACACACTAGGGCCAATTTGGTGTTGCCAATCGACCTATCCCCAGGTGCAGTCAACTCATTGGTGTTCATTTTCAATCCATCAAGATAAAAAAATATATATGTTATTTAACTACATAAATAGGATGTTATTTATGTTGTTTGCTCATTTTCCTGGACTGGTGCACTAACATCATGTGGTTTATTTATTTATTTTTTTACATATGTAGCATAGTCTACAAAGATACAAATAATTGCTATTGCGACATCTAGTGGACACATTTAGAACAGCACTTTCTTTCATTCAAAAATTTCAGCTAATTTTTATACTTAGCAAATTCATCCCGCGGGCCGGATAAAACCTGTTCGCGGGCCTAACGTTTGACACCACTGATCTAAGCACTCAGTAGGACCATCACATTTTATTAAAGAGACTTTGACACCTGGTGGGTCTCTCTGGTACTGTTTTACTGGTTCCGCTCTTATCTCACAAACAGATGTTTTTATGTAGGTATGAGATAAGATGTGGGGTCCTGGGCGTGATTTTTTTACTCCAAGCTGACTTTTATCCCACATATTAAAATATTACAAAAATGTGTTTTTTTTATCATGTTAGGAACATAGCCAGAGTCCACCCGTTTCTCTCTCAGGCCAACATGGAGGTGCGAATGTATGCTTTAATTTCCTCTCGTTTAAACTATAGTAATGCCTTGCTCTTTGGCCTTCCCAAAAAGAATATCAAAAGTCTACAATCATTACAAAGCATGTAGATGTCATAACGTGGACTATGGGATGGTTTGTTTTCCCGGAATGCAAAGGAATTGGAGCGGACGAGGCGTGAAGGTAAATACATCATTTAATTTAACACTAACAAAAGAACTAACAAAAGGCGCGCTCAAGGCGGAGATCAAACTTAGCTATGAAAACAAAAACTAGAACAAAGGTAAAAACTATGGACATGAAATAAATAACACTTACTGTGACCAGAACGAACAGCATGAACTATGATAAACATGAGGTAGCATGGGTAGTAGATGTAACAGAGGTATCAGAGTTAATGTCGCCAGGCTGACTTCCTGGCAACTGTCGGCTTAAATAGTCGTGAACATCATTAGCAACAGGTGAGTGAGTGCAAATGTGAAACAGGTGGAACTAATGGGTTGCTATGGTGACCAAACAGGAACTAAAAAGAGTCCAAAAACCAAACAGGACATAACTTAAACAAAACATGATCATAGACATGACAGTAGATAGCTAACGTGATGAAGCAGTTGGAGCGTAGCACTGCAAGTCTGCTCTATACTGAAGCAAAATGAGTCGATAACACCAGCCAAGTACGTTAAAATAGTATCTAAAGGGCAGACATTTGTTCATGAAAATATGGATAAGCAGCTGGAAGGAGTTACCTAAGAAGTCCACTCTCCAAGGTAAATACTGTACAATATTATTACATTACTTCATACAACTACTGTACTTGTCTGTACTATGTTCTAGTGTACTGATTTTATACAAAATGTTTTATATAAAAATGTGTTTGTATTTCTAAAAGGCATGTTAGATGTTAAAATTGTGTGGTTGAAATTAATTTATTAAATTGATTTGAATTAATTTCAATGCTGCATAACGCACCTGGTCTGTCAGATAAGAAGATGTTGCCATCTAAGCAACTGTGTCACAATTGTGGCACGCTTGAGTCATGCAGGAACTACACAGAGGTAAACCTTGAGTAGTTTAAAAAAAAAAGTGATAATTATTTGCATCTATTAGCATAGCAAATATTTGTATACACTGCACAAAGGAAGAGGAAGTCAAAAACCCATACGTTATGCAAACAAAGCATGGAAAACTTACAATTACACCGCTACCTTACTTACTGCAAGGTATGCTGGGTAACCAGCGACTCTTTACTAACACACTAGAGTATATTTAGCAAGTAATCAGACTAAACTATGTACCGTATTTTTCGGAGTATAAGTCGCACCGGAGTATAAGTCGCACCTGCCGAAAATGCATAATAAAGAAGGAAAACAAACATATATAAATCGCACTGGAGCTCGGCCAAACTATGAAAAAAACCGCGACTTATAGTCCGAAAAATACGTTACTCTTTTTCAAAAATGCGACTCGCGACAAAACAAGCTATTGTGTTTTGTTTTAAACACTTTTTGTGACTGAGATAGGCTCCAGCACCCCCGGAAGGGACAAGCGGTACAAAATGGATGGATGGATGTTGGCACACATCGTTCTTCATAACGAGCAGCGGGTACTGCTGTGGGGTGTTGAAAAATTACAGCCAATGAAACCTGGCATTGTCTCTTTGAAGTATGCCATTCATGGAATAACATGTAGGTTGATTGCCAACACTAAATTGGCCTTAGTGTGTGAATGTGAGTGTGAATGTTGTCTGTCTATCTGTGTT
The DNA here is from genome assembly GCF_033978685.3 of Nerophis lumbriciformis. NCBI lineage: Eukaryota > Metazoa > Chordata > Actinopteri > Syngnathiformes > Syngnathidae > Nerophis > Nerophis lumbriciformis. The sequence goes on from NC_084575.2 coordinate 11,621,147, forward strand.
GGCCCTGCGATGATGTGGCGACTTGTCCAGGGTGTACCCCGCCTTCCGCCCGAATGCAGCTGAGATAAGCTCCAGCACCCCCCACGACATCAAAAGGGACAAGCGGTAGAAAATGGATGGAATAACATGTCCATTCATTTTATCCAGGTAGTCAACTAACCTCATTCTAAGTTTGAGCACATAATGTTGCTGATCTTAGACCTGATCAAGCCTATTTAACTTCCTTAAATTCGGGTGAGGACCCTTCTTCAGCCAGTAAGTGTATAATGTTGTTTTCTCAGGACATTTAATCGATCGCAACTGGACTGTTCAGTTTGTCTTAAAAGACGTTTTGTTTCTCTTCTCATCCGTGCAGGCTTTATCAGCTCATGCTCATGATTCATGATTGGACAGGACAGCTTTTGTCTGAAGGGATGGTGCAGGATCACCAGTATTTATCCTTGAAGTGGCGACTTGTCCAGGGTGCACCCCGCCTTCCGCCCGATTGTAGCTGAGATAGGCTCCAGCGCCCCCGCGACCCCAAAGGGAATAAGCGGTAGAAAATGGATGGATGGATGGATGGTATAGCTCGGTTGGTAGAGCGGCCGTGCCAGCAACTTGAGGGTTGCAGGTTCGATCCCCGCTTCCGCCATCCTCGTCACTGCTGTTGTGTCCTTGGGCAAGACACTTTACCCACCTGCACCCAGTGCCCACCCACACTGGTTTAAATGTAACTTAGATATTGGGTTTCACTATGTAAAGCGCTTTGAGTCACTAGAGAAAAGCGCTATATAAATATAATTCACTTCACTTCAAGCAAAAATGATTTTGAACAACAGCTGTTAATGTTATGATTTTTAACCAATTAGGTGGTTAAAATTCCATTCACCTTGACCTCCCCCACTCCCCTTTCAAACCATATGTCCCCTCTGTCCACAACATTTGCATTTTTGTACTCAAAAGAATGCGGTTTGTCTTTGAGGTGCAGGTAGATGCTGAAGTCTGTCTTTGTGCTGCGCAGAGGTTGTTTGGTTTCAAAGATAGAAATAATTGAATACTAAGAAGGGTCATTCCTCACTCCATCGTGTCTTAAGGGGGTCATATCATTAATATTGTATCAATGTATTATTTAAAACCTTTCCTTGTGGTCGACATGACATGTAATGGCAGTGCTTTGGTCAAAACTTTGCATACATTTTGCTTAACAGACCATCTTCAAGCCGCTGTCTGACGGTCTTTCGAAAATGAGCAGTTTAAGTTTTAAGTCTTTTAGGCGTCTCCACGCTGACTGAACTGGCTTCCCAGCCCAGTCTGCCATTTTTGTAGTGTTTAAGTTAGATCCTCTTCTCGCCACTGCTCTTTAGTGTAACTATATAGTTATTGTGTAGAAATATGGGGAAATAATTACAAAAGCTCAGTTAGGAAAATACATAATTTTGGATGTAGAGAACACTCAAACACTTTATTTATTACATCGAAATGATTTGGTGCGTTTGCAGACAGCTACAATTATTTACAAAGCAAACTATAATCTGTTACCCAAGGCTATACCACAATTCTCAACAAAAGAGGAGAAATATAACCCTAGACACAAATCTAACATTTGTATGCACGTACAACACTTAAAACCTTCAGCATATCCATCCATCCATTTTCTACCGCTTGTCCCTTTGGGGTCACAGGGGGTGCTGGAGCCTTCGGGCGGAAGGCGGGGTACACCCTGGACAAGTCGCCACCTCATCACAGGGCCAACACAGATAGACAGACAACATTCACACTCACATTCACACACTAGGGCCAATTTAGTGTTGCCAATCAACTTATCCCCAGGTGCATGTTTTTGGAGGTGGGAGGAACCAACGCAGTCACAGGGAGAACATGCAAACTCCACACAGAAAGATCCCGAGCCCGGGATTGAACTCAAGACTACTCAGGACCTTCGTATTGTGAGGCACATGCACTAACCCCTGTACCACCGTGCTGCCTCTTCAGCATATCAGTATGTGGAATTAAATTATGGATTGGATTAAGCAAGAATGTCACCCAATGTACTAATATGATCCAGTTTAAGAAACTGTTCAAACAAAAAGTATTCACAAAGTACTAAGAAGAAGAATATTAATAAACATCTTAAACCCTATAAAAAAATAAAAATAAAAAAAAAAGTCAAATCGTATTCATCTCTCATTGGTGGACCATAAATTATTTAAATATTTATTTATGAGAAATGTAATTATTGTTTATGTTAGTACATAATAATTTTTTACTTCCTTATTGTATATTCATTTGTTTATATATTTGAATTAAACAGTATATGGAAGAATGGCCGTGCGCGACCCGAGGGTCCCTGGTTCAATCCCCACCTAGTACCAACCTCGTCATGTCCGTTGTGTCCTGAGCAAGACACTTCACCCTTGCTCCTGATGGGTGCTGGTTAGCGCCTTGCATGGCAGCTCCCTCCATCAGTGTGTGAATGTGTGTGTGAATGGGTAAATGTGGAAGTAGTGTCAAAGCGCTTTGAGTACCTTGAAGGTAGAAAAGCGCTATACAAGTACAACCCATTTATCATTTATATATTAACCAATGTCAGCAAAAATAGCTTCAACATAAATAAAGCTAAAATGCATTAATTGTCTTAAGGCAGGTAGAAAAACACAAACACACAGTAAGACACATAGACAATATGGACACAATAGACACACAATAACACAACAGGTACAAATAATCAGAGTTTTAAAAGAGAGAGACCAAGGGGATGTTCATTTATGGGAGCATGATTGGTTTGACTTCAACCAATTTTTAAGGACACCTTTAAAAGTCAGGTACATCCCACAGTTGTTTATGTGTTCCGGTAAAGTTTTCCATATTGTTGTGCCTCTAATAGACGGTATAATTTGGCAAAATTTAGTGAAGTGTGAATTATATTTATATAGCGCTTTTCTCTAGTGACTCAAAGCGCTTTACATAGTGAAACCCATTATCAAAGTTACATTTAAACCAGTGTGGGTGGGCACTGGGAGCAGGTGGGTAAAGTGTCTTGCCCAAAGACACAACGGCAGTGACTAGTTGCTGGCACAGCCGCTGTACCAACCGAGCCACGCCGAATACTACAGTCTGTATTTACTGCTATGTAACAAATAGAGAACAAACAAATGGGTGAACAACTGCTATGATACGAAAAGGGGTAGATTTAAGTAAGCTCTGCTTCTACCTACTCCTTTTCAGACACGCTGTAATGAAACAACAGGAACTATGTCATGTATTATATTGTAATTGTATGAATGTTCGAAATAAACTGGCACCAACCGACAAACCACCCAACCAATAGGAACCGAAAAATGTCATGTATCATAAGTGTACTCAAATTTTAATTAGAAATGGCAAAAGCAGAGGATTTATCATCCAACCATACATGAACGAGACAGAGTCTAAGCAGCAGTGAGAGGAAAGCAAAGAAGCAGCTTCAAAACCAAGCCTTGAAATACACCATCTCAAAGGTTTGTTTATTTGCTTTCAATGTCTTCTAGTGGCATAAAGCTATAAGTATACATGTTATTATAATGTGCGTCTCCCTGTTCAAAATAACATACTGTATGTACATCCTCACATTATGTATAGCATGTTTATCTCTGTACAGTAGGTGGCAATAGCAAGAGCCTGATGAGGTGGTTCGGGCATCTGGTCAGGATGCAATCACTGTTAATGCATTTCAAGCAATAATTGAGCTTGACCAGTTCAATATTTCATGTTAAAACGACAGTTGCCAGTATGTCGCTTGTAAAAGGGTGAACAAAATACACCTGGGGTGTTTCAGGTATTATCCATGCAGAAGCGTGTGCAGCTCAAACTGAAACACTACAGAAAGTACCTCATTTAGACTGCATGCATAACTGAAGTGCATTTTTTTTTTGCTGCATACACTAATTAGTCCGAGGTTTGTTATGTATTTGTGGCCGTCTGTCGCACTCAAAATATGATGCAATGAATTCCCAAAAATATATATTTGTATTCAATATCATTGCTGAGATAAGTATCGCTTTTGACTCTTTTCAGCTGCTTGTTAATATAAGCAGTTGAGTATTAATAGCAGCACAAATATGTTGACATGAACTAAAAATAAACTGGAGTGCCCTTTTTGTTGTCCTGACAGAAAGTGTTGCACAGTCTTTGTCATGTGTTGGAATCATTTGTGGAACATGGCGGTGATCAATGGCGAAAAAGAATATCAAGCTCTGACTACACAGGAAAGAGATGTCAAAAGATCACATCATCAATGTATTTGTTGTGTTTAAGACCTCAGAGGAAAATAATTAATTCAGTATTTCCTTAGCGGACAACAACTTTAAGTTCCTGGAACCTTTAGTTCCTGAAAGTAAAGGTTCCTGTAAAAATGTGTGGTTTGTGTTTCGACCTCATTTCACAGTTCAGGGTACAGTGCATCCAAAAATTATTCACTGCGCTTCACTTTTTCCACATTTTGTTATGTTACAACCTTATTCCAAAATAGAATACATTCATTTTTGTCCTCAAAATTTAACACACAATACCCCATAATGACAATGTTAAAACATTTTTTGTTTTTAAAAATGTATTAAAAATAAAAAACAAATAAATCACAAGTACAAAAATATTCACAGCCTTTGCCATGAAGCTCAAAAGTGAATTCAGGGGCATCCTGTTTCAACTGATCATCCATCCTTGATATGTTTCTACAGCTTAATTAGAGTCCACCTGTTGTAAATTCAGTTGGTTGGATATGAATTGGAAAGGTACTCACCTGTCTCAACATAAAGGTACCACATTTGACAGTGCATGGCAGAACACATACTGTACCAAGAATTAAGTAGAAGGAATTGTCTGTAGACCACCGAGACAGGATTGTCCCAGGGCACAAATCTGGGGAAGGGTACAGAAAAATACCGGCAGCCTTGAAGGTCCTAATGACCAGGGTGGCCTTCATCATCCGTAAATGAAGAAGTTTGGAACTACCAGGAGGACTCATAGAGGCGGCAGGCCGTTAAAACTGAGCGATCGGAGCAGAAGCGCCCTAGTCAGGAAGGTGACCAAGAAGCTGATGGTCACTCTGTCAGAGCTACAGCATTCCTCTGTGGAGAGAGGAGAACCTTACAGAAGCACAGTCATCTCTGCAAAAATCTACCAATCAGGCCTGTATGGTAGAGTGGCCAAACGGAAGCCATGCCTTCGTAGAGGTTTGCCAAAATGCACCTGAAAGTCTCTCAGACCATGAGAAACTAAATTCTCTGGTCTGATGAGACAAAGATTGAACTCTTTGGCATGAATTAGAGGAAACCAGTCACCGCGCATCACCAGGGCAATACCATCCCTACAGTGAGCATGGTGGTGGCAGTATCATGCTGTGGAGATGTTTTTCAGTGGCAGAAACTGCAAGACGACACAGGACAGAGGGAAAGATAAATGCAGCAATGTACAGAGACATCCTGGATGAAAACCTGCTGCAGAGCACTCCTGAACTTAGACTGGGGCGACGGTTAAACTTTCAGCAGGCCGACCGTAGGCACACAGCCAATATACCAAAGGAATGGCTTCAGGACAACCTTGGTAAATGTCCTTGAGTGGTCCAGCCAGAGCCCAGAATTGAATCGAATTGAACATCTCTGGAGAGATCTGAAAGTGTCTGTGCTTCCCATCCAATCTGATGGAGCTTCAAAGGTGCTGCAAAGAACAATGAGCAAAGAGGATTGGGCGAAACTGCCCAAAGATAGGAGTGCCAAGCTTGTGCCATTGTATTCAAAAAGATTTGAGGCTGTAATTGCTGCCAAAGGTGCATCAACAAAGTATTGGGAAAAGGCTGTGAATACTTATGTACAAGTGATTTCTTTGTTTTTTACTTTTAATACATTTGCAAAAATTTCTAAAAAAAAATAAATATTTACATTTTCATTATGTGGTATTTTGTGTAGAATTTTGAGGATAGAAATTAATTTACTCTATTGTGGAATAAGGCTGTAGCATAACAATATGTTACTTTCCGAATGCACTGGAGTTTATACAAATTAGGCTGATGACATATAGATGAGTGATACAGTATATTTCTACATTGATACAATGTAAATAAACAGACAATAATAGGTCATATTTATTTCCACTAAAGTGTAAATAAATAAAACACAAATCAATAATGTACAAAACAATATGATTGAAAAACATAGTGATTTTTTCACACAAATCCAGGCTTGTGTCCACAGTGTTCAACAGTCAGAAAGTTGTCCCCTTAGTAAATGGTGAATTCATGAGGGTCAGGCGATTCCTTATAGTCCATTTCAATAACAATATATAAATAATAAATAAATAATAACAGACACATTAGATTTAGCTTTAGCCTGTTAGCGTTAGCATTTGGTTCATTTGATTTGAGGCTAATAACTACACAAATGGCGTGTCACTGACTACTTTAACAGCATGTAACAAAGTAAATATTACATACTTGCCAACCCTCCCGGATTTTCCGGGAGACTCCCGAAATTCAGCGCCTCTCCCGAAAACCTCCCGGGACAAATTTTCTCCAGAAAATCTCCCGAAATTCAGGCGGACCTAAGTGACGTGTCGACAGCCTGTTTTCACGTCCGCTATCCCACAATATAAACAGCGTGCCTGCCCAATCACGTTATAACTGTAGAATGATCGAGGGTGAGTTCTTGGTTTCTTAAGTGGGTTTATTGTTAGACAGTTTCATTAACGTCCTCCCAGCGCGGTAACAACACACGACAACAGCAGTCACGTTTTCGTCTACCGTAAAGCAGTTCGTCTGCTGTAAACAGCAATGTTGTGACACTCTTAAACAGGACAATACTGCCATCTACTGTACATGCATATGTGACAATAACATCTAGGGCTTTTAGAGAGTGCAGTGCACAACTGCGCACACAACAAGCAGACGAAGCAGAATGCATCATCAGAGAGGGTGTTCAGCATGGTTAGAAAAATAGTGACAGAGAATAGAACAAGGATGGACAATTCAACCCTTAACTCAACAATGAGTAGATGAGTGTTATGTGTGTGTATATGTGTAAATAAATGAACAGTGAAATTCAAGTATTTCTCTTGTTTATATATATATATATATATATATATATATATATATATATATATATATATATATAACAATGCAATATTTGACGTCACTATGGGAAGTTTTGACGGAGCAGAAACGTGTGAACTCGTTGGGAGTTTCCTCCTCTCCCAGCTCGCTAGCCTCAATCTGAACCTTGGTATTTACCGTGATGACGAACTGGCAGTGTGTCGCGCCTCGCCAAGGAGCAGCGAGAATACCAAGAAGCGCATATGCCAAATTTTCAAAGAGAACGGCCTACGGATCACGATTGAAGCCAACAAGCAAACCGTCAACTTCCTTGACGTCACTTTCAACCTGAGAAATAACAGCTACCAACCATTCACGAAACCCAACACAACACTCCAATACGTGCACCATGACAGCAACCACCCACCCACCACCACGAAAAGAATACCTACCGGAATCAATAAAAGGCTATCGATGCTGTCATCTAGCAAAGCTGAATTTGACCAAGCAACCCCCCCGTACCAAAAAGCCCTTGATGAAAGCGGATACAATTTCACCCTCACCTATGAACCCACGCCAGGAAACCAGCCAAAAAAGAACAGAAAACGAAACGACATCATCTGGTACAACCCCCCATACAGCAAAAACGTCTCAACGAACATTGGACACAAATTCCTCAATCTGATTGACAAACACTTTCCCAAAGACAACAACCTAAGAAAAGTATTCAACAAGAACAACATTAAATTGAGCTACAGCTGCATGAACAATATACGACAAATCATCTCAAACCACAACAAAACAATTGCAAATGAGCCGTCGACCCCCAGTCAGAGCGACTCCAAAACCAACAAAGCATGTAACTGTCGAAAGAAACCTGATTGCCCCCTCAACGGGGGGTGCTTACAAACATCAGTTGTCTACCAATCTAAGGTAATACGCAAGGACATTAACACACCCGACACATATGTAGGATTAACCGAGGGTGAATTCAAAACCATATGGAACAATCACAAGGCTTCTTTCAGGAACAAAAACCTGCGAAATACCACAGAACTCAGCAAACACATTTGGGACCTCAAAGACAATAATGTTGAATATTCAATAACATGGCAAATTCTTGCATCCAGCACACCTTACAATAGTGGTAATAAAAGATGCAACCTATGCTTGAAAGAGAAGCTGTTTATTATTTACCGTCCAGACCTGTCATCCCTCAACAAGCGCAGCGAAATTGTAACAACATGCCGCCATAGACGGAAACACCTCCTAGGTAACACATGAGCCAATCACCACGCCCCTAGGCCAGCCTGTACCCACCCACTCTGTGCCCTATATAAACCATGGTATGCGAATGCTCCCATTAAAATCTCCTGACGATTGAGGGTACCCCCCCTCATGAAACAGGCCTGTAGAGATGAAATAGTCTTGTGATTTTTTTCCCACACATACATATATATATATATATATATATATATATATATATATATATATATATATATATATATATATATATATATATATATACTGTATATACATACATACAGGTAAAAGCCAGTAAATTAGAATATTTTGAAAAACTTGATTTATTTCAGTAATTGCATTCAAAAGGTGTAACTTGTACATTATATTTATTCATTGCACACAGACTGATGCATTCAAATGTTTATTTCATTTAATTTTGATGATTTGAAGTGGCAACAAATGCAAATCCAAAATTCCGTGTGTCACAAAATTAGAATATTACTTAAGGCTAATACAAAAAAGGGATTTTTAGAAATGTTGGCCAACTAAAAAGTATGAAAATGAAAAATATGAGCATGTGCAATACTCAATACTTGGTTGGAGCTCCTTTTGCCTCAATTACTGCGTTAATGCGGCGTGGCATGGAGTCGATGAGTTTCTGGCACTGCTCAGGTGTTAAGAGAGCCCAGGTTGCTCTGATAGTGGCCTTCAACTCTTCTGCGTTTTTGGGTCTGGCATTCTACATCTTCCTTTTCACAATACCCCACAGATTTTCTATGGGGCTAAGGTCAGGGGAGTTGGCGGGCCAATTTAGAACAGAAATACCATGGTCCGTAAACCAGGCACGGGTAGATTTTGCGCTGTGTGCAGGCGCCAAGTCCTGTTGGAACTTGAAATCTCCATCTCCATAGAGCAGGTCAGCAGCAGGAAGCATGAAGTGCTCTAAAACTTGCTGGTAGACGGCTGCGTTGACCCTGGATCTCAGGAAACAGAGTGGACCGACACCAGCAGATGACATGGCACCCCAAACCATCACTGATGGTGGAAACTTTACACTAGACTTCAGGCAACGTGGATCCTGTGCCTCTCCTGTCTTTCTCCAGACTCTGGGACCTCGATTTCCAAAGGAAATGCAAAATTTGCATGGTTGGGTGATGGTTTGGGGTGCCATGTCATCTGCTGGTGTCGGTCCACTCTGTTTCCTGAGATCCAGGGTCAACGCAGCCGTCTACCAGCAAGTTTTAGAGCACTTCATGCTTCCTGCTGCTGACCTGCTCTATGGAGATGGAGATTTCAAGTTCCAACAGGACTTGGCGCCTGCACACAGCGCAAAATCTACCCGTGCCTGGTTTACGGACCATGGTATTTCTGTTCTAAATTGGCCCGCCAACTCCCCTGACCTTAGCCCCATAGAAAATCTGTGGGGTATTGTGAAAAGGAAGATGCAGAATGCCAGACCCAAAAACGCAGAAGAGTTGAAGGCCACTATCAGAGCAACCTGGGCTCTCATAACACCTGAGCAGTGTCAGAAACTCATCGACTCCATGCCACGCCGCATTAACGCAGTAATTGAGGCAAAAGGAGCTCCAACCAAGTATTGAGTATTGTACATGCTCATATTTTTCATTTTCATACTTTTCAGTTGGCCAACATTTCTAAAAATCCCTTTTTTGTATTAGCCTTAAGTAATATTCTAATTTTGTGACACACGGAATTTTGGATTTTCATTTGTTGCCACTTCAAATCATCAAAATTAAATGAAATAAACATTTGAATGCATCAGTCTGTGTGCAATGAATAAATATAATGTACAAGTTACACCTTTTGAATGCAATTACTGAAATAAATCAAGTTTTTCAAAATATTCTAATTTACTGGCTTTTACCTGTATATATATATATATATATATATACAATAAAAAAAAATAAAAAATAAAAAAAATATATATATATATATATATATATATAGCTAGAATTCACTGAAAGTCAAGTATTTCTTATATATATATGAAATACTTGACTCCTCCCCTCTTAACCACGCCCCCGACCACACTTTCCGAAAACGGAGGTCTCAAGGTTGGCAAGTATGATATTACATATTTGATGTGATTTACCTTCATTCCACTCATTTACTGCCTCCTCTATTCACATTTATCTAACAAAGTTTCAGAGTCCCAGTGAGCAGCTCGAGTTGGAGCTTCCAAGTCCGGCTGAATACTTCATATTGCTCTGTAAATTTGTTTAAAAGAGTCCGTAAACTTCTAGTAGCTTCGCCTATAGAAATTAAATTTGTAAAAATGCATAAACAGCAAGAAACTGCATAAGAGTTTAAAGACTGGCTGAGTAAAAAAATGCAAGATAGTTCCACTAATCAGCAATCTTCAGCACACAGACGCCCCACAAAAACTCCTTCAATTCGAAAGTTACTTGTGTTCTTCTTTCTCTTGTTGTCAAGTAAGTTGCAAATTAAATACACAAGAGATAAGAAATAAACAAGGTTTTCCCCGCATACCCTAATGGCGGTTGAAATTTCAATACAAAGTTTTAGGAATGCCCCAACTGTGTTCAACCAATCAGCGTTCGACAGCACAAGCCGTCCCTCAAAGGTTCCTCAGGAACTTGGACAGTACCACCTCGCGACCAGGAACTAAGATTCCTGTGGCACTTTATTTACCCATTTGGTTTTTGTAGTGGCAGGCCGTGCATTTCTCACCTAGGCCTTCAGTGATGTCCGACTTCAATGATTACCTCTTAAAATACCATCATTTATGTCACCACATGACCATTGCTGGAGAAATCCATCCATCCATTTTCTACCGCTTGTCCCTTTCAGGGTCGCGGGGGGTGCTGGAGCCTATCTCAGCTGCATTCGGGAGGAAGGCGGGGTACACCCTGGACAAGTCGCCACCTCATCACAGGGCCAACACAGATAGACAGACAACATTCACATAATATACAGAAACACATTTACGCACCACTGGGCATTGTACAAAACGGGTTATTTTCTGGCACATTTAAAAATCAATAAACCTGCATCAGCAATTAAAACATATCTTATGTGGTACTGTCAAAATTAAAATTGCAAAAAACATATTAAACGTGAAAAAATAAAGAAATTAAATATCTGAACTCATATTTCTTGGCCGGGACAGCTGAGCTAGCTTCCGGGGTTGGCCGACATCATCTCACAAGATGTAGTTTCTCTTTAAATATCCTTCTTGAAAATGGCCTTGCAAATATATGTGTTGTCTTGTCTAATCATAAAAGATGCAGACGAGGCGTGTTGGCTGAGTTCTTAAAGTTTACTCCACAGCGTGCTCATCGATAACATCAAGCTGCCGGCATGTGTACATTCAACAACCTATATGGTGCTACTGCGCATGCCATACTTGCCAACCTTGAGACCTCCGATTTCGGGAGGAGGGGGCGGGGCGTGGTTGGGGGCGTGGTTTAGAGGGGAGGAGTATATTGACAGCTAGAATTCACCAAGTCAAGTATTTCATATATATATATATATATATATATATATATATATATATATATATATATATATATATATATATATATATCTACATCCTGAAAATATGCAAACAAAACTGTGTTTAGATAATTGATACTTCAAACTTGCATAAATAAATATTAAGAAATATAACATAATTTGGCTTCTGAGAGTTTCAAAATGTAATGAATAAAATGCTAAAGTTGTTGATAAACAAGCAATTATTTTAATAATTAAATATGGTCATTTTAAATGAATTATTATGATAATTTAAAATCAATTATTTCAAATATGTTTATTTTATTGTATAATTCTATGGCTGGATGTAATAAGGAGTCAGGAAAAAATACAAATAAAAATACAATTAATTTTGATGTTTTTAGCAAAATATAGTAAACATGTATTTAGTTGTTTTTTTTTTGTAAATTAATAAATATATTTATATATATATATATATATATTAAGATAAACATAATAATACAATTTATCTCTAGTCTGGATGATTTAGTTCTTGTCACCCTGTTGTCCTCCCGTCATGAAAAAAGGCTGTCCTCACTCAGGTCCGCATGGAGCTGGAGGGGGCGTGGCTTCCAGCTTCGGCTGAAAATCGGGAGATTTTCGGGAGAATATGTGTCCCGGGAGGTTTTCGGGAGAGGCGCTGAATTTCGGGAGTCTCCCGGAAAATTCGGGAGGATTGGCAAGTATGGCGCATGCTCTTCACTACTGTGGCATGCTGGGTAATGGAGTTCTTATGTTACCTAGCTGATAACATCACAATATACTGTATATCTGCCAACTCCTGATCTGATTGGCTATCGCAACTGTCTGTCAAATGTTTGTGTCCATTCACTTACAGTGCACAGATGCCCGCATTGTTGATTCTGAAGGCCTCGGGCAGATTTCAACATAAGCTAGGTGAATTCTGATAATATGACATGAAAAGAATATGAATACTTTTGGATATTTAGCGAAAATAAATTTAAAAATAATTTTATCTTTAATTATGATCATGATTTCTGGTTATGTTAGGCCAACAGAGAAGGCCTTGCTGGTCCTGACGGAACCCCACTGGGTTTTTGGTGGAAGCGTAAGGGGGTATTTTAATTTACCCGGGTAAATTGCAAAGTTCCTGTAAAAGTTATTGCGGTGGAAAAGGGCCTTTTTTGAAAAATGAAGTGTACATTGATTACTTATTTTCTGCACCGATAAAGACCTAACCTTGAAGCCTAGCTGCATATTTAAGGTCTTCCATGCGCCGCTCTGAGTCGAAGAGCAGCCAAATAATAAGCTCTGCAGTAGAATGGATCCCTGACACAAAGTGCACAGCAGGCTTGGATAATTGGGGAGATTGTAGAAAGTGTGCTATTGATTTTTGTCAGATTTCCTCCTTACTCTGCAGAATCAAGATTACAGCAAACATTCAAAGACAGTGAAGGTACCAACGTCATGGGAAGGCCATTTCTTCACATACTATACACATCCTACACAGGAGTGATGCTATTGACATTATATACCAGTCCTTCTCAATTAGTGGGGTGGGCCCCCCTTGGGGGGGTGGCGGTGCCATGCCAGGGGGGCACGTGTGACATCTGGGATCATGTTTTGTTTTGCCTAACCAGAATATGATGAAGCGTATGTAGCATCAGTAAGTTCATTTCACACCAAACCTTACGGTGTGTTTTTATTTTAGCTGAAATTTGAATTAAGCTTTTTTTCAAAAGTTGAATAAAATATGACCAAAGGTCTTGTTCACACTGCAGGTCAATTCCAATTTCTTTGCTCATATGAGACCTGTTTCGGATTTTTTTATGTCAGTGTGCACGCCCTCAGGCACGCTCTTCAGCAAAATATCGCAAAAAACTGTGAGAGCCAAAATACTTGTACTCTTCCTTCTTAATCATATTTTAGTCAACACAATTAACACTGATAAGTACAATACTTTTTATAACTCAACAAAATACAAGACCAGCACATTCAACTTAATGGCAAAGACTACTCCCTGACTACCGCAACACACCTCGGACAAACTAAAAAGAATGTATACTCAGAGGTTTAAGAAAACTAAATACTGTATAACATCTGAACAGCACAGTTATTATTACTGTATGTTAATGTTAAATTCTTCATTAAAAATATATGTTATTATTATTGAACATTTATTAACACAAACACACACAAAAGTATTCAAAATGTGTACTATTAAGTACCGGTATATATCTCAAATGTGAAATGTACCCATCACTACATACTATAATGGTACTACACATTCGTAACACTAATCAAATCAAATCAACTTTATTTATAAAGCACACTATTCGCATACTATATTGATACTACAGAGCACAAGAGTGATACGATCCTTCCATCCATCCAGACATTTTCGACCACTTATCACTTTCGGGCCTATCCCTGCAGCAATATTCGCTTACTATAATGATACTACACAGCACAGGAGTGATACCATTTGCATACTGTAATGATACCACCCCGGAGTGATACTAATCCCATACTATAAAGATACCACACAGCACAGGAGTGATACTAATCACATACTATAATGATACTACACAGCACAGGAGGGATACTATGCTCATACTAAAATGATACTATACAACACAGGAGCATTAACAACATACTAAAAAAACCCAAACCAGTGAAGTTGGCACGTAGTGTAAATCGTAAATAAAAACAGAATACAATGATTTGCAAATCCTTTTCAACTTATATTCAATTGAATGGATTGCAAAGACAATATATTTAATGTTCGAACTGAGAAACTTTTTTTTTTTTGCAAATAATGTTCGAACTGAGAAACTTTTTTTTTTGTGCAAATAATCATTAACTTAGAATTTAATTGCAGCAACACATTGCAAAAAAGTTGGCACAGGGGCATTTTTACCACTGTGTTACATGGCCTTTCCTTTTAACAACACTCAGTAAACGTTTGGAAAACTGAGGAGACACATTTTTTAAGCTTTTCAGGTGGAATTCTTTCATATTCTTGCTTGATGTACAGCTTAAGTTGTTCAACAGTCCGGGGGTCTCCGTTGTGGTATTTTAGGCTTCATAATGCGCCACACATTTTCAATGGGAGACAGGTCTGGACTAAAGGCAGGCCAGTCTAGTACCCGCACTCTTTTACTACAAAGCCACGTAGTAACACATGTAGAATATGGCTTGGCATTGTCTTGCTGGAATAAGCAGGGGCGTCCATGAAAAAGACATTGCTTGGATGGCATATATCTTGCTCCAAAACCTGTATGTACCTTTCAGCATTAATGGCGCCTTCACAGATGTGTAAGTTACCCATGTCTTGGGCACTAATACACCCCCATACCATCACAGATGCTGGCTTTTCAACTTTGCGTTTATAACAGTCCGAATGGTTCTTTTCCTATTTGGTCCGGAGGACACTACGTCCACAGTTTCCAAAAACAATTTGAAATGTGAACTCGTCAGACCACAGAACACTTTTCCACTTGGCTCAGTCCATCTTAGATGAGCTTGGGCCAAGCGAAGCTGGCGGTATTTCTGGGTGTTGTTGATAAATGGCTTTTGCTTTGCATTTTAACTTGCACTTACAGACGTAGCGACAAACTGTAGTTACTGACAGTGGTTTTCTGAAGTGTTCCTGAGCCCATGTGGTGATATCCTTTACACACTGATGTCGCTTTTTAATGCAGTACCGCCTGAGGGATCCAAGGTCATGTTGGTTTTCGTCCTTGCTGCTTATGTGCAGTGATTCCTCCAGATTCTCTGAACCTTTTGATGATATCACGGACCGTAGATGGTGAAATCCCTAAATTCCTTGCAATAGCTTGTTGAGAAATGTTGTTCTTAAACTGTTCGACAATTTTCTCACGCATTTGTTGACAAAGTGGTGACCCTCGCTTCATCCTTGTTTGTGATTGAATCAGCATTTCATGTAAGCCGCTTTCATACTCAATCATGGCACCCACCTGTTCCCAATTAGCCTGTTCACCTGTGGGATGTTCCAAATAAGTGTTTGATGAGCATTCTTCAACTTCCTCAATCTTTTTTGCCACTTGTGCCAGCTTTTTTGAAACATGTTGCAGGCATCAAATTCCAGATGAGCTAACATTTGCAAAGAATAACAACATTCTCAATTCGAACGTTAAGTATCTTGTCTTTTCAGTTTATTCAATTGAATTTAGGTTGAAATGGATTTGCAAATGATTGTATTCTGCTTTTATTTATGATTTACACAACGTGCCAACTTCGCTGGTTATGCGTTTTGTCTAATGATACTCAGGAGTTATACTATTCACATACAATAACGATTCTACAATGGAGTGACACTAATCACATACAAAATGACACTACACAGCACAGGTGTGATACTAATATATAATGATACTCTACAATGATACTATTGTTGTATAATATACAATGATACTATTCACATACTATTGTATAATGATGCTACATAGGTCAGGAGTTATACTATTTCCACAGAGAGTACTTTGTCATTTTCTGGGCTATGTAAGTCTTACAGGGCAATTAAATGAATTCACGTGGGAAATTACACGGGCCGACATAACATGACTTCTCTTTTTCTCTATAATGTAATAGTCAATAAATGGGGAACTGTTGATATATGTTTTGTGTTACTGTTTGTTCTCACAGAATCACACTTTTTATAAAAATAAAAAAAAGTGCTGCACCTTAGTAAATAAGATCAGCGAAAGCAATAAGTGTTTTTATTTTTCAATTAATGTACTATATATGTCACACAATTGCAATTTTTTGCAATTGAGCACTTTTGTATTTAAAAAAAAAATTCAACAAATCATGGTACACATGGCAGTTTTTACAGTTATGGTTTGGTTTGTTCTGGGTACAATAAGGGAACAAAATGTAAAACATAAAACTAAAAAAAAAATCTTAATAAATCAAAACAACTCAAACTGCATGCAGGCAATTCTTAAAGGGGAACATTATCACCAGACCTATGTAAGCGTTAGAGATGCGCGGATAGGCAATTTATTTCATCCGCAACCGCGGCAGAAAGTCGTCAACCATCCGCCATCCACCCGATGTAACATTTGATCAGAACTGCATCCGCCCGCCATCCGCCCGTTGTTATATATCTAATATTAATAAAAAATAAAAAAAAAGGGTGAAAACTACGCGAATTGCACCTTGTGCAGACAAGATTTTTCGATCGGACACGGAGGAATTAGTGATGTAAAAGACCACGTTGGGACAAAAAAACACAAGTCTAATGCCGTTGCTAGCGATACAAGTGGAAAACTTTCAACGTTTTTCGTCGCCCAAACAGATTCTTTGGATGTGATAAATGCCGAAGTTTTATTTACGGAGGCAATAATTGAGCATGGACTTCCAATCGCACTGGCTGATCACATGGGACAGTTAATAATGTAATGCAACCTTTAAAAATCATTACGCGGTGATCGCGATCCCAAAAATAAACTTTTCTTGCATGATAATGTCCAGAAAAATTCGCTTTATATTACTATAGAGTCCTTTTAACGAATGAGTTTGATGGTTTATCACAAACCTTAAATGGAAGAAGTCCTTTGTTCTCCTGCACCATGCATGCGCAATCCTGTCGGCTGTATTTCACAGCACGACATACTGTTAAAAGTGTTTATACTATTTATACTTTCAATTAACAAATTGAAGTCTTGTGAAAGGTTGACAGGATAACTGGCATTAACTGTCAAAATAATTTCAAACTATTGAAGTTAGCTTACAGAATAAACATGTCAATCAACCCATATGATTTTTGCTGTAATATTTTTGTTTTAAAAAGTCACTGTGACTGATAGAAAAGTGATGGTTTTAGCAACATTTTAACCTGTCTGAATGCTAATAATCATTTTGCGAGCAAGCAGGTAAGCTGCGCGGGCGGAGCGCGCGGAGTGACCCATGTTACGAGCCCCCGGCCACGGGGGTGGCGGGCAGGTAAGCTGCTTACCTGCTGGGCGTGACGCCGGCCGCGGCGAAAGCGGACGAGGCGGGGTGTCGGTGCGGTGGGCGCGGTAGTGACCCTGGACGTGCGTCGGGCCCTTCTCGCGGATCGCCTCAGCTACGGCTCCCGGTGGGGCCCTCTCGGGGGAAGGAGCCTCGGTCCCGGACCCCGGCGAGGCGTCCCTCCGCTCCGTAAAAGTGTCCATCTCTTTTCTTTTTTTTTCTTCTGTTGTGGCATATGCTGCAGGTGCCTGCTCGTTTTTCGTATGTGGGTAACAACATTTAACTATGTATATATATTTCCCAATTGGTTTAACTGCCACCCGCAAAAAAAAAAAAAAAAAAAAAAAAAAAAAAATCTAATTAATCCGCCCGACCCGACCCGCGAGCGGATAAAATCTTATTTTTTTTAAATTTCATCCGCCCGATCCGCGGATAATCCGCGGACTCCGCGGTTGTGTCCGCAAACCGCGCATCTCTAGTAAGCGTCAATATATACCTTGATGTTGCAGAAAAAATACCATTTTTTTTTTTTAACCGATTTCCGAACTCTAAATGGGTGAATTTTGGCGAATTAAATGCCTTTCTATTATTCGCTCTCGGAGTGACGTCACATCGGGAAGCAATCCGCCATTTTCTCAAACACCGAGTCAAATCAGCTCTGTTATTTTCCGTTTTTTCGACTGTTTTCCGTACCTTGGAGACATCATGCCTCGTCGGTGTGTTGTCGGAGGGTGTAACAACACGAACAGGGACGGATTCAAGTTGCACCAGTGGCCCAAAGATGCGAAAGTGGCAAGAAATTGGACGTTTGTTCCGCACACTTTACCGACGAAAGCTATGCTACGACAGAGATGGCAAGAATGTGTGGATATCCTGCGACACTCAAAGCAGATGCATTTCCAACGATAGAGTCAAAGAAATCTGCCGCCAGACCCCCAGGAAAAGAGAGCGGATGAGGATATGTCTACAGAATATATTAATTGATGAAAACTGGGCTGTCTGCACTCTCAAAGTGCATGTTGTTCATATGCTGTAAACCTAGTTCATAGTTGTTAGTTTCCTTTAATGCCAAACAAACACATACCAATCGTTGGTTAGAAGGCGATCGCCGAATTCGTCCTCGCTTTCTCCCGTGTCGCTGGCTGTCGTGTCGTTTTCGTCGGTTTCGCTTGCATACGGTTCAAACCGATATGGCTCAATAGCTTCAGTTTCTTCTTCAATTTCGTTTTCGCTACATGCCTCCACACTACAATCATCCGTTTCAATACATGCGTAATCTGTTGAATCGCTTAAACCGCTGAAATCCGAGTCTGAATCCGAGCTAATGTCGCTATACATTGCTGTTCTAGCCGCCATGTTTGTTTGTATCGGCATCACTATGTGACATCACAGGAAAATGGACGGGTATATATAATGATGGTTAAAACCAGGCACTTTGAAGCTTTTTTTAGGGATATTGCGTGATGGGTAAAATTTTGAAAAAAAACTTCGAAAAATAAAATAAGCCACTGGGAACTGATTTTTAATGGTTTTAACCCTTCTGAAATTGTGATAATGTTCCCCTTTAAATAAATACAGTTCTAAAATAAATAAATAAAAAGTGTAAGGATGCAGCCAAGTGCAACAGTATGAGTTTGAAGAGCATAAATGAGGATTTTATTTTCATTAAAGTACTTATATTTGTTTATTTGTTTCACTGGGAAGGCCACGTGTTCCCAAACGGAAGACTTTAACCACAGAAGAGGGGTTTCAAGCTCTGGCTTCTCCTTGGCACTATTGCAAGCCCAAGGCTGGACTGCACGGCATTTGTTTAGCAAGTCGACACAAACTTTCTGTCTGTCGCTTAATGTGTGTGTTAATATGTACACTTCTTTACCAAACCAAAGCTTCTGTAGCAAAAAGTACTTGGAAAACATGTCCTTTACAGAAGTGGTCCCCCAACCGGGGACCGTTACCAGTCCGTGATGCATTTGCTACTGGGCCGCAGAGACACATTAAATAATTTACAAATGAGCACATTTTCCCCAACTTAACTTTTGCCTGTCCTACTAGAACACACTAATAATCGTGTTCATAGATGTACAACAAAACTCCTGCCAGGATGTGGCCATTTCTTATAGTTATTATATGTTTGTATGAATTTGTTACATGGGACAATGCACATGAAAGTACCAGTAGAGTGGAAAAACAAATTGACTTTATATGCTTAACTGTGTTTCACTGTATCCATTAAGCCAGTGGTTCTCAACCTTTTTTCAGTGATGTACCCCCTGTGAATTTATTTTTAATTCAAGTACCCCCTAATCAGAGCAAAGCATTTTTGGTTGAAAAAAAAGAGATAAAGAAGTAAAATACAGCACTATGTCATCAGTTTCTGATTTATTAAATTGTATAACAGTGCAAAATATTGCTCTTGTAGTGGTCTTTCTTGAACTATTTGGAAAAAAAGATAGGTTTTTATTTATATTTATAAAGGATTTTTGAATTGTTGCTATTTTTAGAATATTTAAAAAAAATCTCACGTGCCCCTTGGCATACCTTCAAGTACCCCCAGGGGTACGCGTACCCCCATTTGAGAACCACTGTATTGAGCCATATCCAATCGTATTTACAATTCACAAAATGCCACAAATTAAGTCAGCTGTTTTGAATATTCCGCTCCGATACCTTCTGCCATTTCCGCAGATTGACGTCAAAGGAGTACACTCCTGCACTCTGGCCATATTATCAGATCAGTCATACTGGAAATAGGCAAAAATTAGACAGAGATGTGCTGTCTATCATTCACAATCCTTATATAAGACATGAACACATGTTCTTTTTGTATGCATTCTAAGTCGTGAATAAATAAATACATAACAAGTCTGCTAACAATGGAGTCAGTCAATGAGGGCTCTCTATTCTGCCCACAAAACCCTCTAAAAAAACATCCAAAACCCGCCAACAATACTCAATAGTGACCTGAATATTAACCAAATATTAGCGTTATTATAACCACTAACGCAGACAAAAATATTTCTTAGCGGCGCAATCAAATCAAATCAAATCAACTTTATTTATAGAGCACATTTAAAATTTACCACAGGGGTAGCCAATGATACACACAGCCAAGTAGCCCTCTGCTGCTTACTGTGAGCTGGCCGCGATGTCCTGCTGCTCCCTCATCATCGCGTCTTGACTCGTCAAATTTATTCCAGATTATAAATCATGCCTCTCATTCGGATATTAGGAAGATTTAGCCATAAATCTAGAAGTTGTTCATTTTTGACATTCAATTCATACCCGGCGATGGAGCGAAACACTAACAACCGCAGACAGTGTCTGCAGGGAGACTTTTCCTTGTTAACTCTTCGTGTGGATCATGATTAATTCTTCAGCTAAACGGGAAGATATGGACATGCTATCAGTCGTCATCGCAGTGAGAGCAGACATTGTACAGTAAGTGATTGTTTTATTATGTTTGTATTTCTTGTTTGGCACTTAGCAATGCTGCTACATGGTGCTTAGTGTTTCACTAAAGCTGGATTTGTTTATCAGAGCTTCTAAAACTTGTAGATCACCCTCCTTATATTCGGGATCAACAATAGAAGGTCCTCGATCATTTTTCCCAAAGTAAACATTGGCTTTCAAAAAGTCTGCATGATTTGCGTTGTTGTTGGTGATGAAGGGATCTGTGGTTCCTACTTCTATGTCACGCGATGACGTGTCTGGCTAGCATATCATGTCTCAAAATGGCACGGGAAACTCCTTGAGATTGATACTATTTATTCGCATATCTATTTATTCGCAAACTCAAAACACTAAATTGGCCCGAGTGTGTGAATGTGAGTGTGAATGTGAATGTGGTCTGTCTATCTGTGTTGGCCCTGTGATGAGGTGGCGACTTGTCTAGGGTGTACCCCGCCTTCCGCCCGAATGCAGCTGAGATAGGCTCCAGCACCCCCCGCGACCCCAAAAGGGACAAGCGGTAGAAAATGGATGGATGGATGTTTTATATTCTAGTTTCTTCAAAATAGCCACCCTTTGCTCTGATTACTTTTTTGCACACTCTTGGCATTCTCTCAATGAGCTTCTCGATGTCGTCACCTGAAATTGTTTTCACTTCACAGGTGTGCTTAAAGCTCATCGAGGGAATGCCAAGAGTGTGCAAAGCAGTAATCAGAGCAAAGGGTGGCTATTTTGAAGAAACTAGAATACAAAACATTTATAAAACAATACATTTTCATTCATAGTTTTGATGCCTTCAGTGACAATCTACAATGTAAATAGTCATGAAAATAAAGAAACATATTGAATGAGGAGAAGGTGTGTCCAAACGTTTGGCCTGTACCGTATGTAATCACGTTATTACGTACAAGAAGCCGTGAGAGGGCGGGATAGACTGTGTAAAATACATTGGAAAGTTGGCGCCCTTTAGGCATCTGTGTAAATGTTGCAAACAACCCCTTTAATGAACATATAAAATGTAAATGTGCCAGATTGTAGCCAAAAGCTAACTTCCATCTGCAGTCCCCGGCTGGTTGATGGTATATATAACAAGGTCCATTAAAAGTTCAGTTGGACAGTTTAAAATTAATCACCACCAGCAGCACATTTGAAGCCATTCTGCAGAAGATCCTGAGGGACCTGGCGAACAATATTGATGGCCATCAAGAAGGTATGTAAGTGTCAGGTCGCTAAAGCTCTTGGGGGTGTGGGGGGGTTACATCTGCACGGGGCCTCATGACAGAGCTTCATGCTTCCTTGGATAAATAAATGAAACTGTGTATTTTTAGAGAGTCCCAAGGTGAAACACAGCTATACACTTAGCGTACTGTAAATTATGACTTGACAGGTTTCTTTTTTATGAAATCCTACAAAATTCTGAAAGTCATACAGTAAAGACAGTATAAAAGCTTACGTCACAATATTGCTTATATTCTATGTTTGACGATGTAGTTTGAAAATATATGAGAATATTCTAGTTCCATTATGTTTTTACATTTTGATGAGAAGCTCCATGTCCAACATTGCCCGTACACTTTCTTAAGCCTTTCTCAATGCCCTACTGGTTGATTAAAATAGTCTAAAAATAGTTTCTTTTTTTAAAGTAGTTTGAGGGTCCTCTAATCTCTGAAAAAAATGTTTCTGGAGCATATTTTGTGTTTTCTGCTAACCAGCTAGATCAAGGGTCTTCAACATTTTCCAGGAATGGAACTGGGATCCCCCCCACTTATACATCCTAATGTGTTTTCAATTCAAACTGCTCCCAAAAGGTACCTTGTTAAAGACTTAGACTTAGACAAACTTGAATGACCCACAAGGGAAATTGTTCAACACAGTAGCTCAGTTACAATGATGGAAAGTGTAAGGATGGAAAGGACAATGCAGGTATAAATAGACTAATTTAGCGATAAAAAATCTAACATATATACGAATATATACATAATATGTGTACAGAATAATATGTGTTAATGTGCAATAATCACCTGTACCTCCTCATTGGTGGAACAGGTGAATAAAGGTCATTAGCATCGAATCAGAAAAGCAAATAATCAAAAGCATGACCAACTGTGTGGCTGACCTAGCGAGGCAGCCCGGGTGTGCTTGAAGCACTGTCAGTCTGAACCGCTTCGAAGCAGAATTTAGCCTCCATGCCAAAACAATGTCCCCACGGCGGACATTTATCAATGAAAATATGAAGAAGCTGCCTTGAGGTGTTTGATGTGAATCCATCCATCCATCCATTTTCTACTGCTTGTCCCTTTCAGGGTCGCGGGGGGTGCTGGAGCCTATCTCAGCTGCCTTTGGGCGGAAGGCGGGGTACACCCTGGACAAGTCGCCACCTCATCACAGGTTTGATGTGAATCAGTTTGTTCTTTTCTACTGACTCTACAAACTGGACAATTGACCATGAGCCTGGATCACCAGGTCTCATGCAGACATATAAGTTGGTTGTTGTCAACTCTCATCTTTGGTCTGCCACTCAATGATGTCATCATAAACAATCCCATGTATGTAAGTATTCACAACCCTTGCTCAATACTTTGTTGATGTGCCTGTGGCAGCAATTAAAGCCTGACGTTTCACCTATCTTGGGGCAATTTTACCCGTTCCTCTTTGCAGCACCTCTCAAGCTCCATCAGATTGTATGTCTCTGTACATTGCTGTATTGGAGCATGAGAGGTTCTGCAAAGAGAAATGTGCAAAGAGGAATGGGGGAAACTGTCCAAAGATTGGTGTGCCAAGTCTGTAGCATCGTAATCAAAAAGACTTGAGGCTGTAATTGCTGCCAAAGGTGAGTTTGAGTTTATTTCGAACAAGCATGCATACAACATCACAATTTCCAGTTTCTCTGTTCAACATGTTTGAAAAGGAGTAGGAAGAAGCAGAGCTTATTTAATCCTACCCCTTTTCCTTTACATAGCAGTTGCTAAAACTTTTGTTCACTTCCTGTTCTCAATTTGTTCACAATATACTCCATAAGTAATAACAATAAAGATTAAAGCTGCAAGCAGCGATGGGCGGGACCGACTTTGACGGCACATAAAATCCAAACCGGAGTAGTAATTAAAACTCTTTGGTCAACTTTTAATCAGAAGGGTTCAATCTCTCTCCTGTGCTAGTTTGATGCCGACACGACAAACGCGCTCAGAGGAGATAATGTTTGAAAAAAGGTGACCGGTTTTTACAAAACTTTTGTTTTGAAGGGGGAATTGCAAACTTCCTGTTGATTTTTGCTGGGGGTTGTCAATATATGAAATGTAGGTCTAAGTGAGACCTACATAGAGGTTTTTGTTTCATGTCTCTAAGACATTCCCATTGGAAGTTACAGACAGTTTTGTCTGAGTTTTCTTCCTAGGAGCAGTTGTGTCTGTGTTTTCTTCCTAGGGGGCGCTAGAGCGCAATTTTGAGTTTTGGGTTTGGGTTTTTTATTAGATCGCAATTTTTGCCAGTCCTGATGCGTGTGTCCAGTTTGGTGAGTTTTGAAGCATGTTAAGGGGGTCAAATTACAGCTGAAAGAGGCAAAAGTGACTGTTTTTAGTAAACTTTTGTTTTGAAGGGGGAATTGCCAACAGACCTACATAGAGGTTTTTGTTTCATGTCTCTACGACATTCCTACCGGAAGTTATAAGCAGTTTTGTCTGTGTTTTTCCGTAGAGGGCGCTAGAATTTTGAGTTTTGGGGTTTGGTTTTTTAATAAAATCGCAATTTTCGCCAGTCCTGATGTGTGTGTCAAATATGGTGAGTTTTGAAGCATGTTAAGGGGGTCAAATTACAGCTCAAAGAGGCGTCGGAATAATAATAATAAAACCTTACAATAAGAATAGGGTCCTCTGTCCCAAAGGGACATTGCGGTCCCTAATAAATAAATAAATAATAATTGGTGAAGTAAGTTATATTTCATATGGTGAGATGAGTAAGATAATCCAGAAAATGAATGGATGGATGAAATAAATTCAGAATGTTTATCATGGTTCTTCTTCTTTGTACTTTCTAAACACTTTAAGTTTGTATAGTTTCTTGAAGTGGATCATATTAGTACATTGTATGATTTCTTTGCTTAATCTATTCCATCATTTAATTCCACAAACTGATATACTGAAGGTCTTAAGTGTTGTACGCGCGTACAAATGTTTTAAATTACATTTTTCTGTAAGATTATATTTCTCCTGCATCAACAAAGTATTGAGCAAATGCTGTGAATACTTTGGTAGATCAAATGTTTTATAAATTTGCAAAAATTACAAAAAATAACTTTTCATACTGTCTTTGTGAGGTATTGTCTGTAGAATTTTGAGGACAAAAATGAATGTATTCCATTCTGAAATAAGGCTGTAACACAACAAATTGTAGAAAAAAATTAAGCGCTGCAAATACGTCATAAAACTCCTGTTCTTGTTTGTATTGCATTCTATTGCATTGTTTTATACAATATTTATTATCTAAGCGCAGAGGTGGGTAGTAACGCGCTACATTTACTCCGTTACATCTACTTGAGTAACTTTTGGGATAAATTGTACTTCTAAGAGTAGTTTTAATGCAACTTACTTTTACTTTTACTTGAGTATATTTATAGAGAAGAAACGCTACTTTTACTCCGCTACTTTTATCTACATTCAGCTCGCTACTCGCTACTAATTTTTATCGATCTGTTAATGCACGCTTTGTTTGTTTTGGTCTGTCAGACAGACCTTCAAAGTGCCTGCGTTACTGGTGACGTTTCACTCCGTTCCACCAATAAAATGCAGTCACTAGTGACGTTTGACTCCGTTCCACCAATCAGATGCAGTCACTGGTGACGTTGGACCAATCAAACAGAGCCAGGCGGTCACATGACCTGACTTAAACAAGTTGAAAAACTTATTGGGGTGTTACCATTTAGTGGTCAATTGTACGGAATATGTACTGTACTGTGCAATCTACTAATACAAGTTTCAATCAATCAATCAAAAGTGTGAAGGAAAAAAGACACTTTTTTATTTCAAACGTACATCCCGTCACAAGCCTAAAGACTGACTGCACAGTTCCTGTCTTCACAATAAAAGTGCCGCTCCATCGCGCCTGCGCTTTCAAAATAAGAGTCTCCGAAAGCCAGCGCAAACAAGCTAGTAAGCCTCGGAATTTGCCGCCAATGTATTTCTTGTAAAGTGTGTGAAAACGAATATGGAAGCTGGACAAATAAGATACCAAAAACCAACCACTTTCATGTGGTATTAGACAGAAAGGAGGAACTTTTTTTCTCCTGCATTTGAAAACGTGGACGTTAAGCACTGCTGTCTGATTACAATCAATGCAAGTCATCAGAATCAGGTAATACACCAACTTATATTCTTGTCAACATGAAAGAAAGGAATCTATATGTGTTAAACATGCATGTATATTCATTAAAACACCTTTAACATGTAAACAAAAACGGCAAAATAAATAAATATAAATGATATACTGTATATATCAATGTACCGTATGTGTATATATATATATATATATATATATATATATATATATATATATATATATATATATATGATATGTGTGTGTATGTTACTCATCAGTTACTCAGTACTTGAGTAGTTTTTTCACAACATACTTTTTACTTTTACTCAAGTAAATATTTGGGTGACTACTCATTACTTTTACTTGAGTAATAAATCTCTAAAGTAACAGTACTCTTACTTGAGTACAATTTCTGGCTACTCTACCCACCTCTGTCTAAGCGTTTGTAAAACATGTTTTAAAAGGCATTAAGACAGAGGTTCTTAACCTGGGTTCTATCGAACCCTAGGGGTTCTGTGAGTCGGGCTCAGGGGTTCGGTGGAGGTCAAGACACACCGACTCATCGTGTAAATAAAAACTTTTGTGCACCAATAAAGAAACATGGTAACACTTTAGTATGGGGAACATATTCACTATTAATTAGTTGCTTATTAACATGCAAATAAGTGACATATTGGCTCTTAACAAGTCATTATTAAGTACTTATTAATGCCTTATTCTGCATGGCCTTATTATAACCCTAACCCTCAAACCCTGGCCCTAACACTCTAACTCTAACCCTAACCAAATAACTCTAAATTAAATCTTTGTTACTTAGAATATGTTCCCCCAGTGTCCAAAAAAACTCTAAATTAAGTCTTTGTCACTTAGAATATGTTCCCCATCATAAAGTGTTACCAAAAACATATAGGATTGAATTCAAAGTCTCCCTACTAACCCACCAGGGCCTCCATTGAAATGCCCCCCTCTACCTCAAAGAACTACTCACCCCCAAATCCTCCACACGACACCTCCACTCCGGACAGGCTAACCTCCTCCAACCTCCGAGGACTAAGCTACGAACAACGGGAGACCGGGCTTTCTGCTCCGCCGCTTCCAGTCTGTGGAACGCTCTCCCTGACCACCTGAGGGCACCACAGACTGTGGATGCTTTTAAAAAAGGCTTAAAACCCCCTTTTTTTTTTTTTTTAACATTTTTGTTTTAGATATATGCATACTAGTTTCAGCTATTTGGCTGTTCTAGTTTTTATTGTATTTTTATTTTTTTAAATCTTTTATTTTATTTATTTTATTTATTTTAATACACTGTAGCACTTTGAGGTTTTTTACTCAATGTAAAGTGCTTTTTACAAATAAAATCTATTATTATTATTATTATATAACTTTGTCTTGAATTTGAAAAAAAACAAAATTTTATTTTTCACTAAAGAAGGGTTCGGTGAGTGCGCATATAAAACTGGTGGGGTTCGGTACCTCCAACAAGGTTAAGAACCACTGAATTAAGATCTGTTTTTGGTGGGTCCAAGCACCGATTAAATTGACTTTAATTAATTCCTGATTTAAGATACACGTGTTTTGAGTTAAGAGCTCGGCCATGGAACCAATTGAGCTCGTAAGTTGAGGGACCAGTTTACTTCCGGTGATGACGTACCACTATGTCCCCATATGTGACCATAGGATGAACAAATAGACTGCTAAGACTATATAACAGCCACAAAGAGCTGACCTCTCCAGCAGCCTTGCTTCATTGCTAAGACCAGAGCTTTTTGGCTTGAAAAGTTTGGTGTCCACTGCTTTAACATGTCGGACACACCATCAGCAACTTCTCCATATTTTCATGGATAAAAAATGTATTTACAATTTTAACATCCTTGGCTGGCATTATTGCCTCCTTCTGCTTTAGGATGGTGCTGGCTATGCTGCAACTGCTTCACCAAGCTTCACACAGTCATGTTTTTGATTCTTTCTTTCTTTATTTCAAAGAATATCATCTACTTCTTCTGAGCACTGTTCTTTACACTCACTTTCTTCCTTCCCATACTTGGAAAATCTAAGGTATGTCCATTTCTAGTAATAAGCTAATTCTAGCATGTAAGACCTCTTTTAATGTCTTTTATGTCCTTTGCATTCTTTGATGTTTCCTTCTTGTTTTTCTGTGTTTTTATCTTACTTTTTGTGGAATTTTTGTATCTACACTGCAACCACATACCTTCCCCATAGTGTGATAAATAAAGTATCGTATACACTATATTGCCAAAAGTATTTGGCCACCCATCCAAATGATAAGAATCAGGTGTCCTAATCAACGTTCCCTCTAAGGTGCGCGCCTGCGCAATTGCGCACTGCTCAAGCGTCCTCTGCGCACAGCAAGTATATGCCGCGCACCAAATCAAATCCCATCTGAATTCTAAACAAAATAAACACATTTATTCTGTGTAATTTTGCAATGCAACTCTGAGTGACAGTGACAACAAGCGGCCCTAACGGTGTTCTTTAACACCGTTCAATTAAACACTGTTCAACTAGTGTAACGTCTATCGAGATGCTTTGAGGACAGGAATTATAACGATCACTTTATTGAGCAAAACTGTTTGTATTCAGCCATAACCACACCAAAAACATGAGTAAAAAACTTCTATCTCGAAAAACTTGTAATTTTCTGCCGTACAAACCAGGCCAAAACCAACTTGTCATCTGTCACCAACACGCATACCACTAAACCACTGGTGCGTTTATGGCCACACAAAAAGTCGGACAACTCAAACACCATACAAAGTTACACTATGACTCCTCAGTCATACGTGTGCTTATTCTACTGTCATTTATTATTAATGTTAATTTATTTATATTAATCATGGAATGCTGTTACTAGAGAAAGTTACAGGAATGCACACTTCATCCTATGCTTACATTTCATTGTGCAACATGAGGATGTTTAAGGGGAACTAAATGTGATCTCTGAAAGGGGTACAAATGATTTCCAAAGCAGGACCCCCACCCAGACATATTGTACAATACTAATCCATAGCTTATGAAAAACAAGATTTCTTTTATTTTCATTACAAGAGGGCCAAATCACTAATATTACAAAATAATCTCATGAAAATGACTCCTCTCATTTGAGTGTTATTATAAAAGATTGGTTTGAGACAGGTGTGCTGCTGGTATTGCCACGTGTGATGTTGCTCACATGTGCTCCACTGAATGCTCAGGGAGTTTTTGTGTTTGCTTAGACACATGAACAATTAGAGGGAACATTGGTCCTAATCACTTGACCCTGTGTATAAAATCAAGCACTTAGGCATGGAGACAGTTTCTACAAACATTTGTGAAAGAATGGGCCGCTCTCAGTGATTTCCAGCATGGAACTGTCATAGGATGCCACCTGTGCAACAAATCCAGTCGTAAAATTTCCTCGCTCCTAAATATTCCAAAGTCAACTTTATTATAAGAAAACTGAAGAGTTTGGGAACAACAGCAAGTCAGCCACCAAGTGGTAGGCCATGGAAACTGACAGAGAGGGGTCAGCGGATGCTGAAGCATAGTGCAAAGACTTTCTGCACAGTCAGTTGCTACAGAGCTACAAACTTCATGTGACCTTCCGATTAGCCCACGTACAGTACGCAGAGAGCTTCATGGAAAGGGTTTCCATGGCCGAGCAGCTGCATCTAAGGCCTACATCACCAAGTCCAATGCAAAGCGTCGGATGCAGTGGTGTAAAGCATGTCGCCACTGGACTCTAGAGCAGTGGAGACACGTTCTCTGGACTGATGAATCACACTTTTCCATCTGGCAATCTGATGGACCAGTCTGGGTTTGGAGGTTGCCAGGAGAACGCTACATTTTGGACTGCATTGTGCCGAGTGTGAAATTTGGTGGAGGAGGAATTATGGTGTGGGGTTGGTTTTTCAGGAGTTGGGCTCGGCCCCTTAGTTCCAGTGAAAGGAACTTATAATGCTCCAGGATACCAAAACATTTTGGACAATTCCATGGGATGGCACTTCAAGTTCATATGAGAGTAAAGGCAGGTGGCCAAATACTTTTGGCAATATAGTGCATATTATCCTATCTTATCACCTACAGTATCACGTTATAACAGTAGTTCATTCTACGATACCGAGCAAGCGCCTAATAACATTGGGGGGCAGTTAGACTTCCTGTCCTTCACTTATTGAGAACCAAGTGGAACATGCCCCATACCGAATGTTTCATACCAAAAAACTGATTAAGAATACATGTACTGCTACACTCCAAATACTATATAGAGTACATGTCTCTCAACCCAGCAGATATGATGGGACAGTATATATTGTTCCTGAAGCCATCCTATAGTACTTTTAATAAAAGTGGTAAAAGAAGACCATGAGGACATGAGTGACAAAAGTGTCACTCAAGCCCCAATTCTCTGTATATTGATGTGTTGAGCCCTGAAATATGAAAAAAGTACTGCCTGAAAGTCACTGACCTGAATAAAGCAGTTAATTTCTAAGCCTGGTCTTTATCTTACCCATTTTCCTTTGTACGCTCGCCATGGTCCCAGATCCCCTCACCTTCACCTTGGTTAAACGGGGCCCCTTTCCTGTCGCACTCATACTTGAATGCTTTTAAATTGCTTCTTGGATTGCCTTTTTTTCCCACAAAATCCCTCCAGAGGTAAAGGACGCACTTTGATTTAGTTCAATTGCCATCTCGGCAAAGACACAAGAAAATGGTGGAATATTCTAAGCATGTATAAAAAAACAAGACAAGAGCATATTATATTTACGAGTGTTAATAATTTTTTGATAATCGTGCTAGTAAGTTTTTGAGACTTGAGAAAATGCTATGAATTTCATCCAATTGCATTCATTCATTCCAGAAACAGGATCAGCACAGCAAACTGGGCTGCAGCTATCCAATCTTTTTGTGTTTTATTAGATATCCTTGAGAATTCCTTTGATTAATAAAGTAATCGGAAAAAACGTGTTTGCTTGTTAATGACCAATTATATATAGACTAGAAAAAAATAATACATGTATCCATTTTCTTCAGCTTATCCGGGGTCAGGCCAGGGGCAGCAACTTAAGCAGAGAAGCTCAGACTTCCATCTACCCGGCTACTTAGTCCAGCTCCTTCCAAGGGATACCGAGGCGTTCCTGGCTGTGCAGCAACCAACTGTAGCCTATGCACTACTGCCATCTAACGTCTTGGAATTGCAAATGCATGCAAAATCTACTGTATAATACTTGCAAATGATACTTAGAAGTGTAAGAAAATAAGGTAACAAGACAACAACTGGACAGCAGAGTTATCATTATAAGTTCACTGTTAAACGCTTCATTAAAAAATTAGATTTTTGTTATTAAACAATTAACATTTATTAAAACATGAACTTACACTAAAGTACAAAAAATTGGTGTTGTTGAATACCAGTATCGATTCCCAGGTACCGGGAATGGGCACCGTGTCGGTTCAAATGTGAAAGGTACTCATCACTTAGGTCCTGATTTACTAAGATCCAAACACCATGCGGTAACCAGCGTGTACAGACTATAAAATAGCCTGTACTATTAGTATGCGTTGCATGTGCAATCGTAAAGTGGTGCACACCGCCTTATTTAAATGATGATAATGCGTGTACTGTATGGGGCTAAACCGCAAAGACGCTCTCATTTACTGCACATTCATGTTATCAAGCTATGTGTGGCATTTCGCTATGTTTTCAAACAAGCAGGAGACATCTACCACTTTTATGGGCAATTTAGACGCAGTCCTGCAGAGCACCTACAATGAAACCAATTCTTTTTTTTTTACCGCCAAGGGTGCACTCACTGTATATACTTTCTCAGCTCAAAACACAAAAAAAGTATACTAAAAACTTTTTTTTTTTCTATCTAAAAATATTTTATATATATTATGTGAAAAAAGGACACCAAAAACGCATCAATTGATTTTTAATCAGCCCCTTAAATACCTGAGGAGCTATAAAATTATAAAACTATGTTGCTGAATAGACGATATGTCTAATATTTTTTTATTCCTGACTGCCCAAAATGTTGTTATACATGTTGGACAGAGAATTCTCATCTGTCCATTGTCGGTCGTTGCAGCGCGAGCACCGATTCTGCAGCCGTGTGTGCAACTGTCAGTTTGCGCGTCCTTTATAAACGTGCTAAATTAAAAGCAAAATAGTGCTCGCAAAACGGTGATGAGTGTTGATAAATCACATTGCGTGTGTTAAATAATTTTATTTTTATCTTCTCCTCCAAGCATTGTGTGCATTTTGATGATCAGTATGTATTTTGCATATAAATGAAGACAGAGACGCAAAATGGATTGCACACCTTATTCTGCTCACTTAACAAATGTGATACAACTTGAACATGTTTAGTAGATTGGTTTTGCGTGTGCTATCAGGTTTGCACGTGTTTTAGTAATGCAAACCTTTAGTAAATCAGGCCCTTGCACTCTATGAACTTAGCAAACTCATAGTGCGAGCTATGTTGTTTCAGTAGCCTTCAACTAATTGTAATATCGTAATGTTAGCTTGACCGCTATATGAACGTATATGATCATATAATATGCATTTAACGTTTTTATCTATTTCTCTAGAAATACTTTATACCCTCTAAAATGTTAACATAAAAACCTAAATGGGAACTCAAATCTCAATGTACTCAGTGGTACTTTAGAAACTGCGATGGACTGAGACTGTAGTAATTCAACCAACAAGTTGTGCAGGAACACTGTAATCAAAATACTCAAGGAACCCTTTCACTCCAAGCTGACTGCCATAAAATTATTTACAACTTTCTCACCACCAGATCCCCATAGCTACCTGACCATATTTGAACAGCTCCACAGTTCTTGATTTACAAATGAAACAAAAGACAAAAGCATTACTTTGTAAACTACCTTTTTTGTGGTTCTTGCGATGTACACTCTTTATGTATCACATTTAAAGGCCTACTGAAACCCACTACTACCGACCACGCAGTCTGAGAGTTTATATATTGGGGCGGTATAGCTCGGTTGGTAGAGCGGCCGTGCCATCAACTTGAGGGTTGCAGGTTCGATCCCCGCTTCCGCCATCCTAGTCACTGCCGTTGTGTCCTTGGGCAAGACACTTTACCCACCTGCTCCCAGTGCCACCCACACTGGTTTAAAAATGTAACTTAGATATTGGGTTTCACTATGTAAAGCGCTTTGAGTCACTTGAGAAAAAGCGCTATATAAATGTAATTCACTTCACTTCACTTCACTTCACATATATCAATTAAAAATCTTAACATTGCAACACATGCCAATACGGCCGGGTTAGCTTACTAAAGTGCAATTTTAAATTTTGCGCGAAATATCCTGCTGAAAACGTCTCGGTATGATGACGCCTGCGCGTGACGTCACGGATTGTAGAGGACATTTTGGGACAGCATGGTGGCCAGCTATTAAGTCGTCTGTTTTCATCGCAAAATTCCACAGTATTCTGGATATCTGTGTTGGTGAATCTTTTGCAATTTGTTCAATGAACAATGGAGACAGCAAAGAAGAAAGCTGTAGGTAGGAAGTGGTGTATTGCGGCCGACTGCAGCAACACAAACACAGCCGGTGTTTCATTGTTTACATTCCCGGAAGATGACAGTCAAGCTTTACCATTAGCCTGTGGAGAACTGGGACAACAGAGACTCTTACCAGGAGGACTTTGAGTTGGATGCGCAGACGCGGTACCGTGAGTACGCATGCAGCTGCGGCTTCCAAACATTTGATCGCTTGCCCGTACGTGCGTGCCGCTATGTGCATGTCACGTACGTAACTTTGGGGACTTTGGGGAAATATATGTGCTGTATGAACTTTGGGGAGGTGAACGGTACTTTGGGCTGTGGGATTGAGTGTGTTGTGCAGGTGTTTGAGTTGTATTGGCGGTTTATATGGACGGGAAGGGGGAGGTGTTTGTTATGCGGGATTAATTTGTGGCATCTTAAATATAAGCCTGGTTGTGTTGTCGCTAATAGAGTATATATATGTCTTGTGTTTATTTACTGTTTTAGTCATTCCCAGCTGAATATCAGGTCCCACCCGCCTGTCACAGCATCTTCCCTATCTGAATCGCTCCCACTGCCCTCTAGTCCTTCACTCTCACTTTCCGCATCCACGAATCTTTCATCCTCGCTCAAATTAATGGGGAAATCGTCGCTTTCTCGGTCCGAATCGCTCTCGCTGCTGGTTGCCATGATTGTAAACAATGTGCAGATGTGAGGAGCTCCACAACCTGTGACGTCACGCTACTCGTCTGCTACTCCCGGTACAGGCAAGGCTTTTTTATCTGCGACCAAAAGTTGCGAACTTTATCGTCGATGTTCTCTACTAAATCCTTTCAGCAAAAATATGGCAATATCGCAAAATGATCAAGTATGACACATAGAATGGACCTGCTATCCCCGTTTAAATAAGAAAATCGCATTTCAGTAGGCCTTTAATTTCCAATTTACAGCATCAATTAAGGCAGCTAATGTTAAACTCATCTTTTCCTTGATGAATGAAATGTCCAGTGACATAAAACATTTGCTCGCATATCTAAATATAACTCACCCTCTTAAATTGGCTGGTGGACGTTGATTTCAATCATGTATACAATTTCAGTATATTACATCACATATTTCCATTTTTCTTTACATGTCCGAAAAGGACTAGGAAGAAGCAGAGTTTACTTAATCCTACCCCTTTTCTACATTATAGGAATTCCAGTACTAACACATGTTCACTTCCTGTTTTTCATTTTTACATAATTTACATCAATTCATTCTAAATACAACAGTTCTTTAGATAAATAGTTAGGTCAACTACGATTCACATAATGAGATGAATAATATATCATTTTCAATAGGTTTAATACGTTTGTCATAAGTCTTCGTTTTACTGTACTTTGTAAACAATTGTAGTTTGAACAGTTTCTTAAAGTCAATCCAATGTTTTAAGTTACATTTTTCTCTAAGGTTATATTTGTCCTCTTTTTTTGAGAATTGTTGTACATTCTTGGGTAGCAGGTTATAGTTGGCTTTGTACATAATTTTAGCTGATTGTTAATGTAATCAAATGTACCAAATCATTGAATTTCAATATTGTTGATTTAATAAATAAAGGGTTTGTATGTTCTCTATATCCAACATTATGTATTATTCTAAAATTACTCGGCAGCCTGATGGTGATGCAGAGCGACAGGGTAAAGTTGAAAATCCGATCAATCAAATGGAAATGTGACATTTAACACCAACAGAGTCCCACATGCCTGGAGATAAAAGTCATGTTTGAACATTTCGAACGGGCAAACTCCGTAGAGCCCTCCAGTGGGAACTGGTGTTCGCTCGCAGGGTCGTGATGCAACATTCCTTATGAAATAGTCTGAACGCTGACTTTGTAAAGTGATGGGAAAGAAGGAAAAAGAGAGAATACACTTAATTAAAAAGTACCTTTCTGGTTTGAATTACTTATCTATTTATCCAGCAGAGATGCTGTTTTATAGGCTGAAGTAGTCAAAAGAAGTGAAGTGTGAAGTGAATTACATTTATATAGCGCTTTTTCTCAAGTGACTCAAAGCGCTTTACATTGTGAAACCCAATATCTAAGTTACATTTAAACCAGTGTGGGTGGCACTGGGAGCAGTTGGGTAAAGTGTCTTGCCCAAGGACACAACGGCAGTGACTAGGATGGCGGAAGCGGGGATCGAACCTGCAACCCTCAAATTGCTGGCACGGCCGCTCTACCAACCGAGCTATACCGTCCCAAAAAGAAGAAGAATATGAGGTCAGTGATGGGAAATTGAGCTACATCCACTACAGCAGCTTATTTTGGCATTGAAACAGTAGATCTGAACATCCAATTCTTTGTCGAAATAACAAATCAATGTGATTGTTTCCTATAGTCAAGGAAATTAAGCCAAATTCACTTTCCTACAATTTAAAGGTTTGTAGCAATTATTGTCTAAAAAGAGGAAATTTCGGCCCGCAGACTGCATACGGCTATTAAGATTTTCAATACATTTCCAAATATTTTTTTAGACCTTAAACATTAAAACTGTAGCCGCCATTATGATGTGCAGTGCTGTTTTCAAATGACAGTGAGTCAAAATACAGAAAATATTTCAATGGTTGGAATCTGCCCTTTTGAGTTATTACGGTAATCTACATCCGAGCAGCTCAAACAGGCACCAAGCACTGTGGGCGGAGTTTGTTTCCAGAGCAGCCAGCCTGAAACGCAGGTGTCAGGGACAGATGCGGAAGCAGATTTTTACAACAAAGTCTTAAAGAAAAGTGATATTATTCCAGATTGTAGGTGTTTTTGTTGCGTTTAGCTAGATTGTAAAAGATGTCGATCGAGGAGGTGGTCTGAGAAGTAAAAGAGGAGCAATGTTCATATGTTGTTAATATTCAGTGTTTTATCGTTCATATAGTTATTAATATTGTAAATCCCACATTCTTTATTTTCATGTACATTCTAGCTGTCTCATTCAGTAAAAGAAAAAAAAACAACTCCATTTCATATTTTAAAGTGGTCTGGTATAACGTTTTTACCATTCTATCAGACATTGTGAGTTTTTGTATAAATGTTCCTGAAAAAAGGGAACCAAGCACACATACCACACAGCGTATTTTAACAGCTGTATATATATATATATATATATATAGCTGTTAACATATATATATATATATATATATATATATATATATATATATATATATATATATATATATATATATATATATATATATATATGTTAAATATACAATACAGGCCAAAAGATTGGACACACCTTCTCATTCAATGCGTTTTCTTTATTTTCATGACTAATTACATTGTAGATTGTCACTGAAGGCATTAAAAATATGAATGAACGCATGTGGAGTTATGTACTAAACAAAAAAAGGTAAAATAACTGAAAACATGTTTTATATTCTAGTTTCTTCAAAATAGCCACCCTTTGCTCTGATTACTACTTTGCACACTCTTGGCATTCTCTCGATGAGCTTCAAGAGGTAGTCAATTTAAATGGTTTTCACTTCACAGGTGTCATAGTTTTGATGCCTTCAGTGACAATCTACAATGTAAATAGTCATGAAAATAAAGAAAACGCATTGAAATGAGGTGTGTCCAAACTTTTGGCCTGTATTGTATATACTGTATGCATAAGTATATATATATGTGTGTGTGTGTATACATATGTATACAGTATATGTATACATATTTGCGTATATGTGTGTATGTGTACATATATACATATACATTTATATAACAAATACATATCTCTATATATAAATATATCTATATACATATGTATAATTCTATATCTATATCTACACACACACACACACACACACACACACACACACATATATATATAGTATGTAACAAATACACACAAACACCACCCCCCAGACACATTTTTTTTATCTCAATGTGGCCCCCAAGTCAAAATAATTGCAGAGGTCTGACATAGTGAGTACAAGATAATTGTGTCTTTCCTCCAGTCAATCATGGTGGTGGTCATGCAACTCTGTCTCCAAGTCTTTGTCCAGTGTATAAACCCTATGACCGATTCTGACCTTTCAGAATTGACATCATAGCCAAACGTCTGCATGTTTAATAAGCCCAGAGGATGAGCAGATGCGTGCTGGTTTGCACCACTCCGCTCCAACGTATCGGCAACACGAGGGGGAAACTGCAAAAGGAGGCACTCGACAATGAGCATGTTGCCATGTGTGTTTAAAAATGGACACGATTGAGGAACAAAGGAAAACTTGTTTTATATTCAGCACAGAACCTCAGAGCTGCTCATCAACTTCCGTGCCCTCCAGCAAACAAATGTTCCATAGTCTGCCTTTCTCAAACCTTTAGATCTCGGTGAATGTCAGCAATATTATCTTCCCATACAAGCCCTCACTACAAGTCTTGAAGGCTTGGCTACCGTGCGCCAATCAAACCTCAAGACGCCGCGGCAACTGTAATGTAGCCAGCCCAGCACTCGAGGGGACGAGGCACAAAAGAAAGACTGTGGGGCTGATCGATGGTCTGACTAGGCAAATATCAGGCTTGACCACGGGGCGGCAAAGCAAAGTGTCTGACGGCGAGGAATCTTCCTGCCGTGGCGAGCCACATCTGCTAAATGCTGATGAGTTGCTTTGAAAAGGTCTCACCACTTGGGATATTCAATGTGTCAGACATCAACTGCATGCTTTATTCAAAAGATACCAGCTCATTGTCTGCTTCTCTTAGAGTAACACACAAAAATGAGAAGAACATTTGCAACCATTTTTATCAGATCTTCTCGTTACTTGCTGTAACGCTTTCAAAATCAGCTGTTTTCAACTGTAAATATGCTATTACAGTGTTCCCTTGCCATTTTGTGGTTCACTTACTGCAGTTTCAGTGCATCGAGGATTTTAAAGGCCTACTGAAACCCACTACTACCGACCACGCAGTCTGATAGTTTATATATCAATGATGAAATCTTAACATCGCAACACACTTACTAAAGTGCAATTTTAAATTTTGCGCGGAATATCCTGCTGAAAACGTCTCGGTATGATGACGTCTGCGTGTGACGTCACGGATTGTGGAGGACATTTTGGGACAGCATGGTGGCCAGCTATTAAGTCGCCTGTTTTCATCGCAAAACTCCACAGTATTCTGGACATCTGTGTTGGTGAATCCTTTGCAATTTGTTCAATGAACAATGGAGACAGCAAAGAAGAAAGCTGTAGGTGGGAAGCTGTGTATTGCGGGCGGGTGTGCTGGATAACGCACCCCCGCCGTAGAATGCACCCCTTGACTGGTGTGCCGGATAACACAGCCGGTGTTTCATTGTTTACATTCCCAGAAGATGACAGTCAAGCTTTACCATTGGCCTGTGGAGAACTGGAACAACAGAGACTCTTACCAGGAGGACTTTGAGTTGGATATGCAGACGCGATACCGTGAGTACGCATGCAGCTGCGGCTTCCAAACATTTGATCGCTTGCTCGTACGTGCGTGCCGCTATGTGCATGTCACGTACGTAACTTTGGGGACTTTGGGGAAATATATGTGCTGTATGAACTTTGGGGAGGTGAACGGTACTTTGGGCTGTGGGATTGAGTGTGTTGTGCAGGTGTTTGAGTTGTATTGGCGGGTTATATGGACGGGAGGGGGGAGGTGTTTGTTATGCGGGATTAATTTGTGGCATATTAAATATAAGCCTGGTTGTGTTGTGGCTAATATATGTCTTGTGTTTATTTACTGTTTTAGTCATTCCCAGCTGAATATCAGGTCCCACCCGCCTCTCACAGCATCTTCCCTATCTGAATCGCTCCCACTGCCCTCTAGTCCTTCACTCTCACTTTCCTCATCCACGAATCTTTCATCCTCGCTCAAATTAATGGGGAAATCGTCGCTTTCTCGGTCCGAATCGTTCTCGCTGCTGGTGGCCATGATTGTAAACAATGTGCAGATGTGAGGAGCTCCACAACCTGTGACGTCACGCGCGTATCGTCTGCTACTTCCGGTACAGGCAAGGCTTTTTTATCAGCGACCAAAAGTTGCGAACTTTATCGTCGATGTTCTCTACTGAAACCTTTCAGCAAAAATATGGCAATATCGCGAAATGATCAAGTATGACACATAGAATGGTCCTGCTATCCCCGTTTAAATAAGAAAATCGCATTTCAGTAGGCCTTTAAACTCCAGCTTGCACAATACACAAGTTAATTAAATCAATGTGACAGAAACAAGCTCATACAAAACGTAATACCGACTGGGCTGTTCACACTGTACGCTCAAATTACGGCTGTTTGACTTAAGTCGGAGCGTCTTTTCAAACTTTTGCAGACTCTCAAAACAAATCAAGCAGAATACATTTTTCGTCTATCCGTCACAGTCAAATCCCATCCTGGATGTTTATTTCCGTTGTAAAGTTATTACTTTTCAGAAGGGACTGTGAGTGTATTGCGTTTCAAATTTGCATTAGAAGTGTGTTTGAAATAACCACAGCACCTCAACATACTCGCTGGGTGTGCGAGAGCAATGTAAAGGTGCATTGGGTGATGCAAGAGAATCAGGTATGAGGTAAATTACAGGAACTGAATTTGTATGCATATTTCCCTCACAAAATTGACTTTGGCGGTTTCCAAAAAAACCCAAAACAGTTTAGTAAGGTTCGAGAATTCACTATTATGTAAACACAAATATGTACTGTATATCAATGCAAAACACCACTTCCACTGGAGATTGCAAATGTGTAGCACAGTTCAAGAAAGCTGCAAATTCCTCAACATTTTGTAACATAATCTGAGTGTTTCTGGTCACAGCTAGCTGATGTTTTAAAGATGGATGCAAATTAAAAAAAGTTATCTGGGAAAAGCTTGAAAGAGACAGTGTTTGAGTTTTGAGGGTCCATTATTAGCATACTTGCCAACCCTCCCGGATTTTCCGGGAGACTCCCGAAATTCAGCGCCTCTCCCGAAAACCACCCGGGACAAATTTTCTCCCGAAAATCTCCCGAAATTCAGGCAGAGCTGGAAGCCACGCCCCCTCCAGCTCCATGCAGACCTGAGTGACGTGTCAACAGCCTGTATTCACGTCCGCTTTCCCACAATATAAACAGCGTGCCTGCCCAAACACGTTATAACTGTAGAATGATCGAGGGTGAGTTCTTGGTTTCTTATGTGGGTTTATTGTTAGACAGTTTCATTAACGTCCTCCCAGCGCGGTAACAACACACAACAACAGCAGTCATGTTTTATTCTACCGTAAAGCAGTTCGTCTGCCGTAAACAGCAATGTTGTTGTAATATATTGAGTTGGAGGCAATAACCAGGCGAGGTGAAGAAGTACGTCTCTTTACTGTAGACTTCAGAACAGACTCACACACTTGACGTCAGGTGCGCAACACCACGTAAATTGTTGGCTAACCAAAAAGTAACCCCAGTACGCTATAGCCAACATTCACCAGGAGATGGCAACAGACAAACATAGATCACTCTATTCCTCCCCTTTTAGAAATGTAGAAGTTACTCAAAATAAATAAACAACCCAACCAAAAAATGCAGCAGCTCAATTAAAAGACTGTACTTAAGCCACATTCTTCTTTTTTTTTTAGTACTGAACTCTTTACCCTTATTTGTAAACAATAACATGCTTATTATACAAACAGTATTTGTACACCTTTTACACAGATTTTTATACTGTCTTCAAAGATTCAGTTTTTTTGGTGGTACTCGAAACCTTTCTGGGTACCTGCGAAAGGGTGTTCAGCATGGTTAGAAAAATAGTGACAGAGAATAGAACAAGGATGGACAATTCAACCCTTAACTCAACAATGAGTAGATGAGTGTTATGTGTGTGTATATGTGTAAATAAATGAACACTGAAATTCAAGTATTTATTTTATATATATATATATATATATATATATATATATATATATATATATATATATATATATCAAATAAATGAACACTGAAATTCAAGTATTTATTTTATTTATATATATATATATATATATAAAATAAATACTTGAATTTCAGTGTTCATTTATATATATATATATATATATATATATATATATATATATATATATATATATATATATATATATATATATATATATATATATAATAAAATAAATATATATATATAGCTAGAATTCACTGAAAGTCAAGTATTTCAACCCCCCACCCCCCACCTCCCGAAATCGGAGGTCTCAAGGTTGGCAAGTATGATTATTAGGTGTGTTATAATATTACATTTATTCGCATTGGATGTTTTGGCACAAAACATTTGGTACCGGTTTCCCACACCGAACTAATTTAGTGAGGGACAGTAAGTGTGATATAGTTTAGCATCTACTTAGGAAACAAAAACAGTGAAATTCAG
Organism: Nerophis lumbriciformis; assembly: GCF_033978685.3. Taxonomy (NCBI): domain Eukaryota; kingdom Metazoa; phylum Chordata; class Actinopteri; order Syngnathiformes; family Syngnathidae; genus Nerophis; species Nerophis lumbriciformis. The sequence continues at coordinate 11,663,522 of NC_084575.2, forward strand.
CCTTTGGCTAGCAAGAGTCATGGCTAAGGAGAAAGGTCAGAGTTTGAAGAACCCTCCTCCGTGGTTAAAGTTTATTGTTTGGGAGCACATCCCATTAAAATATGTAAAACAGACAGACAAGTGGATAGAACAAAGGCAAAGTACCGCCATTGTTTGTTTGGAGAATTACCCAGTCGTTAGCAGTTTCCATCCATCCATCCATTTTCTACCGCTTGTCCCTTTCAGGGTCGCAGGGATGCTGGAGCCTATCCCAGCTGCACACCTCATCACAGGGCCAACACAGATAGACAGACAACATTCACACTCACATTCACACACTAGGGCCAATTTAGTGTTGCCAATCAACCTATCCCCAGGTGCATGGTTTTGCAGGTGGGATGAAGCCGGAGTGCAGTCAATAATTAAATATTAACTATTGAACGGACAATATTTGGGCTGATATGTAGAATTATGACATTATACAGATAAGTCTGACACCATCAAAAAAGCTAAGACAAACAATAAAAAAAAATTGAAAAGCACTTAGAAAATTCAGACGGTCACAGGCCCTGCCACCCAATAGTAAAAAGACACAAATATAAGTTGGAGTATTACCTTATGACTTGCATTGATTGGAATCAGACAGGATTCACAGTACGACTGATAGCTTCCACATTTTCGAATTTACATTGTGGAGGTGAAAAAAAGTCCTTCTTTCTGTCCAATATAACATGTTAGTGGTTGGTTTTTTCCATCTTTTAGACACTTCACAAGAAATACATTGACGGCAAACTCTGTAGCTTGCTGGCTTGTGTGCGCTAGCTTTCTGAGACTCTTATTTTGTTAGCGCAGGCAGGATGAAACAGCACTTTTATTGTGAAGACAGGAACTGTGCGGTCGGTCTTTAGGCTTTTGACGCCATGTACGGCGCAGGGGTCTGTTGAAATAAAAAGTGTTTCTCGCCTTCGTGTCAGTGGGTTTTTTTTCTAAATACTAAACTCGCAGCACCCAGCGTCATCTCACAAGATCCTTGTGTGCCGCGAATGTCAATCAAGTTACTCTGAGCTCCTCTTGAATGACAGAGCTTCTCAATTATCTTTAAGGGAGAGCCCTGCCACCCAACAGAAAAAACTAATTTCGGACAATTTTACCCTTGATCTTGACCTTATGGCCACAACGCAGAGCTCATGACCATAGGTGAGGATAGAAACAGGGATCGACCTATAAATTGAGACCTTTGCCTTTCGACTCAGCTCCTTCTTCAACACGAGGAACCGATGCAGGGCCCGCATCACTGCAGATGCTGCACCGATCTGCTTGTCAGTCTCACGAGCCACTTTTCCCTCACTCGTAAACAAGACCCCAAGGTACTTGAACTCCTCCACTTCGAGCAGGCTTTCGTCCCCAACGTGGAGACGGCACACCTCCCTTTTCTGGAGGAGAACCATGAGCTCGGACTTGGAGGTGCTGATTTTAATCCCAGTCGCTTCAAACTCAGCTGCATACCGATTCAGTGAGAGATGAAGATTCTGGACAGATGAACCCGCAAAGCAGATACTTAATCTTGCAGCTCCTAAACCGGATCCCTCAACGCAAAGTTCAATTGTAGTAAGAGAAAAGTTGCATGTTTTCCTCCAACCATTTTTTCCCTCAGTCATTATATTATACAGGTGGAACTCATGAAAATAGAACATTGTGTAAAAGTCTATTCATATCAGTAATTCAACTTCAAATGTAAAACGAATATGTGATATTAATACATTACATGCAAAGTGACATATGTCAAGCCTCTATTTAATATCATTTTGATGATCATGGCTTACAGTTTACAGTACACCACATTTTCTGAGATTTTCAATTCAAGGTTTTCATAAATTGTAAGCAATAAATATCAACATTATATCAAAAGAAGGTTTTAAATATCTTGTGGTGCATGAGCCTATGTCATTATATTAGTTTCATTTTGTAGATCTAAACAAACTTTTGCACTGTATAGTTTCTAGGTAGATGACAAAGATTCTTAAAAGTTTTAAAAATGACATGAAATTTTACATTCTTGTGAAATGTCCACATTTTTTATTTTGTTAAATTCTACAGAATTTATTTTTTAAATGTATTTTCAAAAGTGTGTTTTCTATGCTATGTGCCTCTTTAGACCTCACTGTTGGCTTTGTAAGGCCATGTTAGCTTTAAACTAAACAAAATTGATGCTAATCCATCTTTTTCTTATCGTTTTTTTCCAAATAAAAATTGATAAGAGAACCTTTAAAGAACCGAATTGTTAAGCAGAATCGAAAGTGGAATCGGAACCGGAAAAATCTTATCAATTCCCATCCCTAATTTTGAGAGACAAGAAGACAGATGTATTTGTTTTATGCATTCTAACTCGTAAATAAAAGTCTGCTAACGATGGAGTCAATGGGAGGTGCTCTATTCCGCCCTCTAAATAACCATCCAAAAACCGCCAGCAATACTCCATTTACATTTCGTGACTTGAATATTAACCAAGTATTAGTGATATTGTTACTATAAGCTCTAACACAGACTAACTATTTATAGCGGCACCGTGATCAGAGAGAGCTAACAAGCTTGTGCTGCTATGTTGACGTCATTAGCTGGTGAGCTGCATCCTCACCTCTGAGCTCTTGAAAGTGTATTGTAGTACATAGATCCTTGATAGTAGAAGGTTGAGGACATTATCTGACAAATTTAGCATCCAATTTAGACCCAGAAATGGCAAGAAAGACAAAAAAAGACGCATGGTTCCACGCCCCTTTTTTTCTTCGCAGGGATTATGAGTCATTCTAAACGAGAATATACCACCATCCTAACAGTTGGCATCCCAGTGACAGCAGACATTGTACAGTATGTGATGTTTTATTATGTTCATTTAATATGTGCATTGTATAACTACAACACTCATTAAAACTGAAAATATATTACTAATAATTGACTAAAATAGGATGACAAATCTATTTAAATAAAAAAATAAAAAAATAAAATATATGTAAATTAATAATAATTAAAGTACCATTACAAAATTTTTTTTTTTTTTAAATAAATTAAATAAAAAATTAAACATCAAATCGAAATAAGTGTCTGACACAAGAGCGTAAATTAGCATGGTCATCTGTGACTAAGCTGCCAAACCTTGGTGGAGGTGTTTGGATGTTATTTTAAGTGCATTATACGCAGAATACAGTGAGTCCCATTGCCTTCATTATAAGCAGACTTTTGATCGTATTTACTACTTAGAATGCATAAAAAAAGAAAAACGTGTTCTTGTCTGACAAACGGATTGGGAATTATAGGTAAAATTCCCAAAAAACAAGTGCAGTTCACTTTTAAGACCTCACTGCTGTGTTTGTATACCCATGTTTTTTTTCTAAACTAAACAAAGTTGATGCTAATCAACTTGTTTGCTATCCTTTTATCCAAATGAGAATCGATAAAGAACTGAACCAATAAAGCAGAATTGAAAGTGGAATCGGAATAAAAATCTTATACATTTCCATCCCTATACGGAGCGGAGGCAAAGATAAAAATGTGATGTAATTACGTGAAGATGAGCGTCTGTGCAAGTTGACCTCTTAGAGCGCCTTAAGTGCCTCTGGATGGCAGCCAGCTTCACACGTCGTCCAAAACAGATGGCAGATGTAGCCAGACAGCACACTTGCCCACATTCCCAAACAGAACCACAGCCAGCGAGACAACCTGTGGTGTCGCCACCTGTTTCACGCACGCTGCATAATTAAACAATAGTCACACACACCATCTCAGTGACTCACACACGACATCCCTCAAGCTGCACCATCATATGGTGATTGTGTACTTTCATTTCTCACTTTTGCCCTCCAGTACAAAATAAATCTGCTTAGTGCATTGCCTAAATAACACATCTGAGGATGCTGTAAAAGAAAGTCGAGAATAATGATATAAAACACAATCTTATGGTATTAGCTAAAGACACAACAAGGTTTTATAATGAGTACTTTGATTGTCTCTGCTTTGAAGTAAGCCTCAGCCATGTTCTGATTTATTTTGTCACACATGCGTGCGCACACAAGAGGACATGCACACACACTTTTCATTTCTTCTTCCCTTACCACTAAAGAAACCGTGATTCATGGTCTTTTTTTCTTTCCCTCATGCAGAAACACAATTGAACAATTAAAATGTAAATGCTCAGGAGTGAGGAAAGGATGAATGCTCATATTGTAGCTGACAGACTGAAGGTTTTGAAATGATCGTCAAGTTTACACTAATTAAGAGTAAATTGTCTGATGGACGGAGAATGACGTTATCTTACAAGAGTGAATACACCTATGATATACTTTAAAGTAGTCAGTGTACAGCTTGAATATACTGTAGATGTAGTCAGGGGTGGCTCTAGACTATTTTGATTTGGGGGGCGCAGGGGGATACAACCAATATATTAAGGGCGTCCAATTAAAAACAACACCAACAAAAGCAAGCGCCTTTTTTTATATGTTGACCAATAAGTGCTAATAATTCTAGATGGTTTGCTAGTCTTTGTTGTAGCTGCATTTACTTTTTAAGCTGTGCCGTTCGCGGCGCAGTTTGATTGACATGGCATGACTCTGATTGATAGTCCGCAAGTACAGAATGTTTTAACGGCTGAATATTACATTTTATTAATAAATGGAGAAGGTTAAAACATTGTCATGTAGAAAAACAAATATGATTAACTTGCGTCCCCCGCGACCCCAAAAAGGGAATAAGCGGTAGAAAATGGATGGATGGATGTACAACATGCAATGTACACAATATCAGAAGCATTTATTCAGGTAGAAATATCACATTTTATATTACCTAACATCTTTGACAATCAAACTATGATAGTAAAAATCCACATTTTGTGTTATTAATGTGTGAAACTGGTATCTAAACATAGAAATGTAGCTCCTCTCCTCTGAATGCAAGTGCTTCTACAGCAGGAATACAAATTCTGTATTCCTACAAAATACATGATCTGGCAAGATACCAAGGCACTGCAGGTATTTTTTTTTTCCAGGTATCTTTAAAAGTGTGTTTTGTCCTTTTTGTGTTGAGCTGTTTAAAAAAGCATAATGTTTAAAAAACAGTTCATTAAAGCAAACTAATTGTCCAGCCATGTTATTACAACTTGAAAATGATCTGTCTCGAGTACACTTATTAATGATGAAGAATTATATTTATCTGCGATTAATTCCAATTAATTTGAAGTTAATAATAAAATAAGCACTACATGCTTCCATCTGTTGAAAAGGTCTATGGAGAAGATGATTTCATTTTCCAGCATGATCTTGCACCTGCCCACAGTGCCAAAACCACCAGTAACTGGTGTACTGACCACGGCATTACTGTCCTCAATTGGCCTGCAAACTCCCCTGACCTGAACCCCATAGAGAATTTGTGGGGTATGGTGAAGAAGCTGAAAGACACCAGACCCAATAATGCAAATGAGCTAAAGGCCGCTATTGAAGCATCCTGGACATCCATAACACCTCAGCAATGCCACAGGCTGATTGCCTCCATGCCACGCCGCATTGATGCAGTAATCCGTGCAAAAGGATTCCCAACCAAGTACTGAGTGCATTAATTGACATTTTCAAATGTTTGATTTTGTTTTGCTGTTATAAATCTCTCCTCTCTGAGCTGCCACCTTACCATGGTAGAGGAGTTTGCGTGTCCCAATGATCTTAGGAGCTATGTTGGGTTATCCAAGACAAACTGGTCCAAGGTAAGGGATCAGACAAAGAGCAGCTCGAAGACCTCCATGAAGAATAAAAACGAAGGACCCAGATTTCCCTCGCCCGGACGCGGGACACCGGGGCCCCCCTGGAGCCAGGCCCGAAGGTGGGACACAATGGCGAGCACCTGGTGGCCGGACCTGTCCCCAAGGGGCCCGGCCGGGCACAGCTCGAAGAGGCAACGTGGGTCCCCCCTCCAATGGGCTCACCACCCATAGCAGGGGCTATAGAGGTCGGGTGCAATGTGAGCTGGGCGGCAGCCGAAGGCAGGGCACTCGGCAGTCCGATCCTCGGCTACAGAAGCTAGCTCTTGGGACGTGGAACGTCACCTCGCTGGGGGGGGGGGGAGCCTGAGCTAGTGCGCGAGGTGGAGAAGTTCCGGCTAGATATAGTCGGACTCACTTCGACGCACAGCAAGGGCCCTGGAACCAGTTCTCTCGAGAGGGGCTGGACTCTCTTCCACTCTGGCGTTGCCAGCAGTGAGAGGTGATGGGCTGGGGTGGCCATTTTTGTTGCCCCCCGGCTCAGAGCCTGCACGTTGGGGTTCAACCCAGTGGACGAGAGGGTAGCTTACCTCCGCCTTCGGGTGGGAGGACGGGTCCTGACTGTGGTTTGCGCTTACGCGCCAAACAGCAGCTCAGAGTACCCACCCTTTTTGGATTCACTCGAGGGAGTACTTGAGAGTGCTCCCCCGGGTGATTCCCTCGTTCTACTTGGGGACTTCAACGCTCATATTGGCAACGACAGTGAAACCTGCAGAGGCGTGATTGGGAAGAATGGCCACCCGGATCTGAACCCGAGTGGTGTTTTGTTATTGGACTTTTGTGCCCGTGACATATTGTACATAATGAACACCATGTTCAAACATAAGGGTGTCCATATGTGCACTTGGCACCAGGACACCCTAGGCCGCAATTCCATGATCGACTTTGTAGTTGTGTCATCGGATTTGCGGCCTCATGTTTTGGACACTCGGGTGAAGAGAGAGGCGGAGCTTTCTACCGATCACCACCTCGGATTCAGGAGGAACAGTGTGGTTTTCGTCCTGGTCATGGAACTGTGGACCAGCTCTATACTCTCGGCAGGGTCCTTGAGGGTGCATGGGAGTTTGCCCAACCAGTCCACATGTGCTTTGTGGACTTGGAGAAGGCATTCGACCGTGTCCCTCGAGAAGTCCTGTGGGGAGTGCTTAGAGAGTATGGGGTATCGGACTGTCTCATTGTGGCGGTCCGCTTCCTGTATGATCAGTGTCAGAGCTTGGTCCGCATTGCCGGCAGTAAGTCGGACACGTTTCCAGTGAGGGTTGGACTCCGCCAAGGCTGCCCTTTGTCACCGATTCTGTTCATAACTTTTATGGACAGAATTTCTAGGCGCCGTCAGTGCGTTGAGGGGATCCAGTTTGGTGGCTGCAGGATTAGGTCTCTGCTTTTTGCAGATGATGTGGTCCTGATGGCTTCATCTGGCCAGGATCTTCATCTCTCACTGGATCGGTTTGCAGCTGAGTGTGAAGCGACTGGGATGAGAATCAGCACCTCCAAGTCCGAATCCATGGTTCTCGCCCGGAAAAGGGTGGAGTGCCATTTCCGGGTTGCGGAGGAGACCCTGCCCTAAGTGGAGGAGTTCATGTACCTCAGAGTCTTGTTCACGAGTGAGAGAAGAGTGGATCGTGAGATTGACAGGCGGGTCGGTGCGGCGTCTTCAGTAATGCGGACGCTGTATCGATCTGTTGTGATGAAGAAGGAGCTGAGCCGGAAGGCTAAGCTCTCAATTTACCGGTCGATCTACGTTCCCATCCTCACCTATGGTCATGAGCTTTGGGTTATGACCGAAAGGACAAGATCTCAGGTACAAGCGGCCGAAATGAGTTTCCTCCGCCGGGTGGCGGAGCTCTCCCTTAGAGATAGGGTGAGAAGCTCTGCCATCCGGGGGGAGCTCAAAGTAAAGCCGCTGCTACTCCACATCGAGAGGAGCCAGATGAGGTGGTTCGGGCATCTGGTCAGGATGCCACCCGAACGCCTCCTTAAGGAGGTGTTTAAGGCACGTCCGACCGGTAGGAGGCCACGGGGAAGACCCAGGACACGTTGGGAAGACTATGTCTCCCGGCTGGCCTGGGAACGCCTCGGGATCCCCTGGGAAGAGCTGGACGAAGTGGCTGGGGAGAGGGAAGTCTGGGCTTCCCTGCTTAGGCTGCTGCCCCCGCAACCCGACCTCAGATAAGCGGTAAGCGGAAGAAGATGGATGGATGGATGCATGTTATAAATCTTTTTTTTTTACTTGGTCTGAGGAAATATTCTATTTTTTTGAGATACGATTTTTGAGTTTTCTTAAGCTGTTTGCCATAATCGGCAATATTAAAATAATAAAAGGCTTGCAATATTTCAGTTGATGTGTAATGAATCCCGAATGTATGATATTTTTGTTTTTTTAATTGCATTACAGAAAATAAAGAACTTTATCACAATATTCTAATTTTCTGAGACAGTCCTGTATATACATTTTTTTTTTTTTTTTTTTACACATTCCATAAATTCCGGACTATTTTATAAGCCACAGGGTTCAAAGCCTAGGAAAAAAAGCAGCAACTCTGCTTTTTTTCCTAGGCTTTGAACCCTGTGGCCTATAAAATGGTGCGGCTAATTTATGGATTTTTCTTCACCGACAGGTATAATGTAAGTAGTTTTTAAAAAAAAAACAAGCAAACACACTGAATATGTGTGTTTAGGTTTGTGCTATGGCACCATCTTTTGTACAAGTTTGCTCATTTCAGGCGCATTGCCCTTCTGTTTAGACTGAGCTTAGTATGAACCTACCGGAAGTACAGTTTTCGTTCGGTCTTCTAGCTGACCATAGCGTTCTACTCGTATGGATTCTTCATTTATCACTCCAAGCAACGTTTGTAGGTTTTACAGTATGACTAAAAAAATATTTACTTCCCAAGCCGTCCCATGTGTGTTGGCTGTAGTAGTGTTTTTATGCATATTTGTACGTGCAATGGTAATGTAATGAAACTAGCGTCATTAGCATTAACTACTATGCTAACACAATTACGAGTGTTTTTGTTAGTATTATTAACCAACAATGGCATTCTTTTTGTATTGTTTCAGTTTCGTAAATTCACCAAAATGTCACCGTGGACTTATTGAGTCTGTTTAGCTAATTGGAGAGCCAGCTTTCGCAGTTAGTAGGTCAATGCGATGGCTTGTTTTGTTTGATCGGCTGTTTTACAGTTGTGTTACAGGCACCGTTTAAAAACAATTAAGGTATGTAAATAAACATTTACATAATGTTTCTGTGTAAATAACTAATTTCACAACGTATACATCTGCGGCTCATAGTGCGGCGCAGCTAATATATGAAAAAAATACTGTTTTCTTTTCAAATTTAGTAAGTGTGGCTTTTATCATCCGAAAAATACAGTAATTGAGTTGTTTATTAATTGTATTGTTTTGCACATAGAAAAAAATTTACTTTCTTTGTTGTTGTTGTTGTTGTTTTTATTCAATGACACTTCTCTGTATGTTTGTGATTTTTATGTTTTGTTGTTACCTTTTTTTTTTTTTCATTTTAATCAGTTATTGTAATTCTCTATCTGATTGTGGTGAAGAGGAAGACAGTACATTGTTACCCACTGTGACTGAAATGTAGGATGGAGGTGTTATTTTACTTTTATTATTTTTCTGTAATTCTTTTTTTTGGGGGGGTGGGCAAAAAAAAGTGTCTGTTTTCTCTGTACTTGTATTATGATTTCCCTATCAAATGAATAAATAAATATTTTAAAAAAAAGAAAAATGTTTACTTAGATTCACATTTGTCAAAGATATGAATGCCATAAACATTATTGATGTGGTTGCCAGGTAATAGAAGGCAGATGGTGTTACAAAAAGTACCTTGATGTAGCGCTCTAGTCGAGGATAAACTCGTTTTACTCCCAGGAGGACAGAGAGAAAGTTCCTGTGAGGGACGGAGGCAATGACCACGTGTGTGACTTCAGGAAAGGAGAAGACATGAAAGCCAGACGTCTCATAGAGCTTCAAAAGGTCCTCATCAACCTTGTCCTTTCCTTCGCTCACAATGCTTCCCACTGCATAGCGGCACTGATGTCCGGACACCTTTGAATGGAATAAACACAGGGGGAAAAAACGTTTAAAGCACAACATGCGCAGGCAGCGTGTATTCTTTGCTGACTGTACAAATATTTTCTCTACCGTCAGCCAGGTGGTAAATTTGTAGAAATAATGTGCTCATTAATTAGAGCTCTAATTGCAGTATTAGGCGTTGTGGGCATTGGGATCACCTGATTCCAAGAGATGCTCTAAACAATGAACCTCCTGGGACATCCAAGTGCTGGAAGCACACAGAATAAAACAGCAGCACAGTGGACGTGTGCAAGAAGGCATCACATGGTGTTCTGGAAGCTCTGCCACTAATTATAATTTTCTCTCCCTAAACACTGATGAGGAAAAAATGTTCACCTCAAGCTGCTGAGTATAGAAATGTATGACATGAAGAGTGATGGACACAACACTGTTGGTTTTCTGCATGGACCCAGGCTGTGCAGGAGCACATGCAGAGTACTACTGTACCATATTGTACTGCTATTGCACATATAGTTACAGTACCATACTGTACTGCTACTGTTATTGTACATATTGTTACTGTACATATAGTCTCTGTACCATATTGTACCGTTACTGTACATGCAGTTACTGTAAAATATGGTACTGCACCATATTGTACTGTTAATGTACATATAGATACTGTATCATATTGTACTGCTTCTGTACATAATCTATGTACCACACTGTATTGTTACTGTACATACAGTTACTGTATTATAATGTATTGTACTTTTGTACTATATACTTACGGTTCTATATTGTACTGTTACTGTGCATATAGTTCCATCCATCCATCAATTTTCTACCGCTTGTCCCCCTCGGGCTCACGGGGGGCGCTGGAGCCTATCGCAGCTGCATTCGGGCGGAAATTACTGTACCATATTGTAATTTTACAGTACATACACTAATTACTGTACCATATTGTAATTGTACCAAATGGTACTGCTACTGTACATATACTCTAGTTACTGTACAATAGTGTACTGTTACTCTACATATTGTTACATATGTATCATACTGTTACTTTATACATTGTTACTGTACCATATTGTACTGCTACCGGACACATACTGTAGTTACTGTACTATGTTGTATTGTTACTGTACATAGTAAATGTACCATATTGTACTGTTGCTGTAATTATTGTTACTGTACAATATTGTACTGGTACTGTACAGTCACTGTAACATAGTAGTGCACCATATGATAGTACCATATTACTGTACATATAGGTACTGTACCATACCATATTGTTACTGTACCGAATTGTACTGTTAATGTTACTATACCATTATCATATTGTACTGTACATAATATTGACCTGCATTATAAATAGGTTACTGTTTTTCACATCTACCATTGGTCTCCATTTGACTACTTTCACTTGATCAAACATTTTCTAACAATTCATACTACAAAGTAATAAAAGTCTTTATGATTCCTGCTGATATTCTTTTCGGACCAATATAGATATCGACCAATACTCAAGTTTCCAATTCTGGTATCATAAAGTAAGTGGAAAAGTTGTTTCGGGACACTTCTCGTCTCAGTCTGTTTGACTATAACACAAATGCTCTTTTTTTCAAGGTCTTTGGCACGTGTTGCAGCCATGAAATTCTAAGTTAATTACAAACTCCGTTTCCATATGAGTTGGGAAATTGTGTTAGATGTAAATATAAACGGAATACAATGATTTGCAAATCCTTTTCAACCCATATTTAATTGAATGCACTACAAAGACAAGATATCTGATGTTCAAACTCATAAACTTTATTTTTTTTTGCAAATAATAATTCACTTAGAATTTCATGGCTGCAATATGTGCCAAAGTAGTTGGGAAAGGGCATGTTCACCACTGTAGTTGCTGTACTATGTTGTATGGCCTTTCTTTTTAACAACACTCAGTAATCATTTGGGAACTGAGGAGACACATTTTTTAAGCTTCTCAGGTGGAATTCTTTACCATTCTTGTTTGATGTACAGCTTAAGTTGTTCAGCAGTTCGGGGGTCTCCGTTGTGGTATTTTAGGCTTCATATTGCGCCACACATTTTCAATGGGAGACAGGTCTGGACTACAGGCAGGCCTGTCTAGTACCGGCACTCTTTTACTATGAAGCCACGTTGATGTAACACGTGGCTTGGCATTGTCTTGCTGAAATAAGCAGGGGCGTCCATGGTAACGTTGCTTGGATGGCAACATATTTTGCTCCAAAACCTGTATGTACCTTTCAGCATTAATGGCGCCTTCACAGATGTGTAAGTTACCCATGTCTTGGGCACTAATACACCCCCATACCATCACAGATGCTGGATTTTCAACTTTGCGCCTATAACAATCCGGATGGTTCTTTTCCTCTTTGGTCTGAAGGACACGACGTCCACAGTTTCCAAAAACAATTTGAAATGTGGACTCGTCAGACCACAGAACACTTTTCCACTTTGTATCAGTCCATCTTAGATGAGCTCAGGCCCTGCGAAGCCGACGGCGTTTCTGGGTGTTGTTGATAAACGGTTTTCCCCTTGCATAGGAGAGTTTTAACTTGCACTTACAGATGTAGCGACCAACTGTAGTTACTGACAGTGGGTTTCTGAAGTGTTCCTGAGCCCATGAGGTGATATCCTTTACACACTGATGTCGCTTGTTGATGCAGTACAGCCTGAGGGATCGAAGGTCACAGGCTCATCTGCTTACGTGCAGTGATTTCTCCAGATTCTCTGAACCCTTTGATGATATTACGGACCGTAGATGGTGAAATCCCTAAATTCCTTGCAATAGCTGGTTGAGAAAGGTTTTTCTTAAACTGTTCAACAATTTGCTCACACATTTGTTGACAAAGTGGTGACCCTCGCCCCATCCTTGTTTGTGAATGACTGAGCATTTCATGGAATCTACTTTTATACCCAATCATGGCACCCACCTGTTTCCAATTAGCCTGCACACCTGTGGGATGTTCCAAATAAGTGTTTGATGAGCATTCTTCAACTTTATCAGTATTTATTGCCACCTTTCCCAACTTCTTTGTCATGTGTTGCTGGCATCAAATTCTAAAGTTAATGATTATTTGCACAAAAAAAAATGTTGAACATCAAATATGTTGTCTTTGTAGCATATTCAACTGAATATGGGTTGAAAAGGATTTCCAAATCATTGTATTCCGTTTATATTTACATCTAACACAATTTCCCAACTCATATGGAAACGGGGTTTGTATTATTTGCAACAACAAAAAAATCAAGTTTATGAGTTTGAACATCAAATATCTTGTCTTTGCAGTGCATTCAATTGAATATGGGTTGAAAAGGATTTGCAAATCATTGTATTCCGTTTATATTTACATCTAACACAATTTCCCAACTCATATGGAAACGGGGTTTGTATTTGTTTTTCTGAAAAATCCCACTTAATATACTTTGGGTAACAACAGCCAATATTTTTTTTTTTTTTTTTTTTTTTTTTTTTTTAGGGGGGTAACAGTCAATATTTATTTATTTATTTTATTTAGGGATGTCCGATAAAGGCTTTTTGCCGATATCCGATATTCCGATATTGTCCAACTCTTTAATTACCGATACCGATATCAACCGATACTGATATCAACCGATATATACAGTCGTGGAATTAACACATTATTATGCCTAATTTGGACAACCAGGTATGGTGAAGATAAGGTACTTTAAAAAAATAATAATAATAATAAAATAAGATAAATAAATTAAAAACATTTTCTTGAATAAAAAAGAAAGTAAAACAATATAAAAACAGTTACATAGAAACTAGTAATTAATGAAAATGAGTAAAATTAACTGTTAAAGGTTAGTACTATTAGTGGACCAGCAGCACGCACAATCATGTGTGCTTACGGACTGTATCCCTGCAGACTGTATTGATATATATTGATATATAATGTAGGAACCAGAAATATTAATAACAGAAAGAAACAACCCTTTTGTGCGAATGAGCGTGAATGAGTGTAAATGGGGGAGGGAGTTTTTTTGGGTTGGTGCACTAATTGTAAGTGTATCTTGTGTTTTTTAATGTTGATTTAATTTAAAAAAATTTAAAAAAACTATACCGATAATAAAAAAAACGATACCGATAATTTCCGATATTACATTTTAACGCATTTATCGGCCGATATTATCGGACATCTCTAATTTTATTTTATTTTTTTCTTATAAAATAAAAGTGAGCTTTTGTTAAACCAAATATTGTGTTTTTTTCCATATACAACAACTTATCTGGATTCGATCAGAGAATCGATAAGGAATCAGTTCGATAAGAGGATTCGATAATGGGCTTAAACTCAATAATTTGTTATCAAACATCATCCCTAATTATTACTATTATTAGTTATAATGAATTTTAAAAAGTGTGCAGTAATTTGACAAGGAGCTCTAAGTGTGTGCTTTCCTGCCATCTATTGTTTACTTTTAAGTCTGTGTGCTATAAAATGAGTAAAACATTAATACAGTATATGTTTTCCAATTTTTGTTGAAATCCTGAAATTTTTTAAGCTAAGATTACTTATCCTGCGTTTTTTAAGTTAAAGTTACAAGGCGCTTTTAAAACATTGATAAATTCATGAAATCACAAGTTGATGCCATGTTATTGATACAAATAAGCCTCAAAACATTGCAACTTGTTCCGCAACTTTCTGAAAAATCTGTCATTTTAGGACAAAACAATCCCCCAAGAAAACCTGCGAATCCTAGAGGAACTAGCATTTATTACATTTCCATAATGAAAAAGGTTGGGAAGCTCTGCTCAAAAGGAATTAAAAATGAGGGAAGAATAAAGACAAAATGACTGATGGATGAAACCTGACTCTCGCTCTACAGTCCACTCGGATAGAATCCAGCTTCCCTGTGCAGAGAAAATGGAAGAAAATGGATGAATGGATGGTCCAGACAAACGTGTGAGCTGTATTCTGCACACACACACACAATTAGCAGTGGATAGGTGACTATTAATTCTGTGTATCCCAGCAAGTTACAAGTCAAATGTTCTTCATGATTTATGTTGCCATGAGTGAAGAAACAAGCGAGGGAGAGAAAGACATACTTGGTATTCAGCGGCATATAAATGAGTTTCAAATGGACTTTCTGTCAGGCAAACATTAGAGAGATTGTCGACTATTTCATCAGCTTCTACAAGGAACGTCAGCCACACTAATTCCTGACCGACTGGTCCTCTTCAGCCTTCACTCACGTCATGACCTCAGCGTGGCTCCTTGAAACTTGCCATATGCGAAAGAAGGCAACGAATGTCACAACATCAGGTTGCTTATGGGAACGTGGATAGGATATGAAGATCTTGGTAGAGGGTAAAGAAAGCCGCAGGGTGGAGAAAAAGAGGGTACGTTAGGTCAGGGAAACACCGCTTGAAGCCGAAGAGTTGTCTGGGAGGAAGAATTCATGAATATGTGCTTTTTTTTTAAGGAACAAAAAGAGCCACTCCAGCCATGTATCCATGGCAACCGTCTCAGGACCAACTCCAGTCCTTGTTGAGGTATTTTGTTTCCCAGAGGAAATGCTTAAGGCTGGTAATTGTGAGAAAAAGTGTAGTCATGCGGACACTGCTCCTCTGTCAGCTGCACCTTTTGAAAAATCTTCTCGCAGAAAACATCAATGGCAAGTGTCTCTCCACTTAGACAGCAAATGAATGTCCTCCTTTTTGAGAGCACTCTGGGGTTCCTGACAGGAACTGAAAGCATCCAGTAGCTCGGACGATAATGAGCTGAGCCTGAGTTCATTACACCAATTATTTGAACTTAAATCAGGACTTGGCTGAAACCCAAACGCTATCCTAATTGTCAGCGGGGGGAAAGAGGGTTTAAGGCAGCGCTATAAAGCAGATTATATTGCTGAGATATTTAAAAGGTGCTGCTAACATTAAGAGACAACAACCAAGTGGTGGAAAAACACAATAGCAATAACACAGGAGAACAATAGAGCCAAGTGATGACTACATATAAAGATATTCTTATTATGGCTTTAATTGACGGTGAAACCTCTCATAATTCAGGGAATATTATAGGCTAGTTATAGGAATTATTTCCAATTCTGGCCTTCAGACTGTAAATTTAGGGCTGCCACAATTAAAGATTTTGTAATACAGGAAGGTAACACTTCAGGGTTGCGCAGTAAAGACAATATATGATATAAATCAATGTTTGCTAATCATAGAGCCAGCCCATTGTTGGGCCGCAAGCGCCCCCTCGAGGGCCGCCAAAAAAATGTCTGTTTCTCAGCTGTGATCTGGATGGGCCGCAGTGGTACTCGGTTGTAATACACTTTTCCACCACTTGTGACAGTAATGACAATATCAAACAAACAGAAGAAGTCTTGCGCTAAAGTCACTGAGATCTTATTTAAGCACAAAAATTGGGACTTAAGTGGTGAAGCTGTATTTTCCTTTGTACTTTAACATATGTATTATTATTATTTAGTTAGAATGTATTATTATGTATTATTTTCCACTTTGTAATTTTATGTATATTTATTTTTCATCAGTTTTTGAGTCCCTTCTTTTGCAGTATATTGGATTAGTGTTTATTTTTATAATCAGCCTGACCTAAGCCTTAAAAATAATCGTTGTGATTACTACAAGAATAATTTGCCAAATCTGCTATGATTTTCTGTGGGGTTTTTTTTACAATTGACTCTCCTTAGTTCAATCCTGCTTCTAAATGTGTGTTTTAACTCCTGTGCAGCACTTTGTGAAACTTTTATTGTTTTCTAAAATGTGCTATATAAATAAAGTATATATATAAAGGATTGAATAAAAAACTTGAAAAATGTATACATACATTTAAAAACAAACCGGTTATTATTCATTAGTATTAAGATATATTTTTTATATCGTTTCGCCATATTTTCATTTGTTGTTGCTTATTGTGCAATGTACTTTGAGAATTTTTCAAGTGTAATTAATTTTCATTAAAAAATACTATAACAAATCTAATGAATTATTCTGGTGATTATTATTAAATGTAGTCCTGTTTAGAGACTCTTAACTTCTGTCTGCCAATGTCCCAGGCGAAAGAGTCAAGCTACAGCAAGCATGATGTCACACTTGTTTCGAGCTGCATCCATATACATTTTAAGAAGAACTTTCTCTTCTTAAAAGCCGCCACTGTCCTCGTAATATTTGCACATTTTGTAGATCGCTGTCCTCGGGTATACCTGGGATATATTAAAATTACGTCCACATCGAAGACATGCTGACAACGCTCCAGACCAAGGGTGCCCACTTTTTCAGCTGGCAAGCTACTTTTCAAATGACCAAGTCGATGTGATCTACCTCATCGTCATAATATATATATACACTGTATATATGTATGTATGTAATACATACATACATACATACTACATACTACATACATACGTACTATGTATGTATACAAATATATATATATATATATATATATATATGTATATACATACACACACATATTATATGTACAGTATATGTATGTATGTATTAATATATGTATTTATAAGTTATATTTATTTATTTATGAAACTGACCTTTTTTGTTAACATATTAAAGGTGTTTAATAAAATACAAATGTGTTTAACACATGTATCATGTTGTAATTGTATGCGCATTCAATTACATTAAGAGGAAATCCTGTACTGTTTAGCATTTTCATGTTACCAGTTTACAATTAAAGACGTGTTTGGAAAAGCAAGCGAGTGTTTCCTCAAACCGCCAAATTGGTGATATCCACGACACATTCAGTTATCATTATTCAAATATTACAACCAAAACAAATGTCAAAATGACACCATAATAGCAGAATTAAAGGCAACATAACTACAACCTTAACCTATGTGAACATGCAAAATTTAGGCATAAAATAAAGGGACAACCGGTAGAAAATGGATGGATGGATAAAATAAAACAAACAACAAATGTACAAACACACATTTTTAAAATGGAGTTCAGGGTGCACATCACGAAGTCAACCAATTGGGAGCGCTGCACGGAACTCTAACTACTTCAAAGATGATGGTCCATCCATCCATCCATCCATCCATTTTCTAGCGCTTATTCCCTTCGAGGTCGCGGGGGGCACTAGAGCCTATCTCAGCTACAATCGGGCGGAAGGCGGCGTACACCCTGGACAAGTCGCCACCTCATCGCAGGGCCAACACAGATAGACAGACAACATTCACATTCACATTCACACACTAGGGCCAATTTAGTGTTGCCAATCAACCTATCCCCAGGTGCATGTCTTTGGAGGTGGGAGGAAGCCGGAGTATCCGGAGGGAACCCACGCAGTCACGGGGAAGACATGCAAACTCCACACAGAAAGATCCCAAGGCCGGGATTGAACTCACGACTACTCAGGACCTTCGTATTGTGAGGCAGACGCACTAACCACTCTGCCACCCATTTTGACTTAAGTCTTTGCACCTTACTGTTTTGTTATGTTACCCTTTGAGTGGAGAATTTACAATTAAAGACGGTATCGTGTGTCCCTAAAGCATTACTCTGCCACCAGCCACAAGAGTGATGTGTGATGTTAGTTACACTTAGACTTAGACTTAGACTTAGACAAACTTTAATGATCCACAAGGGAAATTACTTGAATTACTATTGGGACACATTTCGAAAAGCAGTTTCTTTCATTAAAAAATTGCAGCTCATATTTATACTTACCAACTCATGTTGCGGGCAGCGGGCCATACGTTTGACACCCCTGAGTAGGTTTTAATGTCTGTTTTCATATTATCATTTAGGCGAGCTAGGTGGCACCAGTCAGTCTGTGAGTTCATCAAAGTGCAGTTATCTTTGCGATTTTTCGATAATTTCCATTTAAAACAGTAATTCTAACCGTCCGAAGCTTTACAGCGGTTATCATTATTAACATTTATTGTTACATCTCTACTTGTACTCATTAATCGTGTAATATAGTCATAAATTCCTGCAAAAACATAAGTCGATTTTTTTTACTGCCTATAACCCAAGTACTATGCTAGGTTTTTTGTACTATTGCAAAAACACTAGTGAAAGAACCTCTCTCTCGCTCTCTCCCATGATACTGTACATAAATATGACCAGACCAATTTGTTATTTTTTAGAAAGTACATCAAAACAATCAATCCAAAGAGCCTCTATTGAGTCATATCACAAGCCCGGGTGACATCTGTCTGTTGGTATGTAACAATGTGTCCAACAATAAACATACAATATGTACTACATGCCATTTGCCATTTTCAAGGCTCCATACTATGTTCCTTCTTTGCTAGTTCTGTTTGAATGAAGATTATTGGAAAATACATTTCACCTGGTGGATTCACGGGTGGGAGAACAGACCCCATGAGTTGGAAGACTGCAGACATTGTGCAGGATTAAGTATCAGGAGTGGTTTCAACAAACACTATTGCCTGCTGTGCACATCCTCAAATATATTGGGAAAAGCTCTGAAAGAACAGAAGGTAGGAAAACATCTCAAACATTTCCAACTAACTACATTTTCCATACGTGGAATGGAGCCTACCAGTTTATCACACATGCACACTTCATCGGATCTTTTTGTGGGCAACAGGAAATGACATAAATACTATATTGACCCGAATATAAGACATTATTTCCCTAAAAAGCTAGGTCATCTTAGTCCTGTTGCACGCAAGTTACACACACACACGTAAAACTAAATAAATATACAGACCCACTGGCAAAATGTCTCAAAGATTTGCCTCAGTTTATCAAACAGCAGAGGAGTCATGATGCTAATTTTATAATAACGCAAATCAATTAAGTAGTTATCAAATCTACAACTTATGTAATAACAATATTAAAATTAGGTATTCAATGTTAGTGTGACATCATTAATATTTTTAATGTGACTATAAATACAGAATTTTTTTACAGAGAGATGCAGTAGTACTCTGACTCACCACACTGAATCCACATTAAAGGGGAACATTATCATAATTTCAGAATGGTTAAAACCATTAAAAATCAGTTCCCAGTGGCTTATTTTATTTTTCGAAGTTTTTTTCAAAATTTTACCCATCACGCAATATCCCTAAAAAAAGCTTCAAAGTGCCTGATTTTAACCATCGTTATATACACCCGTCCATTTTCCTGTGACGTCACACAGTGATGCCAATACAAACAAACATGGCGGATAGAACAGCAAGCTATAGCGACATTAGCTCGGATTCAGACTCGGATTTCAGCGGTTTAAGCGATTCAACAGATTACGCATGTATTGAAACGGATGGTTGTAGTGTGGAGGCAGGTAGCGAAAACGAAATTGAAGAAGAAACTGAAGCTATTGAGCCATATCGGTTTGAACCGTATGCAAGCGAAACCGACGAAAACGACACGGCAGCCAGCGACGCAGGAGAAAGCGAGGACGAATTCGGCGATCGCCTTCTAACCAACGATTGGTATGTATTTGTTTGGCATTAAAGGAAACTAACAACTATGAACTAAGTTTACAGCATATGAAATACATTTGGCAACAACATGCACTTTGAGAGTGCAGACAGCCCATTTCAGGCGCGCTAAGAACATATATTTTTCCACGATTTCAGCACTCAGGTTAACCATACCTAAATAGACACAAAATACTGCATTACACAAGACTACCCGAATGTACTCGAATGATTGAAAAAAATAAATGTTTTTAAGCTAATTTATTGGTAAACACAGTTTATGTATAATAATTTACGTAAAACCGCGAGTAATGAATAAAGTTTCCATCGATTAATATATTCTGTAGACGTACCCTCATCCGCTCTCTTTTCCTGAAAACTGATCTGTCCAGTTTTGGAGTTGATGTCAGCATCTGCTTTGAGTGTCGCAGGATATCCACACATTCTTGCCATCTCTGTCGTAGCATAGCTTTCGTCGGTAAAGTGTGCGGAACAAACGACTGACCATTTCGTCGGCTTTCCCCACACCCTCGTATTTTGAACAAATTTCGTCCAATTTCTTGCCACTTTCGCATCTTTTGGCCACTGATGCAACTTGAATCCGTCCCTGTTCGTGTTGTTACACCCTCCGACAACACACCGACGAAAGTGAGAAAATGGCGGATTGCTTCCCGATGTGACGTCACAACGTGACGTCACGATCGCTCCGAGAGCGAATAATAGAAAGGCGTTTAATTCGCCAAAATTCACCCATTTAGAGTTCGGAAATCGGTTAAAAAAATATATGGTCTTTTTTCTGCAACATCAAGGTATATATTGACGCTTACATAAGTCTGGTGATAATGTTCCCCTTTAACACGGATAGTTTCAAAAACGCATGTATGGGGTTAAAACAATCTCCATCCACACAAGTGTAGTTTCAAAACTGTCTCTATCTACACACAAACACATACATCTGCTATCATGCACATTTGGTCCAATCAGAAGCACTGAAAAGTAGCCACAGCTGACTTGGTGGCATTACACCTATGTTGTTATAATGTTTATTTTGATATACTAGACGTACAATTACGTGTACATTTTGTTTAAAACCAGCCTGTACTTACAAAGAGCCCTGGGAATATTATGAACCTTTTTTTTAGTGTTTGAAGGACGCATACACACCTGTTCTGCTGTAACCCAATACTTGTGGAATTATAACATGCTTAATCAGCAACATGGTGACATATTACATATGCAGTGAAGTGTACATTATTTCTAAAAACAGCGCACACTAACAAGGAGCCTAGGAAACCTCTTCAATAGTTAAGTACCTAAAGCGCACGAACGTGCATGTGCCGCTGCTAAACTCTTGTGGAATTATAACGCATTTACCGTATTTTTCGGAGTATAAGTCGCACCGGAGTATAAGTCGCACCTGCCGAAAATGCATAATAAAGAAGGAAAAAAACATATATAAGTTGCACTGGAGCCCGGCCAAACAATGAAAAAAACTGTGACTTATAGTCCGAAAAATACGGTAATCATCTATATAATAATGCATTTGCAATAAAATGTATATTGTCTTTAACTTCAGTGCACACTAACAAGGAGGAAGCTACATCATGTTTTTTAGTCGCTCGAGCGCATTGTACACACGCGCACAGTCACGCCCGGCTCCATCTACACAAATGGAACCAACACACGTAAGTTAACATCATGATATGTTGTTAAAGGAGAACTGCACTTTTATTTATTTTTTTGCCTATCGTTTACAATCATTATGAAAGACATGACGACGGATGTTTTTTTTTAATGCTTTCTAGATATTTAATAAACGTAAATAGAAGTCCGCTTACAGCGAAGCCAATGGGAGCGCCACTATTCCGCCCATAAAATTTGATAAACAACCATCCAAAAAGCACCAACAATACTCCATTTACATTACGTGACTTGAATATTAACCAAGTATTAGTGATATTGTTATTATAAGAGCTAATGCAGACAAACTATTAATGGCGGTGATGTAATAACTTCCGTGTGTGCCTATGTTTACATCATCGAGTGGTCTGCTGTTTCCTCGCTTCCCTTCTCCCTGTAAGTTTATTGTAGATGTCTGAGAATGAAATCCGACAAGTTGGGACATTTTGACCGCCATTTAGGACCTGGAACTGGCGAAAACGACACAAAAAACACTTGTTCCCCCGCCCCATGCCCCACCCAGTTTCTTCGCGAGGATTATGAGACATTTTTCATCTAAATGGGAATATATGAACATCCAAGCAGTCAGCATCCTAATGACAGCAGACATTGTACAGTAAGTAATGTGTTATTATATTTGTTGGCTCTCATAATGTCTGCAGTAAGCAGAAATCAGTGATGAAGAAAAAAAAAAAAGCAAACGTCGTGATTCGTTTTTGATATTAATGCGCCGCATATGCTTAAAATTATCAAAATACGTAAATATTAAATGTTATTATAAATGTGCCCGTTACTACATTACATATATACTTACATCATGTATAGAAACCCCTAATGGAGGTGTTTGGAGGTTTTTAGGGGCTCTCTAGGCCAGGGGTCGGCAACCCAAAATGTTGAAAGAGCCATATCGGACCAAAAATACAAAAACAAATCTGTCTGGAGCCGGAAACAAATTAAAAGCCATATTACATACAGATAGTGTGTCATGAGATATACATTGAATTGAGATGACTTAAAGGAAACTAAATGACCTCAAATATACCTACAGATGAGGCATAATGATGCAATATGTACATATAGCTAGCCTAAATAACATGTTAGCATCGATTAGCTTGCAGTCATGCAGTGACCAAATATGTCTGATTAGCACTCCACACAAGTCAATAACATCAACAAAACTCACTTTTGTGCATTCATGCACAACGTTAAAAGTTTGGTGGACAAAATGAGACAGAAAAAGAAGTGGCATAAAACACTTCCTAGAAAGTCGGAGAAAGTTATACATGTAAACAAACTACGGTGAGTTCAAGGACCGCCAAAATTAGTAGGACAAAACGGCGCTCGCCAAATACTCGAATCAGTGAAGCATGTTTAATATAAACAGTGTGCTTTATAACAATTAGGGAGGTTTGTGTCATGTTTGTCCTCCTACAGAAACCATATTAAAACAAAAAATAAATTTTTTTCCCCTCATCTTTTTCCATTTTTCATACATTTTTGAAAAAGCTCCAGAGAGCCACTAGGGCGGCGCTAAAGACTAGAGCCGCGGGTTGCCGACCCCTGCTCTAGGCAGAATTGAACGGCTCCCATAGGCTCTATCGTAAGCAAATGTTTGATCTCGGGCTGCGACAACTAATCGATTAAATCGATTAAAATCGATTATAAAAATAGTTGACGATTAATTTAGTCATCGATTCGTTGGATCTATGCTATGCGCATGCGCAGAGGCTACTTTTTTATTTTTTATTTTTTTTTATAAACCTTTATTTATAAACTGCAACATTTACAAACAGCTGAGAAACAATAATCAAAATAAGTATGGTGCTAGTATGCTGGGTTTTTTTTCAGTAAAATACTGGAAAGGATAGAAATGTAGTTTGTCTCTTTTATCCGATTATTAATCGAAGTAATAATCGACAGATTAATCGATTATCAAATTAGTTGTTAGTTGCAGCCCTAGTTTGATCGAATTTATTTAATATTTACAATGCATTAAAAAAAATTGTGAACGATAGCAAAATTCCAAAAAAGTGCAGATCCCCTTTAAATAAAGATTAAAAACATGAGATAATGTTATGACACAGAGCAAAAAGTCTTGCTTGTCAAAGCTGTCCCATCAGCTGGAGGTCCGACAGCAATCGTATCCAAAACAGCTGACTGTCATTGACGCTGGCGGGAGTGTAGCAAAGCCCCTTTTGATGCGTCTTTTTTTGTCAGTGTTGAGTGAAAATAGTGAAGTGAATTACATTTTTTATATAGCGCTTTTTCTCAAGTGACTCAAAGCGCCTTACATTGTGAAACCCAATATCTAAGATACATTTAAACCAGTGTGGGTGGCACTGGGAGCAATTGGGTAAAGTGTCTTGCCCAAGGACACAACGGCAGTGACTAGGATGGCGGAAGCGGGGATCGAACCTGCAACTCTCGAGTTGGTGGCACGGCCACTCTACCAACCGAGCTATACTGTCCCGTTGAAAATAGCAGCATGTTTACGTTCAAACAAATCAATTAAGTAGTCCTCTTATAGTTTGTTCAAAGTCAGCAAGGCCGTGTTGTTTACTATGTTAGAAATGACAGCGCACAACCGTAACGTCATCAGAGGAGTACAAGTCTTCGTTTGAGGTGTGCACACGCATACACTGAGTGGAGCGTTCCACTTTGGCCAGCGTTTGCAAAAGTTTGCTTTTTTAAGGACAAAAGCATGCGTTTGTGTGTGGACAAGAGGATTAAACGCAGAGATAAGTACGCGTTTATTAAGTATCCGTGTTCGTGTGGACATGGCCTGGGCAGAGTCGTGTTTAAAGAGAGTATGGCCAACTCGGTTATAGGTGATCTCCTCAATGATTGGTTCAAAGGCACTCACGTGACTACAGGGCACCATGACTACAACCAACTTTGAGCTGATCCCATGTGTTTGCGATGCGTAAAGATGCCCTGTTGTGCAGCATGGGGCTGCTTCACCCGCGAGATTGAAAACTTTTACATTGCTTTCCCAACAACCCAGAAAGAAGACAAGTATGGGAAGTGAAGATTTGCAAATAAAGTTGAAAGTTAAAGTACCAATGATTGTCACACACACACTAGGTGTGGCGAAATTATTCTCTGCATTTGACCCATCACCCTTGATCACCCCCTGGGAGGTGAGGGGAGCAGTAGGCAGCAGCGGTGGCCGCGCCCAGGAATCATTTTTGGTGATTTAACCCCCAATTCCAACCCTTGATGCTGAGTGCCAAGCAGGGAGGTAATGGGTCCCATTTTTATAGTCTTTGGTATGACTCAGCCGGGGTTTGAACTCACAACCTACCGATCTCAGGGCGGACACTCTAACCACTAGGCCACTGAGTAGTTAATAATAGCACTGGAGAGTGTCTTGTGCGAGGTAAACACACCACACAATGACAAACAGAAGATAATACAAATAATAACAGAATTCATTAATAAATGTAAGAGATGGTTCGACCAAAACAGACTATCTTTGAATCTCAGTGAACATAAAATAATGCAATTCGGAAGCAGTAGAAGAGAAAGTCAAACAGTAATACAAATAGACAGAGAAAGAGTAAAATAAACCACATTTTGGGTGTAATAATAGATGAAAAATTAACTGGAAATCTCATAGAAAAAAAATAACATAAAGTGGCAAGAAATACATCAATAATGAATAAAGCAAAATATGTTCTGCACCAAAAATCACTCCATATTCTCTACTGCTCGCCAGTGTTACCATATCTGAGTTATTGGGCAGAAATATGGGGAAATAAGTACAAAAGTACACTTATTCACTTACCACGTTGCAAAAAAGAAGGATCAGTTAGAATGATACATAATGAGTGATACATACAGTGACTACAAATACAGCCAACTCACTTGACATACTTCACAAAGTCACAATTTCTCTGCGATTGTTGGTCCAAAGCTAATTAAGATTTTGGCGAAATAAGGGGAATATATATATTTTTTTTTGGGTTGTTTTGTTTATTTATTTTTTTTACGTTTATTGCACTGTTAGCCTTCGTGTTCGTGTTAGAGTGCCTGCTGGTCACGAAACACTGCAGGAATGTAGCGGCAGAGTGCGTCAAATTTGGCCGCCAAATTATACTTTCAAGAAATAAAAGCATGTTTTATTGTAAGTTTATGAGCTGGAGTATGTTCAGAAGTATATAGTGACGTAATATTTTGGTTTATTTTGTCAGAAAAACTAACGTCAAAACGACAGCAGTTGCATGCATCCGGGCACAGCCGTTCACGTTCTTGGTAGCAGTCATGGCGCCTGTTGCTTAGTTGGCCATGCTCTCTTCATACACGACTCTGGGCCTGGGAGTCCCCAGGAAAGGGGCAGGAGGGCGTACGTGAGCTAGCAGGTGTGTTGCTACTGTCTATTTTCAGAGAGGAAGCTAGCATTGTATAATTTAGCAACAAGTCAGAGGCGAGCATGATTTTTTTTTTTTTAATGTTTGAAGATGGAAAGAGCCAAAATGGAAGATTATAATCCCAGCTCATCTTATATTATAAAACCCATCCTATCTTGCTGATTGTATTGTACCATATGTCGCGGACAGAAATCTGCGTTCAAAGAACTCCGGCTTATTAGTGATTCCCGGAGCCCAAAAAAAGTTTGCGGGCTATAGAGCGTTTTCTATTTGGGCTCCAGTACTCTAGAACGCCCTACTGGTAACAGTTAGAGATGCTACCTCAGTAGAAGCATTTAAGTCTCATCTTAAAACTTATTTGTATACGCTAGCCTTTAAATAGACCCTCTTTTTAGACCAGTTGATCTGCCGTCTCTTTTCTGCTCTGCCCCCCTCTTCTGCGTGGAGAGGTTATTAAGTGACCACGGATGACGCGCTAGCTCAGGGGTGTCAAACTCAAATACAGAGTGGGCCAAAATTTAAAACTGAACAAAGCCGCGGGCCAAGGTTGAACAAATTAACCTTTAACGTACTCTGCGAGCTATCGTCACGTCCGCTTTTCATCCATCATTCAGACCCAGTCACAAGATATGTGCGGCTTCTGCACGCACACACAAGCGAATGCGACGCATACTTTATCAACACCGATACAGGTTACACTGAGGGTGCCAGTATAAAAAACTTTAACACTGTTAGAAATATACACCACACTGTGAATCCACACCAAACAAGAATGACAAACACATTTCGGGAGAACATCCGCACCGCAACACAACATAAACACAACAGAACAAATACCCAGAATCCTTTGCAGCACTAACTCTTCCGGGACGCTACAAAATACACCCCCGCTACCACCAAACCTCCCCCCCCCACACACACACACACCTTGTAGCGTCCCGGAAGAGTTAGTGCTGCAAAGGGTTCTGGTTTGGTGTGGATTCACAGTGTGGCGTATATTTCTAACAGTGTTAAAGTTTTTTATTCGGCTACCCTCAGTGTAACCTGTATCGCTGTTGATGAAGTATGTGTTGCATTCTAATGTGTGTGCGTGCAGAAGCCGCACATGTTATGTGACTGGGCCATCACTCGTTGGGCTGGCTGGCTGGCTGGCTGGCTGGCTGGCTGGCTGGCTGGCTGGCTGGCTGGCTGGCTGGCTGGTTGGCGTTTGGAAGACTCCCAGGAGGATCGGCGGGCCAGCTTTAGTGTTAATTTGATATCGCCTCAAGGGCCAAGTGAAATTACACGGCGGGCCAAATATGGCCCGCGGGCCAGAGTTTGACACCCATGCGCTAGCTGTTCAAAGTCGGGACCCGGGGTGGACCACTCATCTGTGCATCAGTTGATGACGTCTCTGCGCTGTTGACTTGTCTCCACTCAAGATGATCTCCCTGCTGGCCCCACTATGGACTGGACTCTCACACTATTAACTAGATCCACTCGACGTCCATCGCACCGCTCGTCCAGGGGAGGGGGAGGGTCCCCACATCTGCGGTCCCCTCCAAGGTTTCTCATTATATCCCATTGGGTTGAGTTTGTTTTCTTGCCCTGATGTGGGATCTGAGCCTAGGATGCCGTTGTGGCTCGTGCAGCCCTTTGAGACACTTGTGATGTAGGGCTATATAAATACACTTTGATTGATTGAAAACAATGTCAATGAATACGTAGGCCTGCTATGCTACATTATGGTGGTGCTTTGAGATCCACGTGTTTTCTGACGTTGTAAAAATAGCTTCTGCCATCCTAGTCACTGCTGTTGTGTCCTTGGGCAAGACACTTGACCACCTGCTCCCAGTGCCACCCACACTGGTTTAAATGTAGCTTAAAGATGTAGATAATGGGTTTCGCTTTGAGTCGCTCGAGAAAAGCGCTATATAAATATAATTTACTTCGCATCGCAGTTAACTGGTCTTTAAGAAATGTATTGTCGCCCTCTAGCGGTTGAGAGTATATAACGTACTGCCCAACACTGACATCCTAACGCTGACTTTCTAAATAAAAAACTACATTTTAAGGTTGAAATTACAGACAAAAGTGTCAGCAGCAATATGACAGGTATATTTATATGTTGTCATGTGTTTGCTTACCTTTTTGGGATCATCATAAAATACCCCCATGCAAAAAGTGTTCGGTCCGATTCTGCTCGCCTCCTTAAAAAGTTCTGCGCGGTTTTTGTGTGGTCCTTCTTGGAGTTTGTAAACAAACGTGACATTCTTTATAGGGGGATAACCAGTAAATATAATAACTTGTGCGAAAAGTCCCGAGTAGAGAAAGTAAGTTGCTAGTATTAGTAGTAACAAAAGACTGAGGGACAAACTAACAGCCGCGCACGCACTCATCCACTCTAACATGATCGATGACGTAATAGCTAAATAAAGTTGCAAGCTGTTGTCTTGTGTGGTGAACGTGGAATATTGTCGTGGAAACTAAACTGCTTCTATTCATTCTACGCGGGGAGAACTTTTGAAAAATGTAGCATTCAAAGCACTTGGTCGTCGTAAAATGAATGAACTTCCTGGAATGTACCATTAGATCCAGTAAGAGGTGAGTTACCCAGTTTCAAACGCGTGGAAACTGGATGACCTCATTATTAATTAACTAACGTCATTAAACAGATTTCTTAACTATTCTCTCTGTAATGTATTCGATCTTATATAAAATAAAATAAAAATAATAATGTGGTACGTTCCCTCCTTTGCCAATCAGGAATCTAAGAATACGGAAAGTGGGCGGGGCTAACAAAAATGTTTTAAACTTTTACAAAATTCTAACAAGCTGAACATAAACTAAACACGTCTTCTATACATGTTTTCAAAATATATATTTTTTATATTTTATCAGAATGTTCCAACAGTAGTCAAGATATTAAAACAAAAATACTACAAAGAAAGAAAAAAACAAAAAAAACAAGAAGCATGCGAGGGATAACACAAATAGGCATCATACTACACATTACTTTTTTAATTTGTCTTTCATGTTTCTAAGATTTTTAGAATGTGTAAAGTGTTCATGACCTTATTGTTTTGACTTTGTCCTCATTAATGAGTTATATATTTGTTTCTGCTTCAGAATAAATAAATAAAAATGTTGAATTGTGTTCATTTTGACCCTCCATAGCTGTGACAGAATACTCTACAATACATAGTACACGTTTGTGTTTGTGTATAAATGAACAGAGGCTGTGAGCAGCTGGTAGTGACAGCTGCTG